>NC_089266.1:4101583-4401583 GCF_963930625.1 Muntiacus reevesi
TCTTACAAGCATCTTATGCTACCTCCATGACACAAGGCCCCTGTGAGCCTACAGTCCTGTGTGTGAGACTACTATTAGGATGCTGCTTGAGCCACACGTAAAATTTTGGGAGAAGAACTTCATCTTCAAGTCTCTTCCCCCAAAGAAAGACAGACCTTCTGTGAATTTCTGAACTCAGCCAGGGTTGTTGGGAAAACACTCACTTACCTGCACCATCACCACCAGTCAGCGTTTTATGGAGTGCTTACCATGTGCTAAACACGCCACAGGTATCCTATGATTTGATTTTCATAATCACCCTGTGAAGTAGGCACTGTCGTGATTTCCATTTTGCAGGGGAGGTTCACCAAGGTTAAGGACGCTGCCCAGGGTCACACGGCTGGGAAGGAGCATGGCCAGGATCTAAACCCCAGACTGCGTGGCAGCAGGCTTTGCACAGGCATCGCTGTGAGGTCACTTTTACTATCACTTCACGCTCCTGTGTCCAGCCAGGTCGGCAGCTTGGAATCATTAGACATGTGAAGCACACAGGAAGGCGAATCAGATGGATCGGGAATGAAAACCGCATTTTTAAACACCTCTCTGTCTCACGGTCCAGGAGAGTGAGAGTGAAATTAACACGCTTGGTTAGATTTGTTTTTCTTTGTTTAAAAACTGGAAGGCGCTCAAACTGCCTTATGACTTCCGATCTAATCATCATCCCAGGATCTTCAGGTCACACAGGAGAGGAAAGGAATGAGACCAGCCACCTACCCTTCTACCAGAAGCAGGCACAGTAGCAGCAGCAGTTAAGCATGCCAGAGCCACTTCTGGGGACATTTCTAAACCGCCGCCCCCCACCCCACCTCCCAAAGAGTGAATTAAGGTACAGGAAGAAATAGGACAATCAGAAAGTCATTACAGACGCCATTTTCAATAAAAACAATTTCTCATTTTAATTAAAGATGCTGCCGCTTTTTGTTCAGCCATCCATCATTTCATGTAAACTGTAAACAGGAAGAATTCCATTATAACAAATTGTTCCTTTTGGAGGGTTCGGGGGAATATTGAAAAGTAGAGCTTCAGCATTTAGGTTAGATTTAAAAAAAAAAAAAGCACACAGCGGCTATTAGATGTAATTAGTTTCTTTGTGACACAGGAAGTCATTATTTGGCACACTGGCAGTTTTAGATTTTAGAAAGCTTGTCTCTGGTGAGGGTGCTCACTGCTAAGAGCAAACGGATGGGCTTCAAAGTGCATTGGTTTGGATCATTGGAAACAGATAATCAACAGATGATGGGAGAGAAGAGTGTCCCCACCCCACCCCCCTCCCTCGTTTTTTTCCTTCTAGATCCCCTTGTCAAAGGATGATTGATAGGTGCAGAGCGGCCCTTGAGATGCCAGCCACTGCCGGAGGCACTTCCTATAATCAAAGCACACGCCCACCCAGAGCTAATTAGACCTTAGATTAGTGTCAACTGATTGATTTAAAGCAGCCTTCCTCCCATCTCCCTGCACCACCAGGATGGGCTTGGTCTCCAACCCGGCTCTCTGCACAGACAGGCGAATTATTCATGGGAGCTCCGGGGAGGAAACTTAGAGATAATGAAATGCAGCTAAAACAGAACCAGAAGAACCTTTACAGAAGGAAAACAAGAGGGAGGAGAGACAGAAAGAAACCGGGGAGAGTAAAAGAGAATGAATCATGTTTCCGATCGCAGGGAAACCTCTCGGTCCAATTTGTTGAATTAAGTTAGAGAGAGTGTTTGTGATGTTTGAAAGAAAATTATTTGCAATTTAACCTAGGAGAGTTCTGAGTACATTTGGCTACAATTTAGATACTATTATTCAAAGTCTTTTCCCTTCATTTTTTCCCCCTCTCCTTTATAAATATATGAGCCGGGAACATTCAAAGTTGTCTTAATGGATTAAGCAGAGACAAGGCTGCAAGGAGCAAATTAAAAATGAAATAGTTACAGCTGTTGGAACTGGCATTGGGCAGAGAGGTAAAAAAGATTTCTCTGCTCACAGGATAAAGGTGATTTCACAAAACACCAGGCCCTTGTAGAGTTCAGACACAGGTGTGCTTACAAAATGTTGCAAGGGATCCACCGACTTATTCACGATGAGACAGCTAAAGGCCTGCCTGCTCTGCAGAGGAGCGCAAAGAATTGCATTTCAGCTAAAAAGGGAGCCAATTCCTGGTGGCTCAGAGAGTAAAGAAATCCACCTGCAATGCAGGAGACGCAGGTTCAATCCCTGGGTCAGAAAGATCCCCTGGAGGAGGGAATGGCAGTCCACTCCAGTATTCTTTCCTGGGAAATCCCATGGACGGAGGAGCCTGGCGGGCTACCGTTCACGGGGTCACAGAGAGTGGAATACAACAGAGCGACTAACACACTTCCCAGAAGAGGCCACCAGAAGAGGGGGAAGTCAGGGCCCAGTCTGCCTCTTATTTTAGATTAAAGACTGTTTCCACTTGTTAAGTCCTGCTGCCACTTCTGTACTCAGAAATACAGAGTTAATTCCAAGTTCAATAGCACTGTAATGGCTGCAGAAACATATAAGAAAGATGGCACCTTCGTCCCTTGGGGTGGGCAGGGATTGCTTCTGGGACCACCTTGCCGCCTCCCAGCCGTAGATAGCAAAGTCCAGGGATGCTCGGGTCCATCACATAAAATGGGTTAGTACTGTCGGCGCCCCACCTCAGGTCCCGAATCTGCAGACATAGATACCTGACTGTTCCGGCTAATGGAACTCTAAGAGCCTTCATGGAAGGACACCATCTTGCCTTCCGGATTGGGAGAGGGCTGGAGAAAAGGAAAAGGGGATGATGGGGTGGGGGGAGGGGTGGGGGAGGCACATAGACACTCAAAAGAGCGGCAACGGCCGATTAACTGAGCTGGCATCCCAGCTAGTCGTTACTCTGGGTGCCTTTTTGTCATTACAGCGTTCATAGCTGTGGGTAGCACCTCACTCCTTTCCCACAAAACCCCTGGAAGGTAAAGTGTGTGTCATCCATAAACACAGGGGATATTTCTCCCATCACAGATGAAATGATTAAAACAAGTATTGTATTTCCCTTCCTGCCCACCACACCCCTGCTTCAGAGGGTAGGAAAACTCAGTGGACCAGCACCAGATCTGAAAATTTCTGGCTTCTCTTTACTAGTCTTACCAACATGCCACACTGCCTCTCAGCCTTCTCTCTTAATGGCATCTCACATACACATTTATTATCATTATTCTGTCTGTGCATGCTCAGTTGTGTCTGACTCTTTGCAACCCCATAGATTATAGCCTGCCAGGCTCCTCTTTCCACGGGATTCTCCAGACAAGAATACTGGAGTGGGTTGCCATTTCCTCATCCAGGGGCTCTTCCCAGCCCAGGGATTGAACCCACATCTCCTTCATCTCCAGCACTGGCAGGCGGGTTCTTCACCACTGCACCACCTGGGAAGCACCATTTCCATTATTAGTATTTTTAGTTGAGACGGTCTATCCGCCAGCCTCCAGGTTTGCTTGTTTGTTGTTTTGGCCATGCCACACAGCATGCAGGATCTTATTTCCCTGACCAGAGATCAAATGCACACCCCGTGCATTGGAAGGCGAAGTCTTGACCACTGGACCACCAGGGAAGTCTTGAAAGATAAGTCTAACAGCAAGCATTTTAAGATTTGAAGACGTATCCTTCCTAGCTCAATGAGCTTCCCTGGTGGCTCAGTTGGTAAAGAATCCACCTGTAATGCAAGAGACCTGGGTTTGATCCCAGGGTTGGGAAGATTCCCTGGAGGACAGAATGGCAACCCACTCCAGTATTCTTGCCTGGAGAATCCCATGGACAGAAGAGCCTGGCGGGCTATAGTCCACGGGGCTGCAAAGAGTCGGACACAACTAAGCGACTAAGCACAGCACACAGCTCAATAAATGAACCACACCATAAGCCGGAAATCTAGGAAGGCCCTAGAGATGATCTAGGGACTCCACATGAGGAAGTATTGAACACTGGGTTAAATATAGGAGAGATAACGTAGGTATTTATTGTATGGGAAAAGCTCTAAGGCCACTTCCAAATGATGCCCACCAAGGCTGCACAGATGCAGGGAATCCAGCACTGAAACCTTAACACTGAACTCGAAAAACGTATCATGAAAACTGACAGAAGTTTCTGGAGTCCAAAATGCAATCAGGCCCCAGGTCACTGCTGCAGATTGAAGTTATGTGCAGAGCAGAATGAAGCTACTGTTTTATTTTTCTTGCATGTGGGTCCCAGCATCGTAATAACGGCTTTCAGGGGCTACTTAGGTTGAAATATGAAGCCACAAAGGCCAAGAATAGGTAAAATCTGGACAATTCCATCCACGTCACCGTTTCCCCTGGCTTCCTCGTCTCCCTGCGGAGACGGGAATTTGGAGAACAGACCTGGAGAGCCAAGAGGGTTGAGGCTCACAGGAGAGTCCTCCAAATGCCGATTCGGCGAATTTTAACTTTTTCGACTGTAAACCTTTCAGTACCTCAAAATAAATCCTTCAATTTTATATGAGATTTCGGCCTCTGCAGCTGTAGATTTATGCAGTGTGCTGAGGCTGAGCCAAGAGAAGTGCACATAAACGACGTGACAGAGAGCGTCAGGATGTTATTCAGCTTCGCACGACAGAGGTGCGCACTTAGGAACTTTCCAAATGTCATGCTCGGCCCCCCTCGTTAATTAGCTGCTAAAGCAGCCAATCTTCTGCCACGGATGTATGTCTCCAGCTGCTGGCCCTCGGCTGGAGAGAGGCAAGAAGCTGTCCACTTCGTCACCCCTGGCCTGGATCTGAGACTCGCTGCAGGCCTGCCCGCCCGTGTGCCAAGCTATGTGCCTCGGCTGCTAGCAGACAGCGGAGCTCTGCAGTATCCTATGATTCAGGATGCAGCTAAAATCACCAAGAAATTGTAAGACATGTCAGCCAGGCAAACAGCCAGTAGGTTTTGACAAGACCAGGAAAAAGACAATAATAGACCCATCACTAGACTTACTTGATTGGTGTTCTTAAGAATGAATTAATTAGAGACTTTCCTGGCAGTCCTGCAGCTGAGATTTCACTGTCCAATGCAGTGGGCGCAGGTTTGATCCTTGGTTGGGGAGCTAAGACCCCAGACACCTTGCTGGACAAAAAACCGAAACATGAGACAGAAGCAATATTGTAAGAAACTCAATAAAGACTTTAAAAATGGTCTACATTTTTAAAAAGTTTAAAAAAAAAAAAAACAATAAGTGAACTAGTACTTTCTGAGCATAATTGTGAATCAGGCTCTCTGCTTTTAGTAGTTTTCTTATAAACATCTGAGTTAATCCTCACAATGACAGAACAAATACATGCCATCAGTTTTTATAGAAGAGGCGGCTACGGATCCAAGATGTGAAATCCCTTACCTAAAAGTGCCCCAGGTACTGTATCCACTTGAAGGATACACTTGTCTCCTACATCCTCAACATTATATGAGCCACTCAAGGTAGAATGACAAGTCGCTCAAAAATAGCAACGTGTAAATAGGAAAGAGGAGACTATTCTTTAGCTAAAATTATTGGGAGAGACCCAAGTTGTTACTCTTGAAAACTGTGCCGGCTCTGTTGTCATAACTTCAGCTGTATAGGAGATTAGAATTTGTTAACGGTGGCTGAGATCATGATTTGTTAACGAGGTTTTCATTTTTATCATAGCTGTAGATGCATGAGTTCTACCTCTGGCCAAGATGGAAGAAAAAGGAGCCCTACTGATCCTCTCACCAGAAACATATTTTTTTAAATTGGGACAAAAATCCCAGAGAGGGTGGTTCTGGAGACCTTGGACATCAGCCAGTGAGGGACAACAAACCCTGAGAGGAGAGAATCCACCAGGTGCATCCTACCACTTACGTCGCTGAGTGCTGGGAGGGAACTTAGGGAAACCAGGTGGAGCTCAGACACCTCCTTGAGTGGAGGAGATAGAAACGGTTGTCTGAAAAGGTCAAGGCAACTGGAGCTTGCAGGACAGAGTATTAGTGGAATAGAGATGCACAGAGCTGAGAGCTCCAGAGGAGGAACATGTGCAGTGCGTTCGTTTGAGAACACTACCTGAGGCTGAGGGAAAAACACCTGCAAGGTGAGCTCCAGAGCTCACCCGGGTCCCACCAGTCAGAAGGGAAACCTCGGAGCTCACAAGTCATCAGGTTGAGTAGAAAGGGTGAAGTCAACACTGAACTGAATGCTACTATGGTCTTGACTAAGCATGATCCCAAAGGATCAAACTATCCCCAAAAACCTGCGTCTGAGAAAACTTTTCTTGCATCATCTCTTGGGTAATTTCTTTTTCTTATAATGTTACATTAGTTTCTGCTGTAGAGCAAAGTGACTCAGTTATACATAAATACGCATCCGTTTACCCCTTCTTTCCATCATGGCTTCTCACAGGATACAGTTCCCTGTGGTAGAGTAGGACCTTGCTGTTTATATATCCCATACAACAGCCCTGTCTGCTAGCCCCAAACGCTCACTCCACCCCTCCCCACCCCAGCCAGCTTGGCCCCGACAAGTGTGTTCCCTATGTCCTTGAGTCTGTTTCTGTTTTATAGATAGGTTCATTTGTATCATGTTTTAGATTCCGGGTATAAGTGATATCACATGGTATTGGATAATTTCTCTTCTTCAGAATATCTCGGGACCATCAACAGTTTTCTGAGACTAAATCTACTGCCAGGATGTAGCTGTTGAGAACTAGTCACCACAACAGAGGCCCTGGAACTTCCTTAGTCCCACGTTTCCCATGTAGAGCTTAACCATTACCCTTGGCACCCAGTTCTGTTTGGTCTTCTCCAGAAAGTAACCCCCTGCCTCTGGTTAGGGGAGAGGTAGGAATAAGGAGACAGAAGGTCGGGAGCACATTTTTATCTTTCGCACCTTATCCTTCACTCCTGTGGTTCCTGAGGCCTTCCTTGGGGCCGAGTACCTGAAACTTGCTATGTTTCACTAGTATAAATGAAATTTTTTTTTATTATTATTATTTACTTGGCTGAGTTGGGTCGTAGTTCATACTTGCAGCACATGGGATCTTTGACCTTTTAGTTTCGGCCTGCAGGATCTAGTTCCCTGAGCAAGGGATGGAACCAAGGACCCCTGCACCGTGAGCCCAGAGTCTTAGCCACTGGGCCACCAAGGGAGTCTCTACATTCACTTAGTTTTAATTAATATCTTCATCCACAGGCATGTGATTTTCAAATCCCTACCAACTCAAGTCATTCACCAAACTAGTCATTCAAGTCTCATTATCTAACCTCTAACAATCTCTAATCATTTCCAGTCCATTATGTTCTCTTTCCTACCTCTTTAACCTCAAACTTTCATTGATATTATTTTACTGCCACATGAGGTATTTTAAAAGAAATACATCTATGTTGTATTACACTATTCAAACCATGTTCAAACAGTGTTTAGCCAGAAGTTTAGTGAATTCTTCCTAAACTGCAAACTAACTGCATTCTGAAATTTGCTGGTCTGGGCTCATGTCATTGTTTATCTGTTTATTATTAATTCTACTGATCTGGAAGCTAAGACTTAAAATTATTAAGTTTTTCAAGGTCACAAGATTATACTTACATCTCAGTGGTTTTATGAGTATTAAATAAGATAAATCACTTATCATAGTTATTATCTTATGATCAAGTTTTTAAAAAAAGTTTTCTCATGATGAAACACCTGGTACTTATTGATTCTGCAACTTCTGCATTCAGTATAGGTAAGTCTGCAGGGAAAGTGAAAAAGATGAAAAGACACTTGAAGGAAGAAGATGCACCATGCTCAACCAGGGAATAATGACATTTGTTTGATTTCTGTTTTTTTTTTTTTTTTTAATATTTGTAAGTAGCCATGAAACCAAAATACACTGGGAGATCAATGATGAACCAGTCATTCTTTCAGTAGAGTAGGAATAACTTCTTCTAATGTGAGAAAAATAAGTATAAAATATTCAGTCATTTTTTGGCCAAATATATTCAGAACATCTTTAGAGTATCCTAATGCTGCATTTGGGCTTTCCAGGTAGCTCGGTGATAAAGAATCTATCTGCCAAACAGGAGACACAAGTTCAATCCCTGGGTTGGGAAAATCCCCTGGAGAAGGAAATGGCAACCCACTCCAGTATTCATGCCTGGAAAATCCCATGAACAGGGGAGCCCGATGTCCCGCAGTCCACAGGATCTCAAAGAATCAGACATGACTTAGTGACTAAACAACAACACAGTAAGAGTGCTGTACTTTACTATATTTTCGTAAATCCCTTAATCTTTTATTTTTCTATCTTTTTTTTGGTGGTGTTGTTCTTGTTTGTTTCCAAGTAACTGGTAAAGTTTCTGCCTGAGGTCATCAAGGGAGGATTCACTAGTACCAGACTAGCCCTTCTACAATAAACAACTGGAAAATGGGCCAAATGTGTGAAACGACAGTCTTCAGACACTGGGAGACACGTTACAGAACGGTCATCCCTACAGGAAGAGAAGCAAGTGAGGTGATCCTTGGGCTCCCCTGGCTTCCTGCCTGGATGCGGTTCCTCAATGATGGTTTGGGGAGGGGGAAACACAGGGACACAGTGGCCTCCCTGACCTGAAAAGACAGAGGTCAGGGTTCAGAGACTATTTTCTTGGGCTCCAAAATCACTATGGATGGTGACGGCAGCCATGAAATTAAAACAGGCTTGCTCCTTGGAAGAAAAGCTATGACAAACCTAGACAGTGTATTAAAAAGGAGAGACGTCACTTTGACGACAAAGGTCCGTATAATCAAAGCTATGGCTTTCCAGTAGCTGTGTATGGATGTGAGAGTTGGATCATAAAGAAGGCTGACTGCTAAAGAATTGTCACGTTTGAATTCTGGTTCTGGAGAAGACTCTTGAGAGTCCCGTGAAGTCCCTTGGAGCAAGGAGATTAAACCAGTCAATCCTAAAGGAAATCAACTTTGAATATTCATTGGAAGGACTGATGCTGAAGGCTCCAATATTTGGGCCATCTGATACGAAGAGCCAACTCATTGGAAAAGACCCTGACGCTAAGAAAGATTGATGGTAGGAGGGGGCGACAGAGGATGAGATGGTTGGACGGCATCACTGACTCATTGGACATGAGTTTGAGCAAGCTCCAGGAGACAGTGAAGGACAGGGAAACCTGGCGTGCTGTGGTCCATGTGGTCGCAAAGAACTGGACACGACTTAGCCCCTGAACATCAAAGTAAAAACATGGTCATGCTAAAGAATCCTAACCACCAGCGCAGAGCGCCAGAGGCCTCTGATTACTCTATTGAGTTTATCGGCATCTTCTTTTCTAACAGACTCTGATTGCAAGTTACTGCTGTTTGCTGAAACCATTTGTTTCTACTCAAAGTTGACTCTTCTCTGATTGCAGATGGAGAAAATACCCCAGAATATATCTCTCTAGGCTGCAAGATCACTTAAAGATGGAGACCAAAAATCATTGTCATTATAACAGTAGGAGTCTGCAGAAAGTTTGGTATCAAATTACTTGAGACATCTGTTATAGGAAATGATGTGCTATTTTTGAAAATAGTATGTGAGGCTGCAGCCTGAGTGCTAATCAGTCTAAACATTTTCTTTAGCTATGAATTCCATTTAAAGGAAAGGTTTTTTTCTTAAGGCCATGGATCATTAACATTTCAATATACCAAGCCTAGATCTGGCAACTGCAAGAAATTTTTCAGAAGGAAGGCACACAACCCAAGGGACTATCTTAATTAGCTGCATCAGGCCAATTAATTTGTGGTGTATTTCAAGCTGAAACAAAGGCCCAGGAATGAGTCTTGCTGTCCCAACCTCCGTCATAAAAGTTCTACGAAGCCTCTCCCTCAAGCATTGCAGGGAAGAAAGACAATGGATGGAGCTGAGCCTCCAGGGTCTTGGCAGCCAAGAAAGAAGCAGAGGGGAGGCTCTGCCAGAGCTCGTATCAGTGTGGAAAATCACACCGCAGCTAGCTACAGCGAGCAATTCTTGAGAATGGAAGGAGCAGACAGCAAAACATCTGATAAAAGCAAAAATTTTTTAAATTGTCCTGAGGATGCATTTTATCGTCTGAATCAACAGGTCTCTGAAACGCAGAACCTCCTCGGAGATCTTCACTGGCTTCTTGATTGTTCGCAGCTCCTTTTCCCTCTGTAAGTCATGACCACTGATGGCAACACTGGATCCTGGGAGGGTCCTCCTGGAACACTTTCCCAACTGCCTGGGCCCCAAAGGCTTCTGTCCCATTTCCTCCACCAGATTAGATCCCCTGCCTGTGGCCACCAGTTCAAATCAGGCCTGAGCTTGCTTATCCGATGCTCTAATTTGAATTGTTTCTATTGTGTAACAAAATCAATGTTATGGAGAATAGATAAAAAAAAAATAGAGGATATTTTTAGAAGGATGCTGAGAACAACTTCAGCCTCAACACCCATAAAAATCCCCACAAGTGTATATCTGATTCAGAAATTCCATCAGTGCAGATTTACTTCCATGGGTCAAAGCAGAAGAATATACTACCATGCAAAGGGTATGTCGACATAATTAAATCATCATTAGTCATCAACCACTTATAGTGAACTTTCCCGTTCTAAATGTTTCCAAGGCAACAGAGATCCTAAGGCTTTGTAGGTGAGAAGGTGAAAATATAAACCAATGCACCAACCAAGCAGAAGGAAGACAAGTGGGAGTAAGGAAACAGGGGGAGGTCAGGTGCTGAAGACCTTGGGAAGAGAAGCTCATAAAGAAAACTAAATGGGGAACAAGCAACTGTCCAAGGCCCAGCCTGGGCTTCCCAGGTGGCGCTAGTGGAATGCAGGAGACATAGAGACTGGGGTTCTTTCTCTGGGTCGGGAAGATGCCCTGGAGGAGGGCACGGCAGCCCACTCCAGTCTTCTTGCCTGGAGAATCCCATGGACAGAGGAGCCTGGTGGGCTACAGTCTGTACGGTCGCAAAGAGTCGGACACGACTGAAGTGACTTAGCAGGCACACCCGAACAAGGCCTAGCTCACCTATTTTATAGTGATGTAAATTACCCTAAGATATGGGACAGTCCCATCGCCAGTACTTCTAGAGCAGCGGTCCCCAAACTTTTTGGCACCAGGGACCAGTTTTGTAGAAGATAATTCTTCCACAGACTGGGTGGTAGGGATGGTTTCAGAATGATTCAAGCACATTAAACTTATTGTACACTTTATTTCTATTATTATTATATCAACTCCAGCTCAGATCCTTATGCATTAGATCTGAGGGGTTGGGGATCCCAGTTCTAGAGGAACAAGAGCCCAAAATGACCCTTCCCTTAACTATCGATACTTTCAGGAAATGACTGAGTAAAGTTGGTGAAAAGTCATAGTCCCCATAAAACAGAAATACACATGGCTTCAGCCCATGGTGTCAGGCAGATACTGAATGATTACCAGCCCAGTGGTTAGAGAAAGGGTTCCCATCCGGGAAGTCTGGATTGGGCTCAATGAATTTCCCTGGTTTCATCTAGGAGTCTATGATAAACAATGCATGATCTATGGCAGAAGAGCCACAGGGTGGAAAAAGCGATGTGTCATTTCAAAACCAATAAATGAGACAGCTCTACACCTGAACTGGGATGACTACAGATGCTCAGTTTTACTCTCAATGAATTTCCAGCCTGGCAAGAATAACATGTAAAAAGTAATTGAGAAATGCTCATGAAGAAGGATCAGCACTGATAAACTGATGCTTTCAAATTATGGTGTTGGAGAAGACTCTTGAGCGTCCCTTGGACTGCAAGGAGATCCATCCAGTCCATCCTAAAGGAGATCAGTCCTGAATATTCATTGGAAGGACTGATGCTGAAGCTGACAGTCCAATACTTTGGACACCTGATGTGAAGCGCCAAGTCATTGGAAAAGACCCTGATGATGGGAACGATTGAGGGCAAGAGGAGAAGTGGGTGACAGAGGATGAGATGGTTGGATCGCATCACCGACTCAACGGACATGAGCAGAGCAAGTTTCGGAAGATCATGGACAGGGAGGCCCGGTGTGCTTCAGTCCATGGGGTCGCAGAGTCAGACACTACTGGATAACAACAAGGACAGGATGCCAGATGCATCTGGAAGAGGGTCCCACACCTACCCCAGGAGAGGCTTCCCAGGCAGGTTACATCTGAGTGAATGCTTGGAAGAGGAGGGCATGGGAAGGTCCCGGGGAGAGGGGATTCTGTACAGAGGGGGCGCCAGTAAAGGGCAGGCAAGGCTGGGTGGCCGAGCAGAGAGCCTGGAGTGCGCAGAGGGTGAGCCGGGCCAGAGAGGCGGCGGCTCCAGGGTCCCCTTACAGGCCACACTGAGGAATTCTCGGAGACAGACACCCATGCCCATGTGTGTGCTGCTAAGGCGCTTCAGTCGTGTCGGACTCCTCGCGACCCCGTGGACTGTAGCCCCACAGGCTCCTCTGTCCATGGGGTTCTCCAAACAAGAAGCCTGGACTGGGTTGCCATTTCCTCCCCCAGGGGACCCTCCTGACCCGGGCACTGAACCCCGGTCTCCTGCACTGCAGCAGGTTCTTTGCCACTAAGCCACCTGGGAAGTATCTGTGTGTGTGTCCCCCACCTTATTCCAGAAGGGATTTAAAGCGGCCGTTGCTCAAAACTTTGGGTTATATTATCAGCGCAACTGAGCGTGATTGAAGGATTCTAAGCAGGGAATGGCCTGCTCAGGCATGCATTTCAGGAAGATTACTCGGGCAACACAGAAAACAAATTGGAAGGGGTACAGGAAAAGAGGTGGGACTTCAGGCAGTTAAGGAACAATAGAGGCAATTATAATAATCCACGGGGAAAAAACACAACTAAGGTCTCAAGAAACAGCGTGGCAGCAGAACGGCGAGGACTGGATAGTTCTGAGATGCACTTAGGGCAGGATAGTTTCCAAGCTCGTGGGCCTAACGATGCTTAACACTCTGGGACCAAACTGGGCAGGAAGAAATTGCTCAGAAAACATGTCTTGAATTTGAACCAGGGAAACAAGTTATGGAGACAATTTGTCTGATACGAGAAAGCATTGACGGTGTAGAAATAGACAGTTCCAAGTACTATGAGTTTACTTTGAATTTCCATTGGAACCATCTGCCCAGTTTCTTTTAAGCAGAGCCTTATTTCTTTCAAAAGACAAACGTCTGGTGTTGCCCAAATCTCACTGCGCTTGAAACGACTTTTTTGGTGCATTTTTCAAAGTTGCCGCTGTTGCTAGCAACCCCTTAAGGTATAAAAATATACCTCACTGTCATGTCTAGTTTCCAGCAGGCAGAAACTGGGGGAGGTGATATTTTTTTTTTCCTATAAGAAAAAGCTTCTTCCCAGTTAAAACAAACACTTCACACAGAAAGTTAACAACCCAATAACTTAAATTATACATTGTGAGTGAAAATGTCCAGCATAGAACCTGGAATATAGTTCTCAGTCAGTATTCGTTGGAATTGAAATCACATTTTAAGAAGAATCTTACAAATGACCAATTGAAAGAACAGATGAATACCAAATCTCCTAAAGTTCTCTATAATCTTGAGTTGGCTAAAAAGTTCATTTGAGTTTTCCCATAAGATGTTATAGAAAAACCTGAAGGAACTTTTTTAAGTAACTTAGTAGAATCTGGCTTACAGGGAAATAAATTAGGGTGAAGGAGGACAGGTGAGAATGTATTGGTTAAAAAGAAAGAAAAGTATGGTTTTTTCCTGTATAACATGATAATTAACATGACGATCTATATAAAAAATGAGCTACAACCAAAAAAAGAAAAAAAAAATAACAGATTCAAAGAAAACAGAGTTTTAAATAAATAAATACACAGTGTTAACAATTGTTCTAGATACACTGGCAGTAACAATTGGGAGAAAGGTAGTATCACTGGTAATCTGCATTTTCATCACCTAGTTTCCTCTCTTCTGAATCAATGTATCAAAGATACTCCTGTTGAGTTTAGAGGTCATTTGTTTGTTTAATTGTGGACTCATTCACATGACAGACGTCACGGAGCGTGACTACTGCTGAGCTTCTGGGGTCAGCACTGGGTCCCTGCCAACACATCGTGTCTCTCCTCCAGTTTCAAAGACATGCTCCTCATTTGAATTTCAGGTCTCACCAGAACGGCCTTTTTTAAACGATATTTACTTATTATTGGCTGTGCTGGATCTTAGTTAGGCACGTGGGGTCCTCGATCTTCGTTGAAGCACACAGGACCCAGTTTCCTGACTCGAGACCGAGTCTGAGCCACTGGGCCCCCAAGGGAGCCTCCAGAGTGGCCGTCAGCGTCCGCACCTCTGCCACCACGTGCGTGGTCTCCGAGACGGCAGAGCTGCCTCTGTGCCGCTCCGCTTCTCTCCCTGAGTTCTCACCAGAATGGTCTTTAACAGACTTGACAAAGTCATACTGCCACAGAATGAAACGCCCCGTGAACGCCATTATTTCAAGAATCAGGAGCAGTTTAAATTACAAACATGTACACAAATTATGTACTAAGACTTCATGACTTGTTTGCATGTCACCAGCTCAGACAAAACTTTACGTCTTATTGGTTCAGACAGAACTGCTGTCTGTTCTCTTAGCGAGTTTAATACCTCACACTTCTCTACTTTGGGTCCAGTTCACTCTGGATTCAATTCCAGGGTGTCTCACGTAAAGGGATCACAGTTGTGTGGACAGCTGGTTTTTCTCTACCTGTAAGAAGAGGGATGACTACATCGATAGAAGCATTTTCAGTTTTTAAAAACGTATGAGAACCTATTGGGTAGCATGGGGAACTCCACGCTCAGTGCCCTGTGTTGGCCTAAACAGGAAGAAAAGCCGAAAGAGAAGGGCTATGTGTCTACATACGGCTGATTCCCTTCTCTGTGCAGCAGAAGGTAACACAACATTGTAAGGCAACTGTGTGTGTGTGTGTGTGTGTGCGTGCACGCTCAGTCACTCAGTCATGTCCACCTGATGGCGATCCCACAGACTGTAGCCCACCTCTGTCCATGGAGTTTTCCAGGCAAGAATACTGGAGCAGGTTGCCATTTCCTATTCCAGCAGATTCTTCCTGACCCAGGGATCGAACACACGTCTCTTGCATCTCCTGCATTGGCAAGCGAATTCCTTATCACTGAAGCTACCTGGGAAGCCCAAAACAATTGTGCTCCAGGAAAAATTCTTTCAAAAAGTTGTAATAAGGTTTGAGTTGTCTTCATAGAAGAAGAAACTTCTGAAGCAGAAAATACACTAAAAATAAGACCCATGCCCAAATCATGGGGAGAAGCTAGGTGAAAGGAGAATGGGGCTGAGCCCCTGGGAATAACTCAGAGATCACATGTAATGAACGAGAAACATGGAACGCAGTCCTGCTCCCTCCACCAGTTAACTGCTCGGCTTAAGCAAGCCCTTAACCTCCCAAGTTTCTATTCCCTCTTCTATTAAAAAAAAAAAAAAGAAAACCAAGGATTAGATTAGATGGCTTTTAAAGATTTTTTTCCTAGCTCTAAAATTCTACAGTTCTTAATACCTGCAGACTTTCTTTCACATACTCTGACTCCTAGAAACCCTACCTTCTTTTAATAAATTCTATTTACTTGCAGGTGGCTGGACTATTAAGAAAAGCAAATTGTTTAAATAATGTCTGACTTTTTGACTGGCTTGACTCTCCTAATGGGCCATATATATAATTTTTTTTTTCCGGGTAGTGATTTTTCAGGTACATCAATCAAGTAGCCAGTATTTATTGCGTGGAGCTAATTAACTTTCAAAATGACATTTTCATTTGTAACGCAGGGTTGAGATTTGAACTCAGATCTCATCGATGGAAAGCAGCTGCACTAATAGCCCAAGCCCCCTAATTCTGCCCGCTTACCCTCACCATAAATGTGTGATTAATCGCAGGTTTAAGGGAGTTCTCAGTTACTGTGAAAACAAATCATTACCAGAAACTGGCATTCCCAATTTATTTTATTTATTTTATTTTTGTTTTTATGACTTAGACCCCATTCTCCATATTTTCCATATGTTTGGGGTCCTTTTCATCCGTTCAGCGCCTCACAGAGAGCTCAGCTCACCCCTATCTCCTATTGGGTCATGACGAACAAGAGAATTTTGCTGTTTTCACTTTTCTGTTTCAAAGGTGGTAGAAACATGAGCGCTCTTGAAGAAGAGGTGAGCGAACGTGCGGGACACAGTGAAGGCAAAGACGAATGAGCTACTCCTGGTGTCAGGCCCATGCAGCGAACACATTCCTCTCTGCTGTGAGATCCAGGGACGCGCCCACTGAGCAACCAGAGAGCTGGCAGAGGGCTCTGAGAGGGGCTCAGGGGTGGGCTCAGCCTCTTCAGTCACGGCCGACCCTGCGACCCCACGGATTGCAGCCCGCCAGGTTCCTCTGTCCATGGGGTTTCCCAGGCAACAGTATTGGAGTGGGCCCTCCTCCAGGGGATCTTCCCGACCCAGGGATCAAACCCACGTCTCTTGTGTCTCCTGCATTGGGAGGTGGATTCTTTACCACGACGTCATCTGGGAAGCCCCTGAGAGTGCGTTATCTGTACCTTTTCCCCATAATAGGAGAAAGTTATATAAGGAAATCTAAAGAATTTAATCTCTTGGCTCTTGTTTGTTGAGAGTAATGAGAGTGACTTGACCACGTTCAGAGAGCATTTGAGGGATACTGTGATTAAATTTACTTAGGGGACAGCCAGCTGCAAGTCAAGACATGGAGTCCAAAGCAGTGACAACTGCCACAAGAATCAAAGGGAAAGAGACACACCCTCTGAAGACGCCAGGGATGAAGAAAGCATTCTGTACAGATAAATAGAAGCCTGAATCTGCAGTCCCTGGGGGCAGCCTCTGTCAGTGGCCCCTAATGTTCTATTGAGCTGCCTCTCAAATCTGCAACCTCAGGTAGAACAGCATTTCTGACTGAGTACCAGTGGGAATTAACTTATTTGACAACAGTTAATAAGACTCTCCAGGCTGGCGTGTGTGTGTGTGTGTATGTGTGTGTGTGTGACTTAGCCTTACACTCCAAGCTCTTCAAGGTCATTCAACTTCATGAAGACATTTCGGCGGTATCTATACAAATCACCTCCATTCTGTATCTTGTGACAGACACAGACCTCTCTCCTAAGATCAGTGGGTAATGTAAAGGAATGGATGCTCTAAAGGAAGTTCCTGCTCTTGCTGAACTATTTACGGCGCACATGAGGGTTCTCTTCTCCCACTGGCCTCACCTTTCCCCAGACAGTGTCATCCAAAATCGCTTCTGTAGAATCAGTAAGATGGATTGATAGCAAAAGGAAGTTTGAGGTTAAACAGACTGGAAGTTAAACAATGAAGCAAGATGGTTTCATTGCCAGATATCACAGTGATCAACGGAGCAGGTGCCTGCATGAACATTCCACTGGCTGACCCCACTTCAGGACACCTTGCACTGGCTGACCCCACTTCAGGACACCTCTCACTGGCTGACCCCACTTCAGGACACCTCTCACTGGCTGACCCCACTTCAGGACACCTCGCACTGGCTGACCCCACTTCAGGACACCTCTCACTGGCTGACCCCACTTCAGGACACCTCTCACTGACTGATCCCACTTCAGGACACCTCGCACTGGCTGACCCCACTTCAGGACACCTCTCTCACTGGCTGACCCCACTCAGACACCTCGCACTGGCTGTCTCTGTTTTGTGTTGCAGCCACTCCCCTGTTTCTCACTTCCTCCTCCTCTGGGTCTAGCCTCAATTTCCTCCTCCTCCTGTGAATATGTTTCTTATGCAAAATAATGCAGCCCTCGAACCCCCAGCCCTGCTTCAGAGGATCTGGTCCACCTTAGCCTGGCCCCAAACTCATCTAGGATGTTCTAGGAAATAAAATTGGTTTTATTTGCTCATTTACGGATGTGAGAGTTGGACCATAAAGAAGGCTGAGCACCAAAAAATTGATGCTTTCAAATTGTGGTGCTAGAGAAGACTCTTAAGAGTTCCTTGGACAGCAAGGAGATAAAACCAGTCCATCCTAAAGGGAATCAACTCTGAATATTCATTGGAATGACTGATGCTGAACTCCAATACTTTGGTCACCTGATGAGAACAACTGACTCATTGGAAAAGACCCTGAGACTGGGAAAGATTGAAGGCAGGAGGAGAAGGGGATGACAGAGGATGAGATAATTGGATGACATCATTAACTCGGGAGATAGTGAAGGACAGGGAAGCCTGGAGTGCTGCAGTCCATGGGGTTAGCAAAGAATCAGACATGACTGAGTGACTGAGCAACAAGAACTAACTCTTAGACACATCATGCTTCCCCACCAATCTCTGTAAGTAAAGAAGACAGGGAATGTCATCTCCCCATAATTCCATGAGCATCTTCAAGAAGCAGAATTATCGCCAGCTAGGGTATTTTGTTCTAATTTCTCTTTTTAAAATTTACTCCGTTTTACTTATAATTGCATTTCAACGCAATACTCTTGTGTCCGTACATTCATTCATCATACCAAGAACAGTATTCCAGATCTGGTTAACAAAGCCTGCTTTTAAGACTTTCAGAATACAACTTTCAGGATGATTAAATTTGTCTACGCTTATTCTTCTTTAATATTTATTTTATATTGGCGTATACTTGATTTAGTGTTGTGTTAGTTTCAGGTGTACGTAAAGTGTTCAGTTTTACCTACACACATGTTCATTCTTTTTCAGATTCTTTTCCCATGTAGGTTATTACAGAATATTGAGTAGAATTTCCTGTGCTTTTTATGTTTTATTTCTAATAGTATATTTTGTTTGCCACCTACCAAAACTCTCACGAGTTCTCACACTTTTATGTTCTCTCTCACACACATGCATACACACACACACACCACTCTTCACATATTCTCTTTTAAATCCATGCAGCAGTAAACATGAAACAAATGAAGTAGTCGGTTAATCTTTACTCTTCTCTGAGACACGGGAAAAAAAGATGAAAGAGGAAGAAGACGAAAGTCAAAGATAGCAAGACACAGGAGGACAAAAAGCGGAAGCAGTCAGGAGGAGAAAGAAAAGGAAAAGTGAAGTGGGCAGTGTGTCATCGGTGCTTGTGGTCACAGAGGCTCATGGAAGTGCAGGGTGTACGAAATCAAAGGGAGGAGGGCTCCTGTGCTGTGAGCTGTGTCTCCGGCCATTCAGTGATCGTGGGGATAAAATACCAACACACACACACACACACGCAGTGGACCTGTATGCTTAGAGACAGCACACAGACTCACACACGTGGCTCTTCCTTCTGGGTGGGAAAGTGTGAAAGTGTTAGTTGTGCAGAGTCGTGTCCGACTCTTTGTGACCCCATGGACTACAGCCAGCCAGGCTCCTCTGTCCATGGGGTTCTCCAGGCAAGAGTACTGGAGTGGGTTGCCTTTCCCTTCTCCAAGAGATCTTCCTGATCCAGGGACTAAATCCTAGTCTTCCGCATTGCAGGCAGATTCTTTACCGTCTGATCCACCAGGGAAGCCCCCATCAGATGGGAGCCACCCCCTCCACTTTCCTCCTGCAAAAGTAAGCTTTTAGGTAAGTAAGCTTATTAGGATTTAAAAAAAAGAAAAAGAAAAAGTGGGACTTTCCTGGTGGCCCAGTGGTGAAAAATCCACCTTCCAATACATGGGCCGCAGGTTCAGTCTCTGGTACAACACGATCCCGCCTGCCCCAACTAGGACCTGATGCTGCCAAAAACAAATATTTAAAAAACGCGCATCCCAAATAACTGACCTTTCTTTTAGACATGAGTGTCCAGTATATGAAGGCTTTGTGAGAGGTGAGGTGGACTCTATGCACTAATAAAAAAGAGCTTCACTTTTATGCTCTTCCTTCCCTGGTGCCATGAGGACCGCACACAGGGCCTGCTCAGAAGAGATTCCGAGCACAAAGATCAAGGCCCGCGGGTCCAGGCTGCTCCCCAGCAGGTCTTTCCCTGTAACATTTCCAGCCTCCAAGCCACCCTTCTGAGGTTTAGCAAAGTAGCCAAAGCCGAGGGTGTTAACACAAACCCAACCTCAGGCCCTCCTGGTGACTGCAGAGTCTCACGTGGTCCTTCCCCCCCTGAGTCACCTCCACCCA
Organism: Muntiacus reevesi; assembly: GCF_963930625.1. Taxonomy (NCBI): domain Eukaryota; kingdom Metazoa; phylum Chordata; class Mammalia; order Artiodactyla; family Cervidae; genus Muntiacus; species Muntiacus reevesi. The sequence continues at coordinate 4,121,665 of NC_089266.1, forward strand.
TGAGACCATGGCTTTGGAGAGGGTCATGCCCACAGACACGTCCTTCTCTGTGTGTGACTGGTCTCTGCCAACCTTGTGGTGAGACCTTGAATGCCAAATGTAAGCAATTACAGGAGTCCCCATCCTGTGGCTAAAGGCATCTGCCTGTGGGAGTGCATTCCCTGGATGGGGTTAGAGCTGGGGATAAAGACCACTGGGCTCCCCAGGACATCTGGAACAGAGTCCTGGAGCTGACACTCACCACGGGGAGTGGTACCCTCCCCTCCTGCCAGTATCTACAACTGCCTCTTTCACACGAAGGTGGCTGAAACCATTAGTCACCACGAAGAGGCTTCTGGGCCACCCACTATCCATCATTTCTTTAATTGACTGGATACCAGGGCTTCCAGGGAAACAGGGACCAAAAAAAAAAAGAAAAGCACGACTGAGTAGAAATTAAAAAAAAAAAAAAATTGACAAATAGCTTGAAAACTGCTCCCAAATTAGACAGCGACATTTTTCAAGTTCATCCTGAAAATCCTGAAGTATCTATCGTGTCCATTTCCTTCCTTTCATCATCCCCCTTCGGATTCCTGTAAAACCTTTGCCTGTGTTTTACTTGCCTCTAATATCTTTGTCTTCCAAATTATCCAGCAATTTTTTTTACAAATTTATTTTATATTGGAGTAAAGATGATTAACAATTCTGTATTAGATTCAGGTGTACAGCAAAGTGATTTAGTTAAACATACAGATGTATCTATTCTTTTGCAAACTCTCTGGGATTTAGGTTGTTAGACAGTATTGAGCAGAGTTCCCTGTGCTCTACGATAGGTCCTTGTGGTTGTCCAGCTGTCTTTGTGAAAGGAAACATCTAATGATGCTTCTTGTCTTCAATGGCACTCTCTTCTCTATAGCACAGCACGCGAAATATTTACATTTCCCACCCATTCTGTGCACGTCCATGGTGGTAATCCACTGTACGTTCCATTACTCCTTCCGGAGTGTTATTCCATTTCTTATATTGGCCAGCATTTCAAAGGCCGACCCATTTGATCATCTGCTCTGTAGAACTTTCCAAAGCCTTTCCGAGGGGGCCACTTCTCCCTCTATGCTGGTTTTACCTTTCTTTACACTTACCTCTTTTATAACATGTGTCCTGTTGTACACTATTGATATCTTAAGTCAATAGCATGGCTACTGTGATATAAAATACTCTCCAGGAGAGGCACAGGCCACAATTTTAGGTCTTAGTATAAGACATGACACATAGCAGATGTTCAACAAATACTTGATAAACGTCTGATAAGAAATGAATAAATAAATGAACAAATGACTTGTTCAGCATCACTAATGGAGAGTGCATGTCACACAGATAATGTAGAACAGTGGCTAATCTGCACACAGTTCTGTGCATGTACATATATACGTAGCATGACACAATCCATATAAACACACATAAAATCCAACACTGTGAGTATACCGACGTCACATGTAGCGTGCATTTTTTTTTTCTTTAACTGAAAACTATGTCCTAAAGATTTTATTGAGTCAGGTTTTCCTGTATTTATTTGTCCGTTTTTGCTTTCATTTTGCTTTTCTAATTGCTACCTTAAATGCCATAGAGCAGATAGATTCCATATTTTTTGGCTGTCTTCCCTGGCTGAAAGATGTTTCGTTGTTGTTGTTGTTGCTGTTTAGTGGCTCAGTTGTGTCCAGTTCTCTGCAACCCCGTGGACTGTAGCCCACCAGGCTCCTCTGTCCATAGGATTTTTCAGGGAAAAATACTGGAGCGGGTTGCCATTTCCTTCTCCAGGGGATCTTCCCAACCCAGGGGCTGAACCCACATCTCCTTCACTGGCAGGCAGGTTCTTTGCCACTGAGTCACCAGGGAAGCCCTAAAATACTGTGCTAGGAAGTCTGAATCTTTATAAACTGCAAAAGAGGTTAATTAACATTCTTCTTTCTCAAGGCGAAGTTGAACTTAAAGCATCCCAATGATACTACTTCTTATTAGAACTATTTCATTAAAATGATTTCTAGAAATGTAACACCTTCTAACTCCCTTCCTCACATCCCTTTTCCCTGCAACTGCTTTTCTTTTGAAAGGACAACATTAAAAATCAGAATACATAAGTGAAGGAATGTTGTTAAATGTTCCTCTTAATCTGAGAGCTGCGGTAGTATATAGGTCAGTAAATTAAAGAAGGATTCTGTATGAGATGCTGTACATATTCCAATGTTTTCCAAAAGGATACTTAAACATTCACAAAGGGAATTCTAGAAAACCAAAAAATTTCTCCCTCCAAAAGTTGTGGGAGCCCTCTGAATTAAAGCTTCCGACCTCTGAGTACCAGGCTGCCCTTGATTAAAAACAAATGGAACATGAGCTATGGAGCGTAAGCCTACCTGATTTATGGCTTGGAAAATTAAGTTACTATTACTTATGGGGCTTGGAAGCCAAGGCCCAATGCAAGAGCTAATTGAGAGTGGAGAAGGGGTATATGCCGAAATTGGGAAAATATATTTTAGAGAATGGCTGAGTGAAGACATCAGGGTATGTAATTAAATGGCCTTAAAAAAAAAGTCACACTCCCAACAAGCTCTTATATCAAACAATTGGAATGTGTTGGTTTTATTAACTGGTCTTCTGCCATTAGCTCCATCAGACTGGGTACTCCTGAGTGAACTTCACCGTTGACTGACTCTAGTAAACATATTAAAACCTTCATTACCAGGTGTCTTATAATGATGCAGTATTCGTTTAGGAGACAATTTTGTGATAGTTCTCCAACAATTAAATACTGTTTAAAATATACACAATTACTAGGTTTTGGTTAGCTTGTACAGATTGCTACTTCTGTGTTTTCTGTAGTCATAAAAGTGTATGTTGATGGGTTTTCTGACTCATCAAGTGAATTCCCAATAAATTCTAGGAAGGAATTTTATTTTCTTAAGAGTTAGGGACCAGGAAGTTCTTGTTGTTAAAGGTCATACGCTGGAAGGCGTGGGAGGGAATAAAATTATGCAGTGTTCTTGCCACCAGCTCTCATTCCATTGTAAATCCGCCTTCCGAGGGGCTCAGAACATTGTAAGATTAGGAACTAAAAAATTATTTCTTTCTTAGAGTAGGGCTGTGACTACATGAGTGATAAAATTGATGACATATGTAGAGACTTTTTATTTTTGTTGGCTGATCAAACATTCCAGACTGATTGCTGTAATTTGTTAGAACAGCTACTCAAAATCTTTGAAATTGAAAGGTGATGCTGTCTAATCATAGTAGAGATCACTTTCATTATCATGAAAGTTGGCTATTGAGGTAATATGTACACATACTTTTTTAAATTCAGTGAAGAGCTATTCTGTTCATTAAGAGTTGTTTTTCTAATTGAGACCATACAAGAATATTTCCCCACCTAATTCTTTTTTTTTTTTAATTCATACACTTTATTCTATAGTTGTGGTTCTCACCCAAGGGGTGGTTCTGCCACGAAGGGAACATTTTGCAGTGTTTGGAGACATTTTTGATTGTCATATCTGGGGCGGGAGGTTGCTACTAGCATCTAGATGATTCAGGACTGGGATGCTGTTAGACATACTAGAATGCAAAGTGCAGTCCCCCCAACCAAGAATTATTCAACCCGAAGTATCAGGAGTGTCGCAGCTGACAAACCCAGTTGAAGGGAGATCTCCAACTATCCAGTCTGCAGGTCACTGGGGCTGCCCGGTGGCCCAGGCGTAAAGAACCCACCACCCATGCAAGGCGCAAGGGACAGGAGTTTGACCCCTGGGTCGGAAAGACCCCCTGGAGGAGGGCACAGCGACCCACTCCAGAGCTCTTGCTTGGAGAGTCCCATGGATGGAGGAGCCTGGCGGGCTGCAGCCCAGGGGGTCACGAAGAATTGGACGTGACTGAGTGACTGAGCACCCGAGAATGCGTGTGTATATGCACAACTGGCTCACCGTGTCACACACTGGAAACTCATACAACGCTTAAATCAACGTTACTCCAATAAAAAAAAATTTTAACAAATAAAAATAAAATATTGAAGGAGGTTTTTAAGAATTTATGGAACTCTTTTTTAATAAAGACTTAAAATGCCCAACAGGAGAAAAATTCTTTCCTAAAGAAACAAAATTCTCACCTTTTCCTAGCTTAAAGATTTTTTTTTAAATTGTTTCAGACTTCATTGAAATAGTAGACCGTTTGGGGGCATTTTCAGTCTCAGTTCTGGCTCTGTGTTGGTGAGATGCGCTGACAACTTCCAGATACAAAAATACGCGTATGCTCTTCAGAGGGACACGCTACTGCAGCTATCTCCTCTTCCAGGCTATGCTGTTCCTGGGGACCCACTTAACTTCAGCTCACTAGCCCGAGGGAACAAAGATGTTTCACACTCGTTAATTAGGGGCTGGCAGGTAACCCAGCTAACCCCTGGGATGGGAAACACATGGTTAATAAATTGTTTGGTCACACTGCCTGCCTCTCAGAGATGCTCACAACCAACCGTCCATCCACAACCTCTAACCTTTTGGGTTTTCTGCTCAGGAATTTGGAGGAAGGCAGGGAAGCCAGAGAAACACAGACAGCAAGAAAGAGCTCCTGAGAGACCCAGAACCAGAGGGACCAAATGTAGAGACAATTTGACTTTCACTGAAGTGCTTCTCTCACTCATAAACACGAAGAGTGAAATGTCGCTAAACAAAGAAATATGAAGGAATCTTTCAAGATGTATACAAGTATATGTAGAAACCATCTTTCACCATTTCTTGGTCATTTGTTTAAATTACTGATTCCAGACTACCATAACTACTTCCCATTATTAAAGAGACTTTTTAAAGATTATTAATAAATAAGAGAAAAATTAAATATTGGGTTGGCCAAAAAGTTTGTTTGGGTTTCACCATAAGATGGTACAGAAAAACCCAAATGTACTTTTTGGCTAACTTGATATTAAGATGATAAGGTTGCGAATGGAACTTAAAGATGTGTAACAAAGCAAAATTCCTCTCTCTCCCTTCTTCTCCACCTTCTCCCTTCCGCTCTTTCCATGTATACATATGTGAGGGTGAGTGTGTGTATTCTTATGAGACAGAAAAACATTATGCTAGCATTTCTTCCTATGGTCAATGATATTAGTCATATTTTATTTCTGGCAGCCCAATCTGTGCCTGGAAATAAGTTAATAAGTATATGATGAAAGTTAAGTATAATTTAAACATGAAAAATAACTATATTGAGAAAAATGCATCATGTCAACTAGAGAATTTTTCAAAAGTGGTTTCAGAAACACAGCTGAACCTAACTTCACTTGTAAGCCATGGTGTGGAGCATGGAGAAAGTTCAGTGGGTGCTTATTTACTAAAAATGAAGAAATCAAATTGATGCTGGGAGCTGTTAAGAAAAAACAAAAAAGAAACCCAACCTAATATCTGCTTGTTCAATAAATTCAACCCCATGAAATTGCTGAGTTTATAGGTCAACAATAAATGTTAACAGTTTTACATGGCTTAGTTTAATAGCATCATATGCACACACACAAAACTACTTAATGGAACAATTTAAATCTCTCCCCTTACCTCCCAAATTATCTGTGAAAGAGAAGCATGAAAGTTATATCCTGTCTTCCCCTTCCACGGTGTGGGATGACGTCTTAGAAATATTTTCTCCCTCCCTGTGAAGTGAGTGAAAGTCCCTCAGTCATGTCTGACAATTTTGCAACCCCATGGACTATACAGTCCATGGAATTCTCCAGACCAGAATACTGGAGTGGGTAGCCTTTCCCTTCTCTAGGGGATCTTCCCAACCCAGGGATCAAACCCAGGTCTCCTGCATTGCAGGCGGATTCTTTACCAACTGAGCTACCAGGGAAGTCCTTCATAAGCATCTAGAATAATTTTCACTTCAAGAAAGAAGTAGTCATTTCTGGATATGTTTGGATTACATGGGCTGGGATGGGGCTTCCCAAGTTGCTCAGTGGTAAAGAATCTGCCAGTCCATGCAGGAGATGCAGGAGATGTGGGTTTGATCACCGGGTCCAGAAGATCCCCTGAGGAGGAAATGGCTTACCCACTCCAGTATTCTTGCCTGGGAAATCCCATGGACAGAGCAGCCTCTGGTTACAGTCCATGGAGGCACAAAGAGTCAGATACTACTGAGCACACACACACACACACACACACATGTGCACACACATACACACACATACACACACATATGCACACACAGAGACACATACACACACACACAGAGAGACACACATACACACACACACACACATGTGCACACACATACACATATGCACACGCACATGCACACAGAGACACATACACACACATACACACAGAGAGACACACATACACACACGCGTGCACACACACATACACACACACACAGGCTGGGCTCTCCAGCTGTAACCAGACAAAGATGTGGGATCAGAAGAGAGGGAACCACAGCAAGAAACACTCAGAGTTGGCTCTACACTCATTCATTAAGTTTCACAAGCAGCTATCGAAGCAGCACCCTTATTAGCCCCTTTGGACTGCAAGGAGATCCATCCAGTCCATCCTAAAGGAGATCAGTCCTGAATATCAGGACTGATGCTGAAGCTGAAACTCCAATACTTTGGCCACCTGATGCGAAGAACTGACTCATTTGAAAAGACCCTGATGCTGGGAAAGATTGAAGGTGGGAGGAGAAGGGGATGACAGAGGATGAGATGGTTGGATGGCATCACCAACTCGATGGACACGAGTTTGAGGAAGTTCCAGGAGTTGGTGATGGGCAGGGAGGCCTGGCATGCGCCATGACTTCTGAGCCTGTGCTCTAGACCTGGGAACTGCAACGAAGACCAGGCATAGGCAAAAATAAAAATTAAATAAATCAATAATTTTTTTTAAAAGTAACTGCTGTGACAAATTACTGTTTGAATGAATGAATGACAGGTGTACCTTACCCTATATTAAGGAAAGAGTCAAAGCAGCAACTCATTGAATTAAGAGTAAATTCCTAGGGATTTCCTTGGCAGTCAGGTGGTTAAGACTTCAAACTTCCAAAGCAGGGTACGTGAGCTCAAATCCTCGTCAGGGAACTAAGATCTGACATACTGCATGGCACAGTGAAGAAAGAAAAAAAAGAAGAAGAAACAGTCAGTTCCTCATCAGAGGCAGACACTGCATAATGGGCTGGGGCCGAGCCTGAGGACAGGCCCGGGCGTGGGCTCGGGCGGGGCCCTGACGGTCACACCTTTCCGACCCGCTTGGTGGGGAGCACGTGGCACACAGCCCGCGGGGCCAGGAAAGTGGCCCGTTCTCGCTGGGCCTGGTCCCGGATGTCCAGCAGACTCTATGCGCTGACTCATATGCAAGTCCAAGAGGACTGAGCAGGACTCAGGCGTTGCACTGTGGCTCCAGATCAAAACACTTCCCCACGAAGTCCAAAAGGCCCAAACAAGCGCTGAACGGGTGCCTCAGCCCCGATGAGCTCTGAAAGGCAGCCACAGCTCCCACTGGGCAGAGGGAAGGAGAGCCCGAACTGGGTGAGAGATCGCACAGCTGCCTGCGAACGGTTCCCACGAATCTACATGAGAACGGCGTGAACACAGTAACGGATGACGATTCCAAGCACTTACAAGAGTTTCAGGAGAAGAAAACAAAATCAGCATTACACAAAACAGGGTGAAGAGCATTTTCTTTTGACAGGGGCCCTCGGGAGATGCCTAAGCAGCAGCAGTTAATGCAAAGTGGGATAAAGTATGTGAGACGTTTTCACTGAAAGCCAGAGCTCACACAGGCTGGATTTATGCTCACCTGCAGGTACGTGCGTGGAGGAGAGGGAGACAAAATTTGCACGATCATTATCATCCTCTCATACTCCTTTATCTGCAAGAGGAGGAAATATTACAACCAGAGAATTTCTTATTCCTTATTCAGGGTAAGGAAGGCTCTGTGTGAGTCCGCGGCAAGCATACATGGAGGCTGGGATATTCAGTGTGGAGACTACCTTTGGTTCCTTGACGCCACTCCCAATCCCAGAGCTGCGGTGTCATGGGAATATCAGCACACGGCAAGGTGGAGTTCATTCCATGACCTACACATCCAGCCATCAACCATTCAGCAGGCAGCCATGAGCCCCCACTGGGTACAGCCAAGTACATCCCACATGGCTTCCCAGGTGGCTCGGGGGTAAAGAATCCAGCTGCCAATGCAGGAAACATGAGTTTGATCCCTGGGTGGGGAAGATCCCCTGGAAGGAAACGGCAACCCACTCCAGCATCTTGCCTGGGAAATCCCATGGACAGAGGAGCCTGGCGGGCTACAGCCCAGGGGGTTGCTAAGAGTCAGACATGACTGAGCAATGAAACGACAGCAAGAAGCACAGCCCACACTCCTAAGATGCAAACCCTTCCGCAGGGCTCCCGCACGCAGCACGTGACAGTGAAATGTTAGACCAGGTCAGAATGCTGTTCGTGCGGTTAAGGGCCGAGATAGAAGTCAACACAGGGTTGTAGGGGGACACAAAGGGAAAGGAAGGATGCCTCGGAAGAGACTGAGACTCTCAGAGCCAGAGGTCCAGGTGCAGCACTTTATAAGGATAGAGGTCCTTGAATTTGAACATACTTAGGCTTCCCAGATGGAACCCACCTTCCAATGCAGAAGACACAGAGGCTCAGGTTCGACCCCTGGTTCAGAAGACCCCCTGGAGGAGGAAATGCCAACCCACCCCAGTGTTCTTGCCTGGAGAACCCCATGGACAGAGGAGCCTGGGGGGCTACAGTCCACGGGGTCGCAGAGAGGCAGACGACTGAGGCAGCGAGGGGCACAGAGCATGAATGTGCAGTCTGCCACATGCCCCACCCTATGCAGCCCGCAGCATCGACCTGAGCGGTCCCTGCTGGCGACAGTGACCTCTGAGGGAACTGGCTGAGTTCACCAGGGAGCTGAGAGCTGGCTCGCAGGCTGGCTGAACCCTGATGATACGTTAGCCGTGCCGACCAGGGAAGGGACCTCAGGAGAGCAAACTGTCCCTGAAATGGAGCAGAGGCATAAGAATGAGCCACGGCCGGAGGAACCACAGTTCAGTATTGCTGCAGAGGGTCAAAAGGAGGCATTGTAAAGGATGACTAAAAATGCAGGGTGACTTTTGAAATTAACTCCATCTATATGTAGTTAACTAGTTAAATAACATATAAAAATTAATTATGTGTATATTTCACAAATATAAATATATATAATTGCATTGTATAATATATACAATTCTATAATATATCATGTGCAACTTATTTATATATATTTATCAATATATTTTATAATTGATCAATACACCTGCATATTATTTATATTTTAAAGTTATATTTTATATTATTCACATTAATATGTTTATATAGTACATTATATATCATTTATAACTGTTTATATTATAATTTATATTTACATATATAAACTATATGTACTATATAACATTATTTATACATAATATATACAGTTCACATATACTTTATAAGTATAAAGACATACACTATATATTTGATATATATTATATACTTTTATAAATACAAATATATATTTATGTATAAATATATAATAAATTATAATGTAATGTATATGATCATATATAAATTATACATTATATATAATAAATTATACCATATAAATTAATAATATACCATGTCCATTGATCACAAACAAGGAAATGTTTTTGTTTTTTTTTCAGTACAAGGTCTGGATCAAGACTGCCAGATAAAACAGAAGCTGCCCAGTTAAATGTCAAATTACTTAAAATACCAGTTTGTCCCACATGCTACACGGAACACATCCTCGGAGAAACACAGACATACGATCCCCAGTCCCCCGGGACACAGTGACACTGAGGCCACTCACTGCTGCCGCTCGTCTGAAGCTCAGAGCTACCTGGAGCCCCTTACCTTCTCTCGCTCCGTGTGGCGGCCCGGCCTGCACAGCTGGGGGCTCCCCGGAGCGCCCCCCACCCCGCGGCACGCACCCAGACGCCAGGGCTCTGGGGGAGCCTGGAGGGGTCGCGCTGAGCTCCCGGGGACTTCCGGTAACACGCGTCACTTCCTGTCGCGTCTGTGGCCCTCGCGCGGCCTGATGTCTCAGCGATTTGCACCCCGCCGGCTCCCCTTGGGGCTCCCTCCCACACTCCCTGAGAGCAGGCTGAGGGGGACGCTGGTGGCTGCGCGGGGAAGCCCTGGGAGCCTGGGGGCCGAGTGGGAGAGGGAAGGCGGGGAGGCTGTCCGCCAGGTCCACAGCCTGCTGGCGAAGCCCAACAATGAGCCGGGTGCTCTAACACAGAGGAGGGCTGTGTCCTGCACCTCTCAGAGGCCATCCCTGCTCGCGTCCATCGAGGGGCCCCCAGAAGAAAGCTGGCCGGGAAGCCCATTCCCTGGGGTGCAGCTCAGTTACAGCCCAGGCCAGGAGGCTCGGGGGAGCATGTCAGCCCAGGGCACCGGGGCATTCCTCGCCAGCGCCTCAAGCGCCGGTTACCAGCTCCAGGGTTCACCGCCGGCAGCGTTCCCAGCGGTTGACACCTTCACAACCACCGTGTTCCATCTTTTCCCTAACCCCGCCACAGCTCCTCGAGCGAGGGTCTCTGGAGCTGTCTTCAGGAAGAGGGAGGGGGTCCTGGGCTCACGGGGGCCTTCCAGCTCAGCCTTCCAATGCCGAATTAGACTTTTAATCTGATTTGACACAGTTATTTGGGGAATCTGCAGACTTGTCACGAGGCAGATGATTAAAGCGGAACTAAGGGATTTGGAACTGTCTTTGGGAAGAAGATAAAAAAATAGTTGGAGGAATTCGCCCCGTTTCTCCTGTTACACACCCCACACAACAAAACTGCACTGCAGACACCTGGTTACGCCCTGAGCTCCAGTGACAAGCTAGGCATGGAAGAAACAAGAGAAAAGAGACAGTAAAAGACCTTTTCTCACCAAGTTCCAAGCGAGTATGCCTGCGCACTCACTCACTCAGCTGGGTCTGCCTCTGTGACCCCGTGTACTGAAGCCCACCAGGCTCCTCTGTCCATGGGATTCTCCAGGCAAGAACACTGAGTGGGTGGCCATGCCCTCCTCCGGGGGACCTTCCCGACCCAGGGATCAAACCTGCATCTCCTGTGGCTACTGCACTGGCAAGAGGATTCTTTACTACTGAGCCATCAGGGAAGCCAGCTAGTGAGTATACAATGCATTTATTTCCTTGTCTTCATCACTAGCCAACTTTGCTTAAAGGAGTTAGCAAAAATAGTAAAATCAATTGTCTCCCTTAACCAAAGAGCATTTTCTGGGGGGAAGGGTGGCCCACAGTGCACAGCATGTGGGGTCAAAGTTCCTCGACCAGAGATTGAACCCAAACCCTCTGCAGTGGAAGCCCAGAGTCCTAACCACTGGACCACCAGGGAAGTCCCTCCAAAGAGCCCTTATAAGCAATAATAAATTACAGTAAAATGTCAATAGGGTTTCCCAGTTGGCACAAGTGGTAAAGATCTGCCTGCCAATGCAGGAGACAGGAGATGCAGGTTCGATCCCTGGATCAGAAAGATCCTCTGAAGAAGGAAAGGGCAACCCACGTCAGTATTGTTTGGAGAACCCCATGGACAGAGGAGCCTGGCGGGTTACAGTCCATGGGGTCACACAAAGTCGGACACAGCTGAGCGACTAAACCACAACGACGACAAGGCTCTACCCCAGAGGAACGTGTGTCTGCGGGCGTGACACTCGGTGTTTTCAGACGGTTTTCCTTTGTCGGCACACATCCTCACAGGTTCCCTCTTTGCTCCTTAGGGACAGTGGGAGGATGGTAAGATAAAAGCAAGTCCCTCATCCATTCGTCTGCTGATGGGCATCTAGGTTGCTTCCATGTCCTGGCTATTATAAACAGTGCTGCGATGAATATTGGGGTGCACGTGTCTCTTTCAGATCTGGTTTCCTCAGTGTGTATGCCCAGAAGTGGGATTGCTGGGTCAATGTATGACAAAAACCACTACAATATTGTAAAGTAATTAGCCTCCAACTAATAAAAATAAATGGGGCGAAAAAAAAGCAAGTCCCTCACTCAGTAAGAACAGGGTTCTCCAGCTCTCGTATCTGAAAACACTTTTCTGTTCCAAGTCTAAGAACACACCAAGGTCCGAAGATCAGAGAATTACACTCAGACCTCCCACCACTCACCTATCAACACTGGGAAAGCAGGTTGTTCTGTTTGAGGATCAACAGTCCTCACTAGGACACCAGCTCCTGAAGTCCTGAAGCCCCAGGACTCTTTTTTATGGGAGCCCTCCCACTCTTTTTCTGAGAACTTTATTATCCCCCCTGCTACAGAGGCGCAGCCCAACAGAGACCTGTTGTTCTAGGCTGGGTGTGGAGACTCCCAGGCCTTGCATCTTGACCTTGGGCAAATTGCATAAAGTCCTGGGACTCCATTTCACCATCTACAAAATAGCAATAACTCTATGTGCCCCTCCCTCCTAGAGGGCTGTTTTAAGAACAACATGTTAAGGGCATCCACTTGAAAGCACTTAGAAGTAAAAAGTTAATGCAGTGTAGGTATTTATACGGTAACTGGTGCCATCGTTCTGATAGCACCGTGCTCACTGGATGTTATGATGCCCCCCTTTGCACACCCTGCTCCGTAGACAGCAGATAAGAGCCCGCCTTTGCATCGACTCTTCCCTCTGCTGGGAAAGCTCCTTGGCCCCAGAGCCTCGCGGTTGGCTTCCTCTGCTCCTTCAGGGTTTGTTCAGATGCCCTTACGGTTGTGGGGGGAAGGATGGGGGTAGGGCTAGTGAGTGAGTCTGGGATGGACAGGCACACACTGTGATATTTAAAATGAATAATCAGCAAGGACCTACTGTGCAGCAGGTGGATCTCTGCTCAGGGTCCTGTGGCAGCCTGGATGGGAGGGAAGTTTGGGGGAGAGCGGATACGTGCATGTGTATGGCTGAGTCCCTTCGCTGCCCACCTGAAACTGCCACAGTGTTCTTTGTTGATCAGCTATGGGGGCGCTGGTGATGGGTGAGTGGCTCAGTCGTTCCTGACTCTTTTGTGACCCCAGGGACTGTAGTCAGACAGGCTCCTCTGTCTGTGGCATTTCTCTACCCAGGGATTGAACCTGCGTCTCCTGCTTGGCAGGTGGATCCTTTACCACTGGGCCACCTGGGAAGCTATACCCCAATACGAAGTAAAAAGTTTAAAAAAAAATTTTGTTCAAATGCCATCTTCCAATGAGGTGTGCTCTGCCTATTCTATTCAAATTATAACCCACCCCTCCACCCTCAGCATTCCTAATACTCCATGACCTCTGCTACACATTTTTCTATAGAGTTTATTTCTTCCAACATACTATAAAGTCCATTATGCTTAATATAATTTTGACTGAAGTAATGCATTAAACTGACATCATAAACACATCATTTATCATTTTTATGATCTATTGTCTCTCTCTGTTTCACAAGGTGAAATATCTGTCTATTTTGCATATTAAAATATCCCAAGCTTATTTAAGATGGCACTTGGCACACAGTAAACATTTAAAAAAATATTTGTTCAATGAAGCAATTAACTGAAAATACATGTGTGGCCATCCATTGCCTTTGTTCTCTGTTCTTTAGCCTAGAGTCCAAAGTCAAACACAACCTAATCTACCTTTTCAGTATAATCTTCCTCTTCCCTTTTTTTGGATTTCCCCTTTGATAAACACACTCAGCAAATATGGATGTCTGTCATTGCTCCCAACATCCTACAGAATTGTATAAACTGTCTTTATCCTGATTCTTTTGTTTAGAAAGCCCACTCTGCAAGTGTTCTCATTTCAAATCCTCCTTATCTCTCCAGTTCAAGTGTTTTTTCCTCTCTGAGGGCCTTCCTGATTTTCAAGCAAGGACATTCCCTACCCTTTTCTCTGTACTCAGCATGAGAGTTATGCCTCCAATAAGGTCTTTACATTGACCTTGCCCTATATTTGTTTGGGGCTCTGTCTCATTTGCTAGAGCTGCCACCACAGACCAGGTGACTTAAACAACAGAAATTTATTTCGTCACAATTCTGGAGGTTAGAAGTCTGAGATCAGGTGTTGGCAAGGTTGCTTTTCTTGGAGGTCTCCTTGGCTTGCAGACCACTGTCTTTTCACTGTGTCTTCACATGTTTTTCTGTATGTCTGTGTCCGAACTCCATTATAAGGATAGCAGTCATATGGAAATAGGGTTCATTGTAACGACTTCATTTTAACTTAATTACTTCTTTAAAGATCCCATCACAGGAATTTCCCAGGTGGTCCAATGGCTAAGACTTCCCATTCCCAGTGCAGGGGACCCGGGCTTCATCCCCGGTTGGGAACAAGGTCCCACATGCCACATGCAAACTAAGAGTTTGCATGCCACAACTGAAAGAGCCTGCGTGCCTCAACTACCGTAAAGGATCCTGTGTGCCGCAACTAAGACCCAGACCAGCCAAACCAACAGGTAATTTTAAAAGAAACAAAAACAGAGCAAGATCTGTCTTCTGAGAACTAAAAAAAAGACCCTATTGCCAAACGCAGTCATATTTTGAGATACTGGAGGTTAGGCTTCAGCGTATGAACTTGGAGGGGATCCGCAAATTCAGCCCATAGCAGCTGTGTACCCTCAAGCTCCGCCAACCCGCTCCAGGCTATGAACCATGAATTTCTGCAGGACGGCCCTCGGCCTCATCCATTTTGTAACTCCCGAGCGACCTGGCGCAGTTTCAGGCCGCTGCCTGGCTCTGGCGCGCCAGCGGGCATGGCGCATGTCCAAGCACGGTCTCACCGAAACCAGAGTCTCAGGAAGATGGTTTGCGTCTTTCCCTGCTCTTTGGATCAACGGTCAACTCAACACGATCCCCTGGGATTTTTCTCAACTTGCTGCCATATCCCTTTTCTTTCTCCCCAGGTTTACTCTCTTGAAGCTCATTTCCCAGATGAGGAACGATTTGCTTCTTCAGCTGCTCTTTGCCAATGAAAATAAGGGCTTCCCTGGTGGATCAGACAGTAAAGAATCTGCCTGCAGTGCGGGAGACCTGGGTTTGATCTCTGGGTCTGAAAAGATCCCCTGGAGAAGGGAATGGCAACCCACTCCAGTATTCTTGCCCGGAGAATCCCATGGACAGAGGAGCCTGGTGGGCTATATCCATGGGGTTGCAAAGAGTCAGACATGACAGAGTGACCAACACTTAATGTGAATAAACTCTTTGTTCTGCTTATGAGCATCTTTGTAACTTTTTTTTTTTTTTTTTTTTTTAATTTTTTTATTTTTCAGTGGGTTTTGTTATACATTGATGTGAATCAGCCATAGAGTTACACGAATTCCCCATCCCGGTCTCCCATCCCACCTCCCTCTCCACCCGATTCCTCTGGATCTTCCCAGCCCAACAGGCCCGAGCACTTGATACAAACTCCTAGAGGAGAACATAGGCAAAACACTCTCTGACATAAATCACAGCAAGATCTTCTATGACCCACCTCCCAGAATATTGGAAATAAAAGCAAAAATAAACAAATGGGACCTAATGAAACTTAAAAGCTTTTGCACAACAAAGGAAACTATAAGTAAGGTGAAAAGACAGCCCTCAGATTGGGAGAAAATAATAGCAAATGAGGAAACAGACAAAGGATTAATCTCAAAAATATACAAGCAACTCCTGAAGCTCAATTCCAGAAAAATAAATGACCCAATCAAAAAATGGGCCAAAGAACTAAACAGACATTTCTCCAAAGAAGACATACAGATGGCTAACAAACACATGAAAAGATGCTCCACATCACTCATCATCAGAGAAATGCAAATCAAAACCACAATGTAACTTTTTTTTAATGATTTCTTTTTCTTTTTTTTTTTTTGATCTTGGACCATTTTTAAAGTCTTTATTGAATTTGTTACAATACTGTTTCTGTTTTTGGCCATGAGGGATGTGGGATATCTTAGTTCCTGGAGCAGAGATCAAACCCACATGCCCTGCATTGGAAGGCAGTCTTTTTGTTTATTTATTTTGGTTGCACTGGGTCTTTGGAGAAGACTCTTGAGAATCCCTTGGACAGCAAGGAGATCAAGAAGTGGAAACTCCAATACTTTGGCCACCTGATGTGAAGAACTGACTCATTGGAAAAGACCCTGGTGCTGGGAAAGATTGAAGGCAGGAGGAGAAGCGGGCAGCAGAGGATGAGATGGCTGGATGACATCACCAACTCAATGGACATGAGTTTGAGCAAGTTCTGGGAGTTGGTGATGGACAGGGAGGCCTGGCGTGTTGCAGTCCATGGGGTCACAAAGAGTCAGACACGACTGAGCGACTGAACTGAACTGGGTCTCCATCGCTGTGTGCTGGCGTTCTCTAGCTGCGATGAGTGGGAGCGGCTCTCCACCGCAGTGTGGGCGTCTCACTGTGGGGCTCCTCTGGGTGCAAAGCGCAGGCTCTCGGGCTCACGGGCTTCAGCAGTTGCAGTGCATGGGCTTACTTGCTCTGTGGCCTGTGGGATCTTCCCAGATCATGAATCGAGCCCATGCCCCCTGCATTGGCAGGCAGATTCCTATCCACTGGACCCCCAGGGAAGCCCCTGTAACTTTCAGCGAGGACAAATTCTGCTTAAGCAGTCTAACATTGTAATAAGTAAGGTATGATCAAAACCTAAGGGGATTTTCTACCTGAACAAAGTTCTAACTAACTATCTACATTAGCATCTGCCTATTTTGTATTCAGGGCTTGTTGATGTGGAAGTGCACGATATCCTTGACAACCTCTACTTCAACTGAAGAATTAAAAAAAACCCTACAAACCACAAGAATGGTCTGTATCAGTCAAAACATGAAAATGCTCTTAGCTAACACAAGATTCCAACTAGAGAAACCATTAGTTGAGAGACCTCTAGAAACGTGTCTTAGGAGACTGACAGTGAAAACTGCTACAAGCCTGGAAACACAAGGAATTCTTCATCTTCCGGAAGATGGCTGATCTTCACAGCACAGGTTAAAGGCCTTGTGTGTAGAAAATCAGTCCTTAACTGAATTCTTCCATAAGTATTTATGGACAAAACTCTGACCCCCTGACTTCCTGCTACTGAAAAGAACACACATTCTGTCAGTGAGACTGAGGGACACAAAACTAGATATTGGTTAAAAACAAGATCAGTTGGAAATTTATTCTTAAAGAATAATGTCATCAAAAAGCTATCTTTAAGAGATAAGGATACTCAAAATCTCCAAAATTAAACGAAATAATCCTTGTAATAACTTTTAAGACCAGGAGGCAGTGTTTTCAGGGGGGATAAAAGGATTGAAATAGGCAAGGAAGCTGAAGTTACCTGTTTCTAGCTGACACTTGCTGTGTGAACTGGCATAACTCACAGGTCATTCTTGGGCTTCAGGAGGTTCATCTGTGAGAAGAAAGGGCAGATGAAGTGACAAGGCTAAGCTGGGAACTCTGGGGAACTCAAACGTCTCCATAAAATTGCCTTATATTTCAGAGCCTTCCCTCAGTTCCTGGAAGCTCCACTGACTATTTCGGGGGTGCTTGCGTCGGACAGAGAACCAGGAACACTCCGCACGGTACAACCATCAGGTTGCACCACTTCTGCGAGGAGCCGAGACTGGGACGGGGTTCTCTGGTGCTCCCACCTCCTGAAGCCGAGACACTCAGACCATTCACCAAGAGGTCCCACGCTGACAACAGTAAACACCCACAAGACACTGTGATGATGAAAGCATGTCAATAAAGCAAACATAGCTCCTTGGGTCACACTATGTCACTCCTTAGCAATGTTACGAGGCGTAATGTGAAAATACACACTAACTATGAAGTTGCTATTGAAAGCATAGGTCAGGTTTACACAGGAAAAATGAAGAGGGAACGTGACTCCTTTTTTCACAAATTCCTAGATAATGTGTCTTGCATTGTTTAAGCAAATTTGTTCTAAAAAGCTCAATGTTTTACAAATGTATTCCAATGGAAAAAAATCTGAATCTCCCCTGGCCAAATGCCAGGAGCTGTACTGCCTGACAGTCCCAGAAAAACCTGCCAGTTCCCATTCCTAGTAGGTTGAGCTGTGGACAGACCACCACATCACCCAAAGAATCCGTCTGTCAGGGAAAAGACCAAAAACGATTCAGATCCTAGTAAGATCTGATTATTCACAGAATCGTACACTGAAGTGGTATTTTCTTCTTTCGACTTTGCAAGTCTCATTACACTCTAGGTATGCAAAGTAAATTGGGTTACTAATGGTTGCCCCACCAAAGTTGTCAAAAACATGGAAACCCAGAAATTCTCAGCATGTTACAGACCAAATAATCAGATCCAGGTGGTGCGAGTGATAAAGAATCCACCCTGCAATGCAGGAGACTTTAAGAGATGTGAATTCAACCTCTGAGTCAGGAAGATCCCCTAGAAGGAGGGCATGGCAACCCATTCCGTTGTTCTTGCCTGGAGAATCCCATGGACAGAAGAGCCTGGTGGGCTACAGACCAGGGGGTCACAAAGAGTCAGACACGCTGGAAGTGATGAGCACGCATGCAATTGAATCCTGCAGGCTGGTGAGCTTCAGCAGGGGCGTACACCCAGGGTTATAACAGTAATAATTATGTACAGGACCTGGCAACCAATAATCTGTTGTCCGTCTTTATTGTCATTGTGTAGTCGCTGAGTCGTGTCTGATTCTTCGGGGACCGCATGGACTAGCCCACCGGGCTCCTCTGTTCATGGGGTTTCCCAGCCAAGGATACTGGAGCAGTTGCCATTTCCTTCTCCAAGGGATCTCCCCAACCCAGGGAATGAACCTGGGTCTCCTGAATTTGCAGGCAGATTCTTTACCACTGAGCCATCAGGGAAACCCTCTGTCTTTGTACACTGGCCTTTTTTGACATTTCATATGAAAAGAATAAGATAATATGCATAATACTACCTTTATCTTTTATAGATGACTTCTTTCACTCAGCATAATATTTTTAAGGTTCACCCACATTACAACCATATCAGTATTTTGCTCCTTTTTAATGACAGATAGTATTTCACTATATGGGATATTCAAAACTTTATTCATCAATTGATGGACATTTTTAGGCATAAATAAATAATAAAACAGTAATGCTGTTTTGAACACTCGCTTTCACTTCTCTTAAAGAAATACTGGAAAGTAAAAGCTGTGTCCTATGGTGACTTTTCCAATGAGTCAGTTTGCATCAGGTGGCCAAAGTATTGGAAAAGACCCTGATGCTGGCAAAGATTGAAGGCAGGAAGAGAAGGGGACCACAGAGGAGGGGATGGTTTGATGGCATCACTGACTCAATGGACATGAGTTTGAGCAAGCTCTGGGAGTTGATAAAGAACAGGAAAGCCTGGAGTGCTGCAGTCCATGGGGAAGCAAAAAGCCAGACACGACTGAGCAACTGAAATTAACTTATGATAACTTTGAGGAACCACTGAATTATATTCCAAAGTGGCTGCATCATTTTATGTTCCCACCAGCAATAAAGGAGTCTTCCACTTGCTTCACATCCTCACCAGCACCTGTTATCATCTTTTTAAAAAGAACTTTACTGAGGTATAGTTGCTTTACAATGCCATGTTAGTTCCTACTGCACGGCAGAGTGAGTCAGCTATACCTATACACATACACCCTCTTTTTATGGAGCTGTAAGAGATTTGAAACGTAGCTTACCTTTGGGTCCACTGACATCTGGTTATTACTGATGAATTACCATAAGTGTGGGAAGACAAAGAGTTGTTGACATCCAATGATCATCCCCTCTGTTATATCAAAAGTCCCCCATCTCAATCTGTCCTTATTATACTGTTTGAAAATAAGCTGCCGTTAGGGCTTCTCTGGTACTCCAGTGGCTAGGACTCCACATTCCCAGTGCAGGAGACCCGGGTTCAATCCCCAGTCAGGGAACTAGATCCCACATACCACAACTAAGACCCGGCACAGCCAAATAAATAAAAATAAATAAAGGAAAAAGGAAAATAAGATTTTGGTCTCCCCTGTCTTATAACTATTTGATCACCTCCAGTATAGACTAGTATGAAAAAATTTCTATCGCAGCTAAGAAAAAATAACCCAGAAGTGGTGAAAGGAATGACAAAGCAGAGTTTTTCGGCAGACACACAAAAAAATTATGCAGCCTGATGTTTCTAAAAAAGAAATGGAAACAGCTCAAGACCATAGCAGCAAAATTTCAGGCTACCGAGTTTTGGCTTCTCATTTCACCAGTTCCCAGTATTTCTACTGAAATGAAAAGGTTAGTCATTAGTCAGTGGAAAATTTTGTTGAAGGGAAAAAAGTATATACTAATGGAATCTGTTGTCCAGACTGCAAACTGCTTTACAAGTGACAATTAATTAAGACCCACAACACAAGCATAAGGCAGTTCTAACCCCTATCACAGCAAAGCCTTGCTGAACCTTGTTATTTCTTAGGATGAAACATTTTGAGGAGAGTACTAGGACATGGGAATGTCATAAGAATTTTTACAATGTATAAAGGCCACATATGCAGACCTTTCATTTTGCAAATTACTTACAGAAGTAGCAGGATAAATCTGATGAACTTCCCATATGCTATCAAAAACTCATTCTCTTTGGGGCATGGATTAAGTGAAACTCTTCCCACTTCATTTGAAGACATGCTTTTTTTTTCCCCCTCACTCATGACACCCAACTTTGACCAACATAGAGTAGCATTATGGCAAACTTGGCAGTCTGCAGTTCATCCAACACACATACACTGATCATCAACTGAACGTCAGTTATTGTATTTCCTGAAACTGTCAATTTCAATATACTTTATAGCAGTGTCACAGCATTAAAGTTGCCAGCAGTGGGTGATGACACAGTTGGGTGTGGGAGGTAGAAGAACCACAAGATAAACAAGAAATTAAATCACAGAATCTTGTAAAATAAGGGGAGATGCTGATCAGAGACTCTCACTGCCATCCCCTAGGAACGGTGACGTCATGAGTCACTCCATCAGCATGTTGTTGATGGTTGTGTGTTCTCCTCCCGTCAACTCCAGAACTTTTCCAGGTTCGGTCAATGCCCAAGCCAGCAGGCCAAGGGCTATTTTCAGCTCCAGCAGCTCCCTTGTTTTGCGAGCAGCCCAGACAGGAAACCACCCAGTCTGGGAGGATTCAGTTAGGTCCCAAAAGAGCACACACTCAGGTACAAAACTTTCAAGGCAGCAAGGGATGCTGCGGTTAATCTCCATGCACCACTGAAGAGGGGACAAACAGGCGTTGGTTCTCCAAGGGATTAACACTGTTTTACACACATGCACACACACACATCTACGCTTCACACACACACACACACACACTACATGTATGTATATGCATGCATGTGGCATACACACATACATATTTGTACTATATGTGTAAATACATGACACACATAATTTATGACACATATACACATAATGTATGACACATATATACATATATTTGTATGTATGTATATGTATATGCACATGTATTGTATGCATGCACATGTATATATGTACATGCTTAAATATGTATGTGTATGTGTATAAATACATATACAGACATATTTTCATGTAGGTGTGTATATACATAAACATATAGGTATATGTATGTAAGCATATGAGGGGTAGATCTAAAGGCATTTTACAACCCCCCATTCCTCTCCATGTGTTTCTACATTGATTTCTACCAAGAACTTGTGGAGACTTTAAATTTACTCCTATTTTTTTAAGGAAGATGTTTCATTTCAGTTGAAAGTGCCACTAGTTAACAATCATGTGAGTGTTAAGGGGAGAAATCTCAGGCAGATTTTGTAGATAGGACAAACATCTGTCACACGCAGAGTTTTGCTTAAAATTCGGAGGACGTCCTTAGGGTGAGTTTGATTTCTTCATCGTCTCCCAGGAGGCTCTGGTTGGCAAGTCCATCTGACGTTCCTGGACCCACAAGTGCCCACATGGCTTTAGAAAGGAAAGTGGGAAGAGAGGGCAGGAGAACACATCAGATCACGCAAAGTCAGATGTGATGTTGGGGACCTACTCATACAAAAAATTATTCAGTGTATCTGAAATTTAACTGAGTTTCCTAAATCTTGTCTGACAACCCTCTCATTGGTACTCATCACCCACTCATTCTTATGTCTTGATTTCTTCATGGTCAACCTGGCTTTTCTAATCTCTATTTCCTCATGGGGCATAGTCCACAGCTGGGAACAGGAGAATCTACTAATATTTATTGGATCAATGGATAGACACGTAACAAACATAACCCAAATCGTTAATTCTTACAAACCCCACTACCTAACATAAAATGGTCAAATTAAAGTTAATTGAGGAAATAAATGTCCATAAGAACTCTCAGATGCATGACTTCAGATCAGGCTATTTAATACGATAGTTTCTACAGCTCGTAAGTTGGTACTTGAATTGGGACTAATTTCTCCCTGGAGGTGAAACTAGAAGTTCCATTCAACCATGGGTAACTGCCATTTACTGAAAGCTCAGTATCATCCAATAAATATTTATACAAACCTTAACTTTCACAAAGCCCTACTGGGAAGAGTTTAACCCTCTTTCACAGATGAGGAAAGGGAAGCTCAGAGATGTTAAGCAATTTGCAGAAGATCACACAGCTGTCTTCAAGGACAACTGGGATTTGAACTCAGATAGACTGGCTCCGATATTGGTATCCTAATGATTCAACTACATAGTAGCTCAAATAAAACAAATTCTATGTATTCAACAGGGCTTCCCAGGTGGCTCAGTGATAAAGAATCTGTCTGCCAAGAAGGAGGCTCAGGTTTGATCCCTATGTCTGGGAGATCCCTTGGAGAAGGAAATGGCAACCACTCCAGTATTCCTACCTAGGAAATTTCAAGGACAGAGGAGCCTGGCAGGCTAATCACAAAGAAGTCAGCATGATTTAGTGACTAAACAAAAGCAGTGTGTTCACCTATGCTGGTGGCTCAGCAGGAAAGAGTCCACCTCAATCCAGGAGACTCGGCTCAATCCCTGGGCTTAACCCCCGTGTCAGGAAGATCCCCTGGAGAAGGAAATGGCAACCCACTCCAGTGTCCTTGCCTGGGAAATCCCATGGACAGAGCAGCCTGGAGGGCTGTAGTCGGCGGTGTCACAAGAGTTGGACACGACTGAGCGACTAAAGCAGCAGCACCACCACATGCTGACCCCACAGCTTTTGCTTTGGGAAATAGATGAGCTCTTGCTGTCCATGCCCTAGTTCTCTTTCTCTACTACCAGTAATGTTCTCCAACAGGCCTTGCCTGTTTCTCCTTCTACAACTCCTCACTTCCATGTAACTCTTAGTCAACACTGCAAATAGCTTTCCAAAATAGCAACAACCTATAAGAAGAATCTCCCACTGAAATTATGCCCCAAATTTAAGATCTTATCAAGTTTATCCTCCCCATCCTCCTCACCCACTCTCTGCTCCAGAATATAGGACAAGGTCAAAAAGTAGGAGCAATTAATATAGCATAAGAAGGCTTCTTTTGTGAAACTTGTGGAGGGGAGGGGAGGGGAGGGGTTGGGGTACAGATTTCTCACACTAGGGATTCATATCCAATAGAGAAACCCAGAAAAATGACAGTGTTAGTCACTCAGTCGTGTCTGACTCTTTGTGACCTCGTGGACTGTAGCCTGCCAGGCTCCTCTCTCCATGGAATTCTCCAGGTGAGAATATTGGATTGGATACCCATTCACTTCTCCAGGGGATCTTTCTGATCCAGGGATCAAGCCCAGGTCTCCTGCATCACAGGTGGATTCTTTACCATCTGAGCCACGAGGGAAGCCCAAAAAAGCTGGGCATAATTCCTTTTATTAAGGATGGCTCAGGTCATTTCTAGACTCACAACAGCTATATTTGGGATGAAAAGAATATTTTGGAAAGTTCCCTAAAGTCATTTCATGTAAATGACTATAAAAATATTAGGCATCATGCTATCTTATCTTCATTTGATAGAGATATAATGTATCTTTATTAGCCAATTTTAAAGTAATATTTTAGGTGATGACAAGGTGAAAAGACTGGATATACGGAACTGTAACTGGAAATTTTCACTGGGAAAATTTAATCCATTTTGACTGATGGCTGGAAGGAAGAGATGGTAAGGTTGAATGAACAATTTGGAAGGCTAATTCATCAGCAATAATAAGCTAGTTTCAACGGAAAAATAAGATGCTAAACCATGAGAAGCTCCAGTTAGAAAGAAAAAAAAAAATACTACAAAAGACCAATACAAGATACATTTCCAAAGAAGGCTGCTCAAACTATATCCCAGGATATTCTTTCTCACAACTGATTTTAAAGAAAACTAAATAACTGTCCATGTGTAATACATGAAGTAAAATTCTCACTAGGCAAACAAGGATAACCAGAATGATGCTTTTAATAAGTGCCTTTGAAATTCATACCAAAGGCTTTCAGTTCAGTCTACAATGAATGTACTGATTTTTATTCCATCAACTGCCCATATGGAACCATATTAGACTTTGGTGTTTTGGGGTTTAGGAACCACAGGTGAGGGATCTAGCACTTCAGAAACACTGAAAACCACTGGCTACCTGTGGCTGATTCGTGTTGCTATATAGCAGAAACCAACACAATATTGTAAAGCAATTATCCTCCAATTAAAAATAAATAAACTTAAATTAAGAAAAAAGAAAACCATTGGCACTGCCTTTAACTATCAAGGTCCTTTGTTCCCAAATTAAACTACCAGAAGCTTCAAACCCATGTCACTCTTGACATTCTAGCTACTGTTAGGAACAAGAGAACTATCTGCTCTGTTTCACCACCATCACCCAGACCACAGAGCCTTCTCGTATCCAGGTGGACACGAGCAAACCCAACACATGGCTGCAATGGACTATGTAGGCCAGGCCTGTAGACTTCCACGTGAGAACCAGGGGTATGAAGCCATTGCATCTCATGAGAACGCAAAACCTCATTTCGCTGAAAATAAGACTGTTGGTCTGGGACTGCATGGCAGCCCAGTGGTTAAGACTGACTTCCACTGCAGGGGGCGAAGTTTCAACCCCTGGTCAGTGAGTTAAGCCTGCACATGCCTCAGGACCAAAACACCAAAATATATAAAACCACCTCTTGAGTTATCTCCTGGTGGAGACTGCAGGGAGACAGAGGGGGACACACAGATGGCTCAGACAGTAAGAGCGCAGAAGCTGTGCGCCTTTCCCATCCCCTGCGAGGAAGGGAGCCTCTGGTCACCTCATCACGGTAGATTCCACCTGGGAGCACTGGTGGCTATGTGTTGGATCTGATGTCCTCTCAAGTTGAAAATAATCACCTCATTGAGACATATCAAGAACATTTCACCCAGAAAACACTGATGGAGCCATGCGGGGAGAGAGACGGAGGATAAAACAGGAAAGAGAAGGAAGAGGAGTAGGAATAGGACTAGAAGGAGGCTGCAGTCTCCAGGTGCCAGAGGTCTCCTTATTCCCCACTCTTTTTACTCTGCCCTTCACACTTTCACATTTTCCCTCTGCGCATGGAGCACTTTGAGTTTACCATTCCCCTATTTCCCACTAACATTTCAGTCACTGCAGAGCTATGTTCATTTCACTATCCTGTGATGTTGCTCACGTCTCTTTTCATGCATCTCCTGGAAACAGCCTTTCCCCTCTCGGGCGTTCTCTTCCAGGTCACTACTGTTCGTCCTTACCACTTCGGCATAGACTCCACTTTATCTTAGAGGCCTGCCATGATGCCCAGAAATGAGTTAGACGTCTTACAGATGTACAGCCACAGGAATCTATTCACATTCTCCTATAGTGCCCACTACACTATATTGCAATTCTATGTTTATTAGTTATTTTCTCCCTCCAGATATGAATTCCTTGAAGGCAGAATTGTACCTTTAACCTTTGGATCATCTACACATGGCATGAAAGACATTCTAGGAAAAAAGTAATAAAGTAATGATTATATGAATATACCTAATTTTCTAAAAGGCATATTTCAGTTTTGACAAAGATACACAG
Organism: Muntiacus reevesi; assembly: GCF_963930625.1. Classification (NCBI taxonomy): domain Eukaryota; kingdom Metazoa; phylum Chordata; class Mammalia; order Artiodactyla; family Cervidae; genus Muntiacus; species Muntiacus reevesi. Next base: position 4,147,659 of record NC_089266.1, read on the forward strand.
TTTGATCAATATTTTGACATAAATTCATGGCAGAACTAGAAATAGAAGTGGCCTAACCCCTGGTGGTTCAGCAGTAAAGAATCTGCCTGGAATGCAGGGGAGGCAGGAGACACAGGTTCAATCCCCGGGTTGGGGAGATTCCCCTGGAGGAGAAAATGTTAACCCACTCCAGTATCCTTCTCATGGAAATTCCAGGGACAGAGGAGCCTCGAGGGCTGCAGTCCACGGGGCCCCAGAAGAGTCAGGCACAACTTAGCAACTAGACAACAACTGAAGAAAAAGAGAAAAAAGAACAGAAGCAGGAATAAGACTAGAGAAGACAGAGGGTGCAGAGTCAACCGAAGTTGCTCTGATGGAGACCCTGAGCCTCGGCCAGGCCCTGAGAAGCTTGCTGCTGTTGTTCTTGAGGCTCCATTTCATTAAGACCAGGAGTTGGGCAAGGTGCCCTCCTGATTGCTGGGCCAACATGCTGCTCTGTTATTGCTACCATTGAGAAGGAAAGGGAAAAACATATTTGGCATCACGGCTTAGACAAATTTACATTTCATTGTGGAAGAGTCCTGTTTGTTCAACTCTACTCAGCTTCAATCTGTTTCAGTCAAATACCTTTTTATCCTTCTTCCACATTTTGTAGGAGAGGAAGGAAAAGAGAGGAGCGAGAGAGAGAGATGGAGCTAGAAACTGAGAAAGAGAACGGGCTCTCAGGGTCTACTGACTTCTGCCCAGCCCCCTTTGAAAGTGGGATATTTCCTGTGCACAGAGAATGAGAATTTGGATTAAAGCACTTTTTTCTAAAAACACACATATTTATTTTATTTTCGGTCGTGCTGGGTCTTCTTTGCTGCAAGGCCCGTTCTCCAGCTGTGGTGCGTGGGTCTCTCCGTGGGTCTCTCACTGCAGGGCCTTTTCCTGCTTCGAAGCATGAGCTCCTGGCCTCAGTACCTGCAGCTCCCAGGCCCGAGAGCGCAGGCTCAGGAGCTGTGGTGCCCTGTCTGAGTTGCTCCAAGACATGTGGGGTCTTCCCGGACCAGGGGTCGAACCCGTGTCGCCTGCTTTGGCAGGTGGGTTCATAGCCACCCAGCCACCGGGAAGCCCTGGATTGAACTGTTCCTCGATTCACTCATGGTTTCAATTGAGCGAAGATAAGAACCCAATATCGAGTAGTTGTTTTTTTTTTTTAAGTCCAAATTTTTGTATGAGGTTGAATTCAATACAAGCAGGACTACTTTGGTTCCCACCCCGAAAGTGAAAGTTACTCAGTCGTGTCCGACTCTTTGCGACTCCATGGACTATACAATCCATGGAATTCTCTAGGCCAGAATACTGGAGTGGGGAGCCTTTCCCTTCTCCAGGGGATCTTCCCAACACAGGGATTGAACCCAGGTCTCCTGCACTGCAGGCGGATTCTTTATCAGCTGAGCCACAAGAATACTGGAGTGGGTAGCCTAATCCTTCTCCGGGGGATCACCCCCACCCAGGAATCGAACTGGGGTCTCCTGCATTGCAGGCAGATTTCTTGACCAACTGAGCTACCAGGGAAGACCCACCCCCAAAATAAGTCCTCGTGTATAAAATGCTTAAGGATGGTCACTCTAGAGCAGCTGTATCAATCAGACAGCTCAGTGACTTGAACCTCAAAAAGAATGCTGAGAGCCTAGTGTAGTCGGAAACAATTGTCAAGCCTCTGACATGCCTTAAGTTCCTGTGATTAAATAATTCAAGGCATTGTGTATTTGCCAGCGGGACAGAACAGTCCCTATTTCAGGATGAGCCTCCCTTGTCACTTTGAAAACCATAGGAAAAGAAAGACAACAAATTTGGACAATATAAATCTTGTCTTAGAAGTCAGTATGAGCAAAGATTGTAACATAATATTTAACTTTAAAAATTCTAAATAAATAAGTAAAGATTGTAAGACTTAAGTTGTAACCAGAACCAATTGCCCAAGTATCTTATCAGGTATGATTCCAGCCCTGAGATGGAGGTTAAGAGTGAAGTAAGTGAGCTATAAAATCAGATCCTTGGAGCACGCAAATCCACCCTTCTCAGGTTCTTATTCATTTGAAAAAGATCTGCTGTATTTGGAATTATGTGACTTAAAAAAAAATGGTTAACCATTGACTTCATTTTCCCTGAAAGTATAGCTAGATATGTATACATGTATAGTTCTACAAATACACATTCCAAATAATTTAGGAAATGATATAATTAGTTTAGCATGGTAGTTGCAGTCACTTAAAAAAAAAAAAGCAAGAAAGCTTTCTCACTGCCTATTGCCTGCTTCTGGCTATTTCACAAGGAATTGAAAAACTCTGTATAGATTTGCCCTATTAATGCTTTCTGCTTAGGAAAATTGAACTTCCTTCGTCCTGATCAAAAGCAAACAAAATTGATTTGGCCAAGTGTCTGAATTGTAGAGCACTGCAGAAAAAATGTTGGATATCCTCTACTATTTGTTCTATACAGAAAGGGGAAAAAAAAAACTCACATACGAAAATGCAGAGGGAAAAGGAGGAGAAAGGAGTCACAAAGAAGCAGTTGAAAAACTGTGTATTTTCAAGTGAGGGGAATGGGGAGGGGAAGAAAAAAAGAAAAGTTACATCAGGACACAAGAAAGAGGTGATGTATTTCCAAAGATCACTGTCAACAAGTTCCCAGCCGGGGACTTCCCTCATGGCCCAGCAGTTAAGAATCCAACTGCCAATGCAGGGGACATGGACTTTTTGAGTTTACTCAAACTCATGCCCATCGAGTTGGTGATGCCATCCAGCCATCTCATCCTCTGTCGTCCCCTTCTCCTCCTGCCCCCAATTCCTCCCAGCATCAGGGTCTTTTCCAATGAGTCAACTCTTCGCATGAGGTGGCCAAAGTACTGGAATTTCAGCTTCAGCATCAGTCCTTCCAATGAACACCCAGGACTCATCTCCTTTAGGATGGACTGGTTGGATCTCCTTGCAGTCCAAGGGACTCTCAAGAGTCTTCTCTAACACCACAGTTCAAAAGCATCAATTTTTCGGTGCTCAGCTTTCTTCACAGTCCAACTCTCACATACATACATGACCACTGGAAAAACCATAGCCTTGATCAGATGGGCCTTTGTTGGCAAAGTAATGTCTCTGCTTTTTAATATGCTATCTAGGTTGGTCATAACTTTTCTTCCAAGGTGTAAGCGTCTTTTAATTTGATGGCTGCAATCACCATCTGCAGTGATTTTGGAGCCCAAAAAAATAAAGTCTGACACTGTTTCCACTGTCTCCCCATGTATTTTCCATGAGGTGATGGGACCAGATGCCATGATCTTAGTTTTCTGAATGTTAAGCTTTAAGCCAACTTTTTCACTCTCCTCTTTCACTTTCATCAAGAGGCTTTTTAGTTTCTTTAGAGTGATAAGTATGCTTAAATCCAGCCTCTGCACCATCTACCTGATGAATGATTCCACCCCAGGGCAAACTCCACTCCCTCCCCCATCCCTCACCTTCAATCCCCCACCCCTCGATCCCTCACCCTCACCCCTCCTTCCCACACCCCCACCTCAACCCCCCCCACCCCTGCTACACTCAGCACATCAGTTCAGTCCAGTTCAGTCGCTCAGTCGTGTTCGATTCTTTGCAACCCCATGGACTGCAGCACACCAGACCTCCCATCACCAACTCTCAGAGCTTGCTCAAACACATGTCCATTGAGTCAGTGATGCCATCTAACCATCTCATCCTCTGTCGTCCCCGTCTCTTCCCACCTTCAATCTTTCCCAGCATCAGGGTCTTTTCCAAGGAGTCAGTTCTTCACATCAGGTGGCCAAAGTATTGGAGCTTCAGCCTCAGCATCAGTCCTTCCAAAGAATATTCAGGACTGATTGCCTTTAGAATTGAATGGTTTGATCTCCTTTCAGTCCAAGGGACTCTCAAGAGTCTTTTCCAACACCACAGTTCAAAAGCATTAATTCTTTGCTGCTCAGCTTTCTTTACAGTCCAACTCTTACATCCATACATGACCACTGGAAAACCATAGCCTTAACCAGATGGACCTTAGCACATGAGTCATTTAGCACAAGTCGAACTTAAGCGAGATAGAACTCACTTCACTCTCTCTTCTACTTGCTTCAATCTAAACCTATTCTTTTCATTTTCTCAGGAAATCCCGAAGAACTGACCTGATAATCACACACTGAAATGTACTGCTCCCCCAAGGTATATAAATGTCAGGCATTGTATATTTTTTCCCTCGAGGCATTTGACCAAACTATCGGTAGTTGTTGTTCAGCCGCTCAGTTGTGTCCGACTCTTTGCGACCCCATGGACGGCAGCACACCAGGCCTCCCTGTCCATCACCATCTCCTGGAGTTTGCCCAAACTCATGTCCATTGAGTCGGTGATGCCATCCAACCATGTCATCCTCTGTCATTCCCTTCTCTTCCTGCCTTCAATCTTTCCCAGCATCAGTGTATTTTCCATTGAGTCGGCTCTTCGCATCAGGTGGCCAAAGTATTGGAGTTTCAGCTTCAGGATCATTCCTTCCAGTGAACACTCAGGACCAGGACTGATTTCCTTTAGGATAGACTGGTTTGATCTCCTTGCTATTCGAGGGATTCTCGGGCATCTTCTTCAACACCACAGTTTAAAAGTATACAATTAGTTAAGTTGTATGTTCAACCATATATAGTTAAAAGCATTTCTGTACCTATATCGACCTTAGCAGAAAAATTGCAAAACAGAAATTCCTAAAGAACTGGCACATGACTGGCTGCACAAATCAGTGAGAGAAGTATGAAGTCTTGTCTGTATCAAAGCCGTCTCAGGATCAAAGGCCTGCAGCATCCTCGGCTAACCCAATGGTGCTACATGATGAACAAAAACAAAATCAGAAGGACTCACCCCTCTCACTGCCAAGGCCCTGGGTTCAATCCCTGGTTGGGGAACTAAGACACTGCAAGCCAAGCAGCATGGCCAAAAACAACCAACCAAGCAAACAAATGAAAAAGCGGAATAAGAGCCTGAACCAGTTATTTCCTGGATACCTACTGTTTCCTACATTGTGTTGGATGCTGCGGGAAAAAAAGCTGGTGAAGGAGACCGATGCACTCATTTTCTTATGGATTTTACATCTAGAAGAGAGCCAGTGAGCAAATAACCACTCAAGTTGTGTCAAGTATCAATACTATAGAAGGAAAGTACTAGATACTCCAAGATGCAGACTGGGGGCTCTAATTTATATACAACCAGAGGGTGAAAGTTTCGGGGAAGGTCTGAAACTCATGGTCCAGTGGTTAAGAGTCGGTCTTACAACACAGGGGACATGGGTTTGATCCCTGGTCCAGGAAGACCCCGAAAGTCTCAGAACTAGGCCGTGTGCCACAACGATTGCGCCTGCGCTCCAGAGCCTGGGAGCTGCAACAACTGCGTCCCGGGTCCTGCTCCTACTGAAGCCCAAAGCCCTAGAGTCCGTGTTCTTCAACAGAAAGCCGCCACAAGGAGAAGCCGAGCACTGCAACTAGAGAGGAAGTCTGTGCACAGCAACGAAGACCCAGCACGGCCAACAATGAATACATTTAAAGAAAAAAAAAAATCTCATTTTCCATTAGATTCAAAATTTCACAATGTGAGTGAGCAGGGGAGTTGAAGTCTCTAGTTTCACTAGATTTTTAAATTTTTTTTATTGTTTTGCAAGATTTTTTTTTTCCTCTAGGTAGGTAGGATGTAGGATTCTTTGGAGGAAACAGAATCCACAGCCAGAGAGCAGAAAGAGGCTGCCTGAACCGGAAGTCTGAGAGAAGTGCCAGTGACTGTCTGCCATCGGGGGTGAGAGTTCTCTCTGTCTGCGTCATGGGGAAGGGACGCCGGGTGACAGGGGCAGAACCTCACCCAGGAGACCCGTGCCCAGGCAAATGCTTTCAGGCTTTGGGACAATTCTTGGGAGCCCACATCCCGTTTTCATCCAGGCTCTGGACTCATCTGCATGGCCAGACCAAGTGAGAGTGCTCCTCGCAGCCCTGGGTCTCTGTACCAGGCCGGGACTTTCAGCAGCCCTCAATGCAACATAATTCAGCTGCAAATGACATTACGCAAGGGGAGCCCAGCTCCAGAAGTCTCTGCAAGCTCAGTAACTGGCAAAGGTTCCTTTGCAGTTTGAATGTTCACATACAGAGAAAGGAAAAAAAATTAAAAAAAGGAAATCTCTCTCCATCTTATCAACAGAACTTACATGAGAACTCACCCTTCCTGATTTCTCACCCAGAATTCTTCCCAGTCTTTATTTTTATATCTGTGGGTAGCATAGGCGAAACAAATGTACTCTCTCCTTTCCAAATCCAAGGTTTTTAAAATATTATGTGCCTTGCTTAAATTGCAGTGTCACTTTATACAATATATTTGTATTATTTTAAATTGACCACATTAAATGACTGGTAGGCTATGTGGAATGGCACCAAACAATTGCTGTGTGGGTTAAATGCATTTCCAGGACCTGACGTCATAGAATCTCCCATTAGTAAGGAAAATTCTAAGTTTATATTTGCCATTATAACAGTCATCTTAAACATATGCAAAATGCATTTAGCCTAATGTAAGTTATAGGCAGAAAACCAGTTAAGACTACTGTTTCACTTAACTGTCCCTATTGAGTGCTCTCAGAACAAAGGATATAGAAATTGCAGACTTGGAAATATCATCCTACTTAACCCCTTATCGGGTTCTTAAGTGTTCCTCCATTGATAGGGATCTCACTACGTCTTAAACAGTCCATTACGCAGATTTAATTCGTTTCAATCCAGAAAAATACAAAGAAAGAGAGAGAAGGAAGGGAGGAAAGAAAGAAAGAACAAAGAGAGAAACAAAGAAGGAAGGAAAAAAGAAAAAGAAAGACACAAAGAAAGAAAGAGATAGAAAGAAAAGGAGGAGCCTCCAACCCACCCTCAATGTAAAGAATTAACAAGCTACCAAGAGTACAGAACAGCATTTTACCGGGAGAATCAAATAAAAAAATCATCTGATAAAGAAATAAAACTTTGCCTTAAAAGGGTACTGAGCCAAAGTATTAGTTTAGCAAATATTTATCGAGTACTTGGGCAAAACGAATACAGAAATGCCATGGACAGAGAAGTCTGGTGGGGTACAGCCCACGGGTCGCAGAGAGTCGGCCCCTGCTGAGCACGCACGGTATAGGGTGGTACTGAGTACTTACCACGTACCTAGCACTGCTCCAGGCATTGGAGGTAAAGCAATGGATAAAACAAGGAGACTGTACTCTGGCAACTTACTCCAGGAACAGTTTACACACGAAGAGTTTATATAAGAATAACAAGCAATAATGATAGCAAACGCTCCTGGAGTGCCATGTGCCAGATTTTGTTCTCAATGTTTTATGTATGTTAGTACGTTTGACCCTCATTATGACCCTATGTAGAAGGCACTTTTATTGCCCCGGTTAAATTCCTACACTTGAGAAGTCTGAGAACTTCCCTCTAAAGTCACTTGGTAGCACATGGCGGAGCAGTGCACCCAGGCAGCTGGGCTTCAAAGCCATCGCGCTAGGCTGTCTTTTAGAAAAAGGTACGTGTGTTGGGGATGAGGGCAGGGGTTGTTTGGTAAATCAAAAGGGAAATACTGATGCTATGGGGTGGATGCCAAATTTAATTTCAGAGGAAACCCAAGAAAACTAGAGTGGGTAGCTTATCCCTTCTCCAGCGCATCTTCCTGACCCAGGAATCAAACCGGGGTCTCCTGCACCGGATTCTTTTCCAGCTGAGCTTCCAGGAAGCCTCAATTTTTGTTGTAGAAGGGGAATCTGTAAATGCCTCCTGGAGGCAGTAACCCTAATCTGAGGCCTGAGAGTTGAATAGGAGATAAATAAAAGTTTGCTGCGGGGGGGAAGGGGTAAAAGGAAACGACGCCACCGAAGGGGACCTCGCGTGGCCAGACGCAGAGGCGTCGGACAGCGCGCCGCCTGCCCGGAGCAGGACCCCGCCCACCGAGTCTGATGGACAGCCCGCAGCTCCGCCGGGTCACCACGAGAGCAGCTCTTTCTTTACATCACTCTGTGACTGCTCGGATGCCTCCGTCATTTACGAGTTAATTAACAATGATGTGTCAGTCACTCCACAGAAGCTTAACCACAGTCCTCTGCCTCTAAGGTGCTCCTGGTTCTAGATGAGGTGCCAGGATTCAGGACCAGGCCACGCACAACGAAGCAACATAAATGCTCTGAAGATGGACGGCAATATTGCAAGTAAGTTAACCTATAATTAATTTATAAATTAATCTATAATTATAATTTAACCCATAATTTAATAATTCCAATTAATTTATAACTAATGGATTAATCTGTGATTAATATAGATAACTAACACTTGTCTAGTCAATCAGACTAGTATTGTTAATTAATCTATAATTACTATAGATGACTGATACTTTATATACTAATCTATTCTTGTCGTTGTTCAGTCACAGTTGTGTCTAACTCTTTTCCACCTCATGGACTGCAGCGTGCCAGCTTCCCTGTCCTTGACTATAACACAAATAAATAATACTTATATCATCAAAAAAACTAATCTATCATTAATGCAGATGATTAATGTTTGTCTAGTGGAAACAGCAAAGGTATATCCTGAAACCTGAAAGAACGACTCTAAGCTTGTTTGGGGGTAACGGCCAATAGTCGATCATGACTCTCTGGGACACGCGTAGGAGCAGTCTGAATGAGGAGCTGCCGGGTAACAAAAGGCGCCGTGAAGCCGCAACAACTTCACACTGTGGGGCCGCGACAAGGGGCCCCTGGGCATCTCAGTGCAGTCAGCCTGCACTTCAAGTGAAAGTGCAAAGGCCACTCAGAATCTCCAGCGACATGCAGCTCTTCTCGTTACTGTGTGCCGGCCTGGACGGGAGGGCAGTGTGAGGGAGAATGCATGCATGCAGCTGTAGGACCGAGTCCCGTTGCCGTTCGCCTGAAACCATCACGACACTGTTAATCAGTTGTGCTCTGAGACAAAATAAAAAGCCTTTCAGAAAAAAATCTCCAACGATAGATGAAAACAGAATGCCATGTTAACTTGAACTTTTAATTTTTATAATTGGAGCATGATTGCTTTACAATGGTGTGTTAACCTCTGCTGTACAGTAGAGTGAAACAGCTTGCTGTATTCACACACGCCCTCCCTCTCGGCCTCGCTCCCACCTACCCCTCCATCCAGCCCCTCCAGGTCATCACAGAGCGCTGAGCTGAGCTTCGTGTGCTTTATAGCAGGCTCCCGCTAGCTATCCATTTTACACATGGTAGTGAATATGTGTGAAGCTTGCACTTCCAGACTTTCAAGCTGGTTTTAGAAAAGGCAGAGGAACCAGAGATCAAATTGCCACTGGATCATCTAAAAAGCAAGACAGATCCAGAAAAACATCTTTTTCTGCTTTATTGGCTATGCCAACATCTTTGACTGTGTGGATCACAATAAACTGGAAAATTCTGAAAGAGATGGGAATAGTAGACCAGCTGACCTGCCTCTTGAGAAACCTGTATGCAAGTCAGGAAGCAATAGTTAGAAATGGACATGGAACAACAGACTGGTTCCAAATAGGAAAAGGAGTACGTCAAGGCTGTATATTGTCACCCTGCTTATTTAGCTTATATGCAGAGTACATCATGAGAAACGCTGGGCTGGAAGAAGCACAAGCTGGAAACAAGGTTGCCGGGAGAAATATCAATAACCTCAGATATGCAGATGACACCACCCTTATGGCAGAAAGTGGAGAGGAACTAAAAAGCCTCTTGTTGAAAGCGAAGAAGGAGAGTGAAAAAGCTGGCTTAAAGCTCAACATTCAGAAAACTAAGATCATGGCATCTGGTCCCATCACTTCATGGGAAATAGATGGGGAAACAGTGGAAACAGTCACTGACTTTATTTTTCTGGGCTCCAAAATCACTGCAGATGATGAAATTAAAAGACACTTACTCCTTGGAAGGAAAGTTATGACCAACCTAGACAGAATATTAAAAAGCAGAAATATTACTTTGCCAACAAAGGTCCATCTAGTCAAGGCTATGGTTTTTCCAGTGGTCATGTATGGATGTGAGAGTTGGACTATAAAGAAAGCTGAGCACCAAAGAATTGATGCTTTTGAACTGTGGTGTTGGAGAACACTCTTGAGAGTCCCTTGGACTGCAAAGAGATCCAGCCAGTCCATTCTAAAGGAGATGAGTCCTGGGTGTTCATTGGAAGGCCTGATGCTGAAGCTGAAACTCCAATACTTTGGCCACCTGATGCAAAGAGTTGACTCACTGGAAAAGATCCTGACGCTGGGAAAGATTGAGGACAAGAGGATAAGGGGACAAAAGAGGATGAGATGGTTGGATGGCATCACAGACTCAACGGACATGGATTTGGGTAAACTCCGGGAGTTGGTGATGGACAGGGAGGCCGGGCCAGCTGCGATTCATGGGGTCACAAAGAGTTGGACACAACTGAGCTACTGAATTGAACTTAGAGAATATATGTTGATTCTGACTTCCCAATTTGCCCCTTCCTCTCCTTCCCTGCCTCACATGTCTACACATCCATTTTCTATGTCTGTGCCTCTAATTGAATGGTTTGGTCATTAAATTTGCCCATATAGATCTTTCTTGACTTAGGATAGGGCTAAATCTTGATAAACCCATCCTAAATTGAAAATTAAGTTGAAAACACATTTAATATATCTAACCTACCAAACATCATAGCTTACTTTGTTGTTGTTTAGTCACTTAGTTCTGTCCAACTCTTTGCGAGCCTGCCGGGCTCCTCTATCTATAAGATTTCCCGGGCAAGAGTACTGGCGTGGGTGGCCATTTCGTCCTCCAGCAGATCTCCCTGACCCGGGGATTAAACCCACATCCCCTGCACTGGCAGGCGGTTTCTTTACCCCTGAGCCACCTGGGAAGCCCCTAGCTTTTTTGTTATTGTTGAGTCTCTCAGTCGTGTCCAACACATTGCAAGCCCCTGGACGGCAGCACGCCAGGCTTCCCTGTCCTCCGCCATCTCCCGGAGCTGGCTCAAACTCATGTCCATTGAGTCAGTGATGCCACGCAACCATCTCATCCTCTGTCATCCCCTTCTCCTCCTGCCCTCAACCTTTCCCAGCATCAGGGTCTTTTCCAGTGAGTCAGCTCTTCGCATCAGGTGGCCAAAGTACTGGAGCTCCAGCTTCAGCATCAGCCCTTCCAGTGAGCACTCAGGGCTGGCTTCCTTTAGTTTAGCCCATCTTAAATGTGCTTGGAATGCTCACATTAGCCAACAGTTGGGCAAAGTCATCTAACACAGAGCTTAGTTTACAATCAAGTGTTGAATATGTCATATAATTAACTGAAAACTGCTCTGAAACTGAACAACAGAATGGTTGTCTGGATGCAGAATGACTGGGCAGTTTACTCTTGGGATCGCCTGACTGACTGGAAGTTGGCCAGCCTCACAACAGATGGTCGTCCCGCATACCTGTCACCCAGCAAAAGAGCAAAACTCAAAACTCAAAGTACAGTTTCCTATAAACTCGTATTGCTTCCACATAAGTCAAAACATCATACACTGGGGAATGTATTATTTCCATTATTTGGGGTTTTATTCATGGATTTAAGATCTTTATGTTTCAAGAACATTAAGTTTGGTATCACTTGCTTGTTGCCAATGGATACATGGCTTCATCTTAATTCATTGACACGGCTACAGATACATCCTACTTACAGCTACCTACAGCTTTGGTTCAGACTCATACGTATTTGCTTGTCTACACTATTAATTCTTTCTCTCCCCACAATGATAACACAGAATATGAGACAACTGATTCTGGCAAAATGTTATCATGGCATAATTCTTGGGACCCTGCGTGAGCCAAGTCAACTTCAAGAGTGATTTTCCTGCACCACAGCTTTTTAAAAAAAAAATAAATGATTAACTTATTTGTCTGCACCGGGTCTTAGCTGTGGCACACAGGAGCTGTGAAATGTGTTGCTGTGTGTGGAATCTTTAGTTGCAGTATGCGGGGTCTAGTTCCAGGACCAGAGACTGAGCCCCGGCCCCCGCATTGCGAGTGCAGAGTCCTCGCCACTAGACTACCAGGGAAGCTGCATCATGCCTTTCCTTTATGAAAACCTCATCCTACCTGAAAAGACTTCATAACTATAACTCTTGAAAAAAACTGTGAAGAAAATTCTCAAGATACAAAAATATGTGCAGCTCTATTTCACGCTTTTCTGACAAGCTCTGCTTGGCTGTTTAAAAAGGAAACACCATGCTTTATCCCCCCAAAGACGATCTCCCTGTAGACTCGGGGTACGGTAGAGGAGCCACGCGACTCCCCACACACCTACCATCTGAGTGAATAAACAAAGACGCCTCCCAGCTGGTATTCCTCCACAATGCTAAATCCACTGTCTGTGGCTCTCCTTCTCTACTCTTGATTGAATTCTACCCTCAAAGCTCCTTCCAGGAATGGGGCAACCAGCAGAAACCTGGGTTACACCATGCAGTATATTTATCTAATGAAACATGAGCTCTGGGTACAATGAGCCATGGGTTGCCACAGACACGCCATCCATCTGCTGAAAATAATCAATCTCAGAAAAGTCCTGGGAAAAGCTAAAATTGGGTACATACCAAGGATTAACAGGGGGTTCAAGGGCAGAACTGCAGTTATTTTATTGACTTGGAATCAGTGCCTGGGGAAGGGATTGGTCTAAAAAAAAAAAATGCATGTGTCATGTAAAAGCCAGGGTTGCCTACACAGCAGTCACACAGGTTATGCAGAGTTGCCTCTAGCTGATCGTTCCAGTTTCTGGTCAGAGGGATGCTCCCAGTTGGTCAGCTAAGAGAAATGTCATGTCATCCTACAGCCCCCACAGGACCCTTAACCTTGGATGAAAATATTATTAATTAACAGCTACCATCATGAAGGAAATAGTGCACAACATTTGTTGAGTGCCTATGATATGCCAGGAATATTTATAAAGATGCTTCAAATTAAAAAATAACCTCATGTGGTCCTCCTAAGAATCCTTTCAAAGTGAAAGTGAGAAGCGCTCAGTGGTGTCCAACTCTTTGCAACCATAGTCCATGGAATTCTCCAGGCCAGAATCCTGCAGTGGGTAACCTTTCCCTTCTCCAGAGGATCTTCCCAACTCAGGGATCGAACCCAGGTCTCCCGCATTGCAGACGGATTCTTTACCAGCTGAGCCACAAGGGAAGCCCAGAACATTTGACATAGTTATTATTTTGTTGTTGTTTAGTCGCTAAGTTGTGTCCAAGCTTTTGCAACCCCATAGACTGTAGCCTGCCAGGCTCCTCTGTCCATGGGATTTCCCAGGCAAGAATACTGGAGTTGGTTGCCATTTCCTTCTCCAGGGAATCTTCCAGACCCAGGGCTCAAACCCGTGTCTCCTACAGTGGCAGGAGGACTCTTTACCACTTAGCCATCAAGGAAGCCAAGTTATTATTACTCCCAGTTTATGGATCTGCACATAAACAGAATATTTGAGCTCTGCAACTGCAAACCCAGCCACTCTGAACAGGGCAGCGCGCCGACAGAAAGCCAGGAGAGACCGGATGTTGTCCGCAAGCAGCCCATTTTTCTTCCTGAGAAGACAAGGACTGTCCCTCAGCTGAAAGGATGTCATCTCAGACTGAGGGACAGTAGCTGACCAGAAAGGAGGGAAGGTGTTCTCTCGCAGGATCCAGGGTGCAGAGGATGAGAGTCTGAGGGGAGACAGTCACATCACATGCCGTGAAGCAGGAAGGGACACATCACCAAGCCCGTCTCTGCCTCGGGCCAGGCTGGGTGCACGCAGCCGCCTTGGTACTCTTGTTTGTGGGAGGAACTGCCAGAGCCACCACACACTCCCAACACTTCCTAATTGATATGAATTTGATTGACTGATCAATTGATTGGATGCAGGACATGTGGGATCTTAGTTCCCTGACCAGGGATCGAACCTGCACCCCCTGCATTGGAAGTGCAGAGCCTTAACCACTGGACTCCCAGGGAAGACCCAGCTCTAAACAAAATTATTCCCGAAGAAAAGAATCAGGTTCCAGGCATGTCTTGCAAAAACAAAGCAGAGAACTTGAAGTGAAAAGTGAGAAAAAGAAATGTCGCAGTGGGCTCCCTCAGTTTCACCCTGGCTAAGAAGGTAAGCTCTCGAGTCAGCTAGACTTCAAGTGTGGATGCAGACGCTATAATTTAGACAAAATAACTTTTCATTTGTAAAAGTGGGTTAAGACTGCTGGGTTGGGTTGCTGCTGGATTTAATGAGTTAAAGCACGTGAAGGAGCCTGGCAGGTAAAAAGGACTCAGTGGAGGACAGCTGTTACTGTCACCCTCGTCATCAACATATTTGTCTTTGTCCTCAGCAGCAGCATCGCCGTCAGCATTCCCTTCCAGCTCCCCACCTTGCCCTGCAAGCAGCTTCGACACTCTCTGCAGCCTCACCTGCTCCGTACATCACAGTCTCACGTCCTCTGACTTACGCATAGATGGCAGCCGGGCACAGGACAAATAGAAGAGAACAGACTTTCTTCTTTGCTTTCGAATATGGCCAATCACAAGTGGACATATTTTTCACCACTTCCTTGTTTGAAGCAGAAGCAGAAAGAATGGAATCCTGAAGAACTAGCTATTCTCAACTCCTTTTTTTTTCCCTTAATTAAAAACCACAGACAGTTCCTGAGTTGGCTTGTCAGCCACCCACAGCCAGCTGTCTGATATTTATGCAGAGACACCATCTCTTAGAAAGGGCTTTTTCTCCCTCTATAAATGTTGCTACCTTCAACATACTCTTACTGTTAATAGTTTCCTGTACTTTTGCTTAAAACTGATAGACCAAATTGTTGGGAAAAAATGGTGGCAGGGGTCGGAGGGCATTGGGGAATGAAGTCTGGCAAAATGCAGTTTTTAAGAACCAGAGCTGAGAGTCTAAGATGTCTGACTTGGAGTAACAGGGAGGGACTTACACAGAAGCAAAGGGGATCGTTAGCTGAAGAGAAGGTTCCTGAACAGAGCAAGGAAAAGGGCCCTGCTGGCATGAAAGCCAGGTTGAATCCACGGATATTCCCACCCCATCCCACTCCAGGAGGGTGCTCCACAGGAGCGCTTCATCGTTAGCCACTCAGTCATGTATGACTCTCTGTGACCCGGGGACTGTAGCCCCCCAGGCTGCTCTGTCCAGGGGATTCTCCAGACAAGAACACTGGAGTGGGTTGCCATGTCCTTCTCCAGGGGATCTTCCTGACCCAGGGATGGAACCTGAGTCTCCTGCACTGGCAGGTGGGTTCTTTACCACTGAGGCACCAGAGAAGCCCACGAGCTCCATCACTGCCTTACAAATCCAGAAGCACAGCCTCCTAGTCACATGCGTGCAAACTGCAGAACCACCTCAGAGCCTCCATCCACCCAGGCACTGTCTTTCGAAACGGGGTTCACACAGAGAGACCAAGTAGGCTGGCACAAACAAAACTTTCAGAAATGCAATCCAAATAAAATAAAACCCAGGGTTTTCCTCCGCTGACCTGATCCACAAGTGATGTTTCTTATCCCACACAGAGAGACGTTTCCCTGCACAGTCCCAGAGAAGAAGCCCAAGTGTCAACTTCAATATGAGGATTTAATTCTACATTTCCTTCGGCGGATCACTAATTCCAAGGTTCAGCATGCCTGAACGTTCTGTGGTTGGGTAGATTTTAGTGGTCTTTAAGAGATTACCTCAAATGCAAAAGCCTCTCAATACAAGACCAGAAAGATTTTGAAAGAAAAGAAAAACACTTCCAACTGCTCTAGAATTCAGCTTTCAAGAATTTAAACTTACTTAAATCCATGTTTTTAAATCTAAGTTGTGCCAGGTTTCCGGTATGGGAGACGTCCCATCCTCCACTTGTTATCAGCCAAGTATTTACTGCGTGTTTGAGTCACACACAGCGACGTGTACAGGCCAGCAGAGATCTTAATAAAGAGGAGACAGCTCTCTGCCCTCAAGGGACTTACAGTTTAATTGCAAGCCTTTTTTTTTTATTTATTTATTTTAAATGAAACAAAGATGAATATTTTTAATGATAAAAGGTACAATTCACAAAGAAGATAGATATCATAAACCATCAGATACCTTAACAACAAAGAAACAAAGGTACATAAAGCAAAAATCAGAAGAAATATAAGGGAAAAGAAAAAATACATAGTCATTGCGAGACATATTAACATTTCTCTGAGGATATTTTATCCAGTGCAGAAAAAAATACACTAGGAGACAGCTCTCTGCCCTCAGGGACTTATCATCTAATTGCAAGCCCTTTGTTTTATGTATTGCTGTATTTTCGCTCCTCTGTACCTACAGCTGTTGGACGTACAGTCAGAGAGTAGAAGGCTGTCTCATTTCGACTCATTCTGTTCTGAAGAATGACTTCCATCAAGAACTATTTGGACTTCCTACTTGCATAACAACTTTTTATCTGAAGTTGGTGAAATCCATAGATTTCAGAATTCGAGGCACACAAGGGCATATGTAGAGGGAATACAAACGAAGCCCGAAAAGCAAGGTGCAGGAGCTACGGAGGGTCAATGAGGTCTGCAAAGAGACAACGGCCAGGGATCTCACCCGTGGTCCAGGGGCTGAGAATCCACCTGCCAGTGCAGGGGATGTGAATTCAATCCCTGATTGGGGAAGATTTCATATACCTCAGGGCAACTGAGCCCATGAGCCACAAGAGAGCAACTGCAACTAGAGAATGCCTGTGCCCAGCAAAATACAAATAAAGAAAAAATAAAAGGAGGTAACAGGCAGGCAGTCGAGCAGAGAGGAGAGGTAAGAGCTCTCATTTCAGGTGAAGAAGGTCCCAGAGGCGCGGATGCCGGGGAGAGGGCCAGGTGCGCCGGGCTGCGGAGCCGGGGACTGGCCTCCGTCTTTGCTCTGCGGGCCAGCGCGGAGGGGAGATGTATTCGGGTTGAACTTTAAAGCGCAGGAAACAGAAAGTGTTTTGTCCCCTTCGGAGAGCGTCCCATTTTCCACTCAGGTCCAATTTGCGTGCCACAGCCCTGAGTCTGCGATCTTCCTCTCAATGGACGCTTATGTTCTGGCCAGGAAGGGCAGCCCTCGCCAAACGTTATGGTTTGGAAGGATCCTTCACAGGGGTGGAAAACCGAGTTAATTCAATTAAGGCCCGGGGTCCTGGGCTTTGAACCAGCCACAGTCTCGATTTTATGAGAGGATGAAAAGTTAATTATTTGCCGAGTTTGAGCGAAGTCCACTGTGAAAAAGCCCTTTCCAAGAGAGGCATTTGCCTGTCAGCTTCCCTGTGGAAAATAAAGGCAATCTGAACCAGGGTCATAAGGAGACCCTGGGAGCTGGGTGATCAGATGGGGGCTCGGGGCTGCCCCACCCCCACCTTGCCTCTCTTCATCTCATGTCTGATGGGGAGGCTGGAGGGTGACTGCAAGGTCACCGAAGCTTATGTTTACTTCCATGGGCTATTTGGAAAAACAGAAAAGAAAATCCAAGTTAAATTCAGAAAGTCGAGTCTTTAGGGTGCTCTTTCATTGGTGCATGTGCTAAGTCATTTCAGTCGCGTCCGACTCTTTGCCAGCCTCTAGACTACAGCCCACCAGGCTCCTCTGTCCACGGGATTCTCCAGGTAAGAATTCTGGAGTGGGCTGTGTGCCCTTCCCCAGGAGTCTTCTATACCCAGGGATCAAACCTGAGCCTCTTGTGTCTCTGGCATTGGCAGGCAGGCTCTTCAGCTCTAGCGCCACCTGAGAAGCCCATTAGTTGGGTACCTAGGCTAACTGTGTTGGACTTAGGAAAAAATTGGACTGATGAAAACACTCGCAGAACAGAACTTGTGCATATGTAGGGGACTTACTGCAATCCCAGGGAACATGATAGAAATGCCACTACAGGGCCTGAAACAAAGTAAAGGAGCATTTTCAAAGCAGTGTACCCCTGGCGAGAAGAGCGGACTTGCAGTAGGGAGCACCGAGGTTGATTTTATCATCAGCCTCAAACAGCACCTAACTCTCCGGCACTGTTTAGTAAAAGCAGTGGTTGAATGAAATCAACTGGAAATTGTTTTCCATTGGAGAACAGGATTCTTACTCTGTCTGACTTGTTTGTGGGGGTATATTATCATCGACATTATGAGAAAAACTCAGTCTTAAAGGAACAGACTGGATCAAGCCTAAAGGGAATCATGATACTTCTTTGCATCAACTTTAAGAAAATGAGATGAACCAAATGCAAAAAAAAAAAAAAAAAAACTTGCCTGGGCAATTGATATACATCAACAAGAGAAAGTCGTAGACAAGAGCTTAGTAACATCTAGCAAACAAATTACTCAATCTTACCACGTGCAGAAAAGAAAGTGAAAGAGCAGTGGGGGAAATAAGAAAGTTGAGATATGATTTCTGCCTCAGTGTTGCTAGCACGTGATGGGAGAGAAAAGCCAGGCCCATACAAAGACCTCTGAAATAGAAAGCTTCATGAGCTACAAATGGTGCCCATTTTGTTTCAAAAAGGGGTTATGTCCAACTAATAAAAAAAAAAGAGGGGGGCTATGTCAGTTTAGAAAACTGCATATAATACCAAAAAATTCAATATGCATTAAAATAAATCAGAAAAACAAGGTGAACAAAATGACAAACACAGGTGCAATATTAATGTAAGGATAAGCTAGATTCATTCAATAAATTGCTATATACTACATCGTGAAGTATTCTGGCTGCCAATGTAAAGAGGAAGGGCTAGACAAGGAGAGATAGACATTATAATATTATCAAGATCATTAAAATAGTAGTTAAGGCTTATATAGGGCTTGCTATGTGATCAGCAGTCAGGCAACATCCTAAAACTTTGACATATAGATTAACTCACTTAGGCTTCCTTGGTGGCTCAGTGGTAAAGAATCTGCCTGCAATGCAGGAGCTGCAGGGGACACGAGATCAGTCCCTGGGTCAGGAAGATCCCCTGGGGAAGGGCACAGCAGCCCACTGCGGTATTCTGGCCTGGAGAATCCGAAGGACAGAGGAGCCTGGTGGACTACAGCCCATGGGGTTGCAAAGGGCCGGACGTGACTGAAGCTGCGGAGCACAACCCCGCAGAGCCAACTCATCTAACCTCATGACGGAGCTTCCCAGGTGGCGCGGTGGTAAAGAATCTGCCAACCAATGCAGGAGACTCAAGAGGCTTGGGTTTGATCCCTGGGCCAGGAAGATCCCTTGGAGGGGGCCATAGCAACCCATTCCAGGACTCTTGCCTGGGAAATCCCATGGACAGAGGAGACTGGTGGGCTACAGTCCCTGGGGTCGAGAGGAGTCAGACCTGACTGCACGACTGACCAGGCAGGCACGCACTCAGCTAGGAGGTCCTAGTTAGAGTCAGCTTTCAACCCAAGTCATTTGACTAGATAAGGACACCCCTTCTCATTCCAACCCCAGCCTATAAACCAAAGGGAAGCGATTTGCAGTTTTTGTTTTGTTTTCTTAGACTTTCTTAAGCGCTCCTCTTTCTCTGGAAACTAACATGCAAATACATGTTTATCACCAGGAAAATTAACATTCTTGCAAAAATAAACAAAGTGAGTTAAACTTAAAGGCCAATCAGTAAACTCCCCACAATATCCAGGAGAGGCAGTCGCCTGCTGAGGAGGGGTGGTCAGGAAGGCTTCCTGGAAGAGGTATATCTCAGAGGATTGGGGAAGTATCTCAGGAAATAGGAATTGTGGGTAGGCTAGTGCATTTTTCAGGATCTGTTGCCAAATTGAGTTCCTGAACTATGGTCGCATGAAAACTCAGCTCAATTTCCAGTGAACCCAAAGACAGACCTTCCAGTACTGATAGCTCAAAGAGGAAAAAGAAACTTAGAGCTAAGCCTTTGCTTGGCAAGTATTGTCAGGTGCCCACAAAGGCCGCAAATTCCCTCCAGGAAGACGGCAACCACACGGCCTCTGTCTCTGCTTTCTCTCCTCTGTGTTTCTTCTCACCCATCCATCCCCAAATCCGCAATTCCAGAGGACAATGACACAGTGGGAAAGGCAGGAGGCTAGTCGGGGGAGGAGGGGAATAATGAAAGTGGCCTTGGGTTGCTGCTCCTTGGCCATTGCTGCCGGGAGACCCCATTGCGAAGATGCAGAAACCCACCCTCATTGACAGCCTGGTGACAGATACGAGAACGGTCGCCATCTGAAGCTGCTGGAGCTTCCTGGCTTCTGAGAGTCCCAGGCAAACAGAACCCTGCTAGCGGATATTCTCAGAACATTCATTTGCTTCAAAATCAGATCAGCGAAGGGTTGAGAATATTCTCCGGGAAATCTGGTCAGCCTTGAAGGAGAGGCTTCTAAAAGCAGTCATTGATGCCACGATTAAGGGGAACAATTATCTCTCCCCTTTCTTCTGCCACAGAGAATTGCTAGAGGCCAAGAACCGATTAGTGCAGGCGAACCAGCCCTGCCCTCCCCGTACCCCCAGGCCCCCGACCTGCTGTCTCCCAAATGGAAATGGGCAGAATATTTTTCAGCTGAACTAATTCACAAAGCTATAAAACTAGCAGCCTTGCTTACCATTCACCAATTGGGATTTAAAAACTGAAAAATAGGAGATTAGAACATGTTGGCTTTCTATACCATTACTACAATTACACAAACAGCCCCCTGTGTGAATTAATCACCTCGATGCGGTCTAACACAGTGCAAAAATCTAGGCGAGATTTTGAAAAATGTTGAGATTGATTTGAATCAACTAGGGATTGCTAATGGTTTTTATAGCTTTCACCACTCTCCCCCCAAAGCAAACACACACACACACACACACACACACACACACACACACACACACACCTCTAAACTCAGGAATATGGTGGGGTCTCTATGGGTTAACCTTGATCTTGCAAAATGAATATCCATGTTGCTCTTGCACTGCTTTTCTTCTCAATATGGCTCAGAACAGATAAAGATTACAGTGATGATCTTCTCTTTCCAAAATTGCAAGCTCACATTTTATAACCTGCCTGGTATTTATTTCATGGTGAGATCCAGGACCAGGGTCACTAAGCAGTTGCCCAATAATCCTTGAAGCAAGACACCAACACCAATGTGACAGAAAGAGCTAAAATTTACATGAAAATGGAGAATACTTAACTCTCTAGAAAAACTCTAAATGCGTCAAGGCTCTACCTAAGAAAGATACACAGAAAATAAAAGAACAGTAATGTGTGTGTGTGGGAGTGCCATGCATATTGATTAACCTGAATTTTTTATTTGATACTGGAGTGTGGGTGATGGACAATGTTGTGTTGGTTCCGGGCACACACACAGCAGTGACTCAGTGACTCACACTCATGTGTGTGTCCTTTTTCAAACTCCTTCCCCATCCGGGTTGTTACAGTGAGTGAGGAGAGTTCCCTCTGCTCTACAATAGGTCCCTGTTGGCTAAATATTTTAATTAAAAATAAAGATGAGAGAAAACTTATTCCAAAGTGTTAAGGGAGACCGTGTACTCAGGCTTCAGCTCCGCAGAAATGGCCTTAATGATCACAGTTACAGGATGGGTGGCGCTGAGTTCAATTATCTCAACTCTTCTTAAGAAAAGAATGGAAAGCCCTACACACCGCAAACGGCACATGTGATAGTCCTGGAGATCACCAGAGGAAAAAAAAATCAAAGGAGAACGAGTTAAACAAGAACCGTGACAGCCTGGTTAATGAAGGAGCGTGGACGCACTCCATGAAAGCCACGAACACGGCAGCAGGTGGAGAAGATGTTGACTTTATTTAGCATTAATTACAGGAAAGGGTCTATAAAATGTGGTCAAAAATGATTAAACCCCAATGTTATGCCAACACTATGCCATCCCCTGTTCCAAGGCAGGTGTATTATTGCTGGTCCCCAGGATTAAAGTAAATCATTGCTTTTCCATGTATCCTGAATATTGCGTTTCATTATTTTTTACTGCCCTGTTTCTCGAGGTTTTGTGGCTTAATAGGCAGTGTTATGGATAAAGTCAACATGAGTTCCATGTTGGGAGAGGGAATATGGGGGAAAGAATACCAAAATACCGCTTCAACATTCACCCCTCCATCCTTAAACTCCCAGCTGAATGTTCTCTACACACGTCTCCAGAAACCTCTCTGGGGTGAGACATACTTCCAGTCATTTGTTGTTGTTGTTCAGTTACTAAGTTGTGTCAGATTCTTTGCGACCTCATGGACTATAGCCTGCCAGGCCCCTCCATCCATGGGATTTTCCAGGCAAAAATACTGGAGTGGGGTGCCATTTCTTTCTCCATGGCATCTTTCCGACCCAGAGATCAAACCTGCATCTCCTGCACTGTCAGGCAAATTCTTTACCAGTGTCAGGCTACCAGGGAAGCCCACCTCCAGTCATGCCAACAGATAAATCTCTCACACCCCACGGATGTTGGAATATGCACTTAGATTTGAGATGTCTCTCAAACTACTCACTCATCTGTAGAAACTCAGCTTTGCTTATTTGAAGCCCCAAACTTGCTTCTGGAAGCCACAAAGTGATGTTAATAAATTCAAACAAAAGATGGGTTGGGGGTCACACACAAATCCCAAAGGAATCAAAACATACTAAATCTCAACTGAAAATTAAAACATCCAAGTAGCATTTTGCAGAAGGATCACACTATTGGCCATGAAAAGATGCACGAAAACCCAGAAAAAGGTAACTCAGACTTAAACAACCTGCTGGGAGAATATTTAGCTATGACAGTTTTTCATAAGCTATAGCTTTCTCATAAATTATAAGAGTCATTATAAGGTCCCATCACTTCATGGCAAATAGAAGGGGAAAAAGTGGAAACAGTGACAGATTTTATTTTCTTGGGCTCCAAAATCACTGTGGAGGGTGACTGCAGCCACAAAATTTAAAGACTCTCACTCCTTGGAGGAAAAGCTATGACAAACCTAGGCAGCATATTAAAAAAGCAGAGACATCACTTTGCTGACAAAGGTCCGCATAGTCAAAGCTATGGTTTTTCCAGCAGTCATGTACAGATGTGAGAGTTGGACCATAAAGACGACAGAGAACTGAAGAACTGACGCTTTCTAACTTTGGTGCTACACTCTTGAGTCCTTTAGACAGCAAGGAGACCAAACCAGTCAATCCTAAAGGAAATCAGTCCTGAATAGTCTCTGGAAGGACTGATGTTGAAGCTGAAGCTTCAATATTTTGGCCACTGATGTGAAATCATTGGAAAAGATTCTGATGCTGGAAAATATTGAAGGCCAAAGAAGAAGCGGGCAAGAGAGGATGAGATGGTTAGATAGCATCACCGACTCAATGGACATGAGTTTGTGCAAACTCCGGGAGATAGTGAAGGATAGGGAAGCCTGGTGTGCGGCAGTCCATGGGGTCACAAAGACTCAGACACGACTTAGTGACTGAACAACAGCCTGAGAGCTCACAGATTGGTTGAGAAAAACGAAACAATAAAACCATTCTCATGATTCACTTCCTGAGGCCGATGCACCCACTGACCATCCAACTCTGGCCACCGCCGGTGTCTCAGGAAACAACACTCAAGCTGCTGGAAAGTTGGGGCAAGCTTCCGCTGTGCTAATGGTCCCTGATTTGGGGGATGGCCAGCATATATGGGGTCGGTACCGACTGAGCGATTAACGCTGTCACTTTTCACAACACGCTGTTCCTTCAAGCTCTTTCTCACCCTTCCCGGTCTCCTCGTCAAAGTCCTGTAACTTTTCGTCTTTATTCAGAGAAAACAAAAGGACAGGCCATCACCGAGGGACCTGTCGCCATGTCTCTGCTTCCTGGAATGAAAGGTAACGGGCCGAGAGACACTCGAGAGCTGCATGCTGGTTACAGCGTACAGTCGGGAACAGTGTGGAGGAGGCAGGGTACCTGCTCCCAGCGCCAGGGGCCCTGCAGAGGCTGGGGGACAGAGTGGTGCCAGGCGACAACGCGTTTCCCAGTCTTTTTTCTTTTCACTGTCACTCTTTTCCAAGAAAACTTCTTTTGACTTTTCCTAATTGCCCCTCTTCTACATGCAATTTTTAGTGTCACAGATATACTGTATATCCATTTATATATTGTATGTGTATCTGTGCTTTATCATTGGATTGGCCAAAAATTTCCTTTGGGTTTTCTGTAAGATCTAATGGAAAAAATCCAAACTTTTTGACCAACCCAATATATTTAAAAGAAGAATGAGTTTTCTTTTTTTTCTTTCTTTCTTCCTTCTTTCCTTCCTTTCTCAAATGAAATTTTTGGTCAGCCCAATATATTTTTTAAAATATGCTTTCTGTCTTTCTGTCTGGCTTTTCTTCCTTCTTTCCTTAACAAACTTTTTGGCCAACCTGGTATATATAAAAGAATGAGTTTTCTTTCTTTCTCAAATGAACATTATGGACACTCCAATATATTTAAAAAAATTTTTCCCTTTCTTTTCTTCTTTCCTTCCTTTCCTGAACAAACTTTTTGGCCAGCCCAATATATTTAAAAGAAGAATGAATTTTCTTTCTGTCTCTCTCTTTTTCACATTCTTCCTTCCTTTTTTTTCTTTTTCCTGGCCCTGAAAGAACCAATTTTCACCCATGGGCACTGACACTGATCCTGTTGAGTTTGCACATGCCAGCTAGGACCTGCTTCTTAGACCTTGGGAACGCAGGGATCTGCCCACTGAATTTTTTTCTCTCTAGGGCAGGGCTTCCTAACCTCTGAACCCTTGACCTTTGGGAAGCAGGGGCAGTCCTGGTCAGGGTAGCATGGTTAGCATTATTTCTGGCCTCTAGATGCCAGTAACACTTTTATCCCCCATTCCCACTTGTAACAACCAAAAATGTCTCCAGACCTTGTTAAATGTCCCCTGGGGCAGTGTTGGGGGGACAAAATGCCCCCTGGCTGAGAACCAGTGCTGCTGGAGGGAGGGACCCAGCAGTGAGCAAGGCAGGCAGGGCCCCAGTCTGTTTCGCTACTAAACAGTTAATTAACAGTCCTCAGATGCTTCACTTCTCAAAAAAATTAAATAATATTAAAGTTCCTCTCCAACGTTATTATCCTATTGCAAGTGATGTCTTTGTGTTTTTAATTTAATAAACCTGGGCTCTTTAGAATAGCACTTTCTCCCTCCAAGGTTTGAACTAAAATCACATACACAACTGATTCCACTTTAAACAAAGCTCAAAAGCATTTACTGTGTTCTTCCAAAATTGGTTTGTAAATGATCTTATACAGGGAAAGTTACGTGGATATCATCTCCTTATAGATTGCAGTGCTGAGCAAGAAGCTTGAGGCCCGGTAGAGAGTTGAGTACAGCAATACACACAATCGAGCACACAGTGGGTGTCATGCTTTATAAAGCCATCCAGGAGGGTAATAAAATCACATCGAGCCTCGTTAAACATTTTGTTGACTTTTTGTTAAAGCCATCTCTCTCCTCCCCTTCTCCCTCACTTATTCATTTTCTCTCCCTGCCCCCCTCATATAACTTGACACGTTTCTTTTACTTGGAGGATAACTGCTTCACAATAGTGTGTTGATCCCTGCCATCCAACACCATGAATCAGTCGTGTATACCCTCCCTCTGGAAACGCTCCCCAGGTCCCCAGCCCTCGCGGTCAGCAAAGGGCGCTGGGGGGAGCTGCCCGTGCCTGTGCCGCCGCGCCACGCCGCCTCTCCCCTTACCCACAGGAGTGGGTCCGCGTCCGCGCCCGCGCCACGCCGCCTCTCCCCTTACGCACAGGAGTGGGTCCGCGCCCGCGCCACGCCGGCTCTCCCCTTACCCACAGGAGTGGGTCCGCGTCCGCGCCCGCGCCACGCCGCCTCTCCCCTTACGCACAGGAGTGGGCCCGCGTCCGCGCCACGCCGGCTCCCTCCTTACGCACAGGAGTGGGCCCGCGTCCGCGCCACGCCGCCTCTCCCCTTACGCACAGGAGTGGGCCCGCGTCCGCGCCACGCCGCCTCTCCCCTTACGCACAGGAGTGGGCCCGCGTCCGCGCCACGCCGCCTCTCCCCTTACGCACAGGAGTGGGCCCGCGTCCGCGCCACGCCGCCTCTCCCCTTACGCACAGGAGTGGGCCCGCGTCCGCGCCACGCCGCCTCTCCCCTTACGCACAGGAGTGTGTCCGTGTCAGCGCCACTCTCCCGACCCTTCCCACCCCCTCCCGCCCCTGCTGTGTCCAAAGTCTGTTCTCTGCGTCCGTGTCTCTATTCCTGCCCTGAGGCACTATTTACAACAGCTAGAACGTGAGAGCAACCTAGATGTCCATCGACAGAAGAATGGATAAAGAAGGTGTGGTACATAAATACAATGGAATATTATTCAGCTATAAGAAGGAATGCATTGAGTCAGCTCTAGTGAGGTGGATGAACTTAGAGCCGGTTAGAATGAAGTAACTCAGAAAAAGAAAAACAAATTTCACATATGAATACATACATATGGATATAAATTGATGTTTTGCAACTTGAAAGCCAGTACTGAATTAAATGATTGTAATAATAAAAACTAGACCTTACATTAACATGCCACTTCCCTGGCTCAGACGGTAAAGTATCTGCCTGCCATGCAGGAGTCTCTGGTTTGATCTCAGGTGCAGAAGATCCCATGGCGAGGGGGGAATGGCTATCCATCCAGAATTCTTGCCTGGAGAATTCCGTGGACAGAGGAACCTGGCAGGCTACAGTTCATGAGGGTTGCAAAGAGCCAGACAAAACTTAGCAGCCAACACGTTCACTTAGTATCATCAAAAGTACTTCTCACACACAGAAGAGTCTTATGATGCTGATCGTGAAAAAAGCACTGTTCCAACTTAAGAAGTCATGTAGAGTGGGATGGGGGACCGGGATGGGGAATACATGTAACTCTATGGCTGATTCATATCAATGTATGACAAAACCCACTGAAAAATAAAAAAAAGTTAAAAAAAAAAAAAGTCATGTAGAAAAGGGAGGCTTAGAAAAGTTTAGTGGTGGGAACAGAGTATGCTCATAGGCCCTTTCATCAGGTCACGCAGGAGCCTTTGGGACAATATTGAAAGTTTCCTACCATTCTTACTACTGCCAAGCTCTGTCTGCCCAAGGTCACCAAAATACTGCCTTCCTGGACACAGAAATCAACTCAGAGTCTCTGAGTGAGAAGAGGACTGAGCTCCGTTTTTATGAGGTTCATGTCTCTTCAACCTAGGAGATCATGTGGTATCTCAGTGAACAAGGGGTGAGCATTAAATAGACGCCTTTATTTACCACCTGAAGCAGAAAATCTACCTAAGAATGGAGCTGACTTAACGAGAGGGTCCAAACGTGTCCAGGACCCATCTGCAACGCGGAGTGCTGATACACCCTCCAGCTTGATGCTTCCCTTGGAAAACCACCATCTGAGAACCGGCTGACTCGTTACTTCTCTTGCACGGTGGCTGCGCTGCATTTATCTGTGCGTTTGGCGGAACCGCCTCTCCGATGCCGCGTGCAGATTTTCTCTCATTGGGGCGACTCTCCGGTTGTGGAGTGCAGGCTCCTCGCTGCGGTGGCTTCTCCTGTTGAGGAGCAGGGGCTCCAGGTGCTCGGGCTCAGCAGTGGTGTCACATGGGCTTAACTGCCCTGCTGCCTGTGGGATCTTCCCAGATCAGGGATGGAACCCAAGTCCCCTGAATTAGCGGGCAGATTCTTAACCACCGCACCACCAGGGAAGTCCCCTCATGGGCTCTGAAATCCCTTAAATAACTGGAGAAGCACGCTGAAGATCAGGATGAGTTCTTACTTTTTTAAACAAATGACCAATGTTCCGTGAATCACTGTCAGCCCTAGAATTTGACCAAAGAACTATCCAGGAAGAGGTTGCTGTTTTTTTCTTTTTTTTTTTTTTTCTATGTAGACAAAGATTGGAGGTTGGCTTCCATTTCCTTTCCATTTTGATGGTCAAATCATCTTGAAAGGAGAGGATATTCTAAGTTGTTAGAACTTAAAACTCCGTATTCCTGTGGCTGGCTCAGCACCCAGGAAACATGTAACTGGTACCTGATGGCTTGTCCTTGCCAGAACTCACTGAAGACCTTGAGGGACCCCCTCTCACTGTCATACTCCCATAGGCAACAGACTTGACCTTTCTAACCAAGGGACCCAGGTGTAGATAACCCTGTTGGCAAACTCATCTATGAGTTAGCTACGCACCTTCTGGGGTCAACATCTAGGGACTGCCGTCAGAAAGCCTGAACGGTTACTATCCCATTTTGGAGTCCTCTCACTCTCCGTCTCAAAGTTAAACTAACTGGCTGAAGAACCATGAACTTCTAAAGAGGCGTCCAAAGGGAAAACCAAATAGCTCATAAAATCTTACCCCAGTCTGTAAAACAGCGAAAGAGACACTTAGCATAGAGTGCTGTTTTCCTGGTTTTCGTTATTTTATGAGGTCTCAATAAGATTCCTGGGGCTGCTGTAAAAAGGATTTCTTTCTAGTGGTTTGCTAGGCGAGATCCCCCCAAACTCACAGGCCCACCTCCTCTTCATGCTGCCCCTTCTTTGTCTGGTAGACAAAAGGGTTTCCATGTCCTACCCTACTTCTGCCAACTGGCTTTTTTTTTTTTTTTTTTTGCTCAAAATGCTTCTTTTCTTTCAGGCAGTGTTTGCTTCTAATGGTGCTTGTCAAAGCTCAAATCATGGACTGAGCAAAGCTCTGTGTACATAGCTTTACTAAAAATGAAACATGGCAGTCTCCCAGTCGTGGAAGGTGAACGCTGTGCTGTGCCACCCAGACCTTCCTCAGCATCACTGAGCGGTCCTTTCCTTGCCCTGCATGTACTGATGGAACAGACACACCTGGCACTTGGCCCAATCCCACAACGGGGCCAGCTGACGTGAACAGCCGACTCAAGGGAAAAGACCCTGAATCTGGGAAAGACAGAGTACAGGAGGAGGAGGGGGCGACAGGAGATGAGATGGCTGGATCGTATTATTGACTCAAGGGACATGAGTTTGAGCAACTCTGGGAGAGAGGGAAGGACAGGGGAGCCTGGCACGCTGCAGTCCACGGGGTCACAAAGAGTCAGACACGAGCGACTGAACGTACGTGATGGGTCCTTGGTCTGTGGGGTGAGAGCTATCAGGACAAGTGGAAGCTCTGAAACTCTCCCCTCTCCTGGATGAGACAGTAAGTCAATATCAACATTTCATCTTGAAAAGATGGCAGACGTTAATGCCACCCTTAAAAATTTAAAGGATTAAATCAGAGATCAGCAACCTGCAGGTCACTCTGATCTTCTGTGAGTGGTCCGTGAGCTAAGCATGGATTTATATTTATATATTTGGCTGCCATGTGGCATGCAGAATCTTAGTTCCTGTGCAGGCAATGGAAGTGTGGACTCTTAACAACTGGACTACCGGGCAAGTCCCTTGGATTTATATTTTTAAATAGTTAAGCTTGGATGGTTATCTGATGTCATTGTTCAGTTGGTAAGTTTGTTTCTAAGTCTTTGCGACCCCATGGGGTGTAGCCCACCAGACTCCTCTGCCTAGGGGATTCTCCAGGCAAGAATACTGCAGTGGGTTGCCATGCCCTCCTCCACGGGATCTTCCCGACCCAGGGATTGAACCTGCGTCTACTTCACTGGCAGGCAGATTCTTAACCACTAGCATCACCTGGAAACTCTCTCACCCTCTGTCCAAATACTGTCTGCAGAGATCTGGACCATCTAGACGTTCCACAGAACACTACCCTAGTCTGCTTAGATCGGTGACATGGTGTCCATCAGTCGAGCACGAGATGACTGGCACATCGGAGGCCTTTGTAAGATATGTATGCTCCAAAGCACGTAGGATAAATCCTACAAAGATACAGGGGTTATGGGACTTCCCTGGTGGTCCAGTGGTTAAGAACTCACCACTCAATACAAGGGATGCGGCTCGATCTCTGCCTGGGGAACTAAGACCCCACATGCCTTGCAGCAGCTAAACCCACATGCCACAACCAGAGAGTCATGTGCCGATGCCGCAGCTAGGACCTGACGCAGCCAGATAAATTCATAAATAAATGTTTTTTAAAAGATACAGGGGTTTTCAGTAAAAGTTTTAGGGTCCAGCAGGGAGGCATTTTAGCATAGAGGTCAAAAGAACAGCCCTTTGCATCCCTTATATGTGGAGTCTAAAAAGAAATGATAGAAATGAACTTATCTACAAAACAGAAGTAACGGATATCATCACCAACTCGACGGACATGAATTTGAGCAAGCTCCAGGAAAGGGTGATGGACAGGGGAGCCTGGCGTGCTGCCATCCATGGGGTCACAAAGAGTTGAACGCGACTGAACGACTAAATTGAACTGAACAAAGCAGAAAGACACTCACAGACTTAGAGAACGACCTTATGGTTGCCAGGGGGCATGGGTGGGGAAGGAGGAGGTAGCTAGGGAGTGTTTAAAATGGATCACCAACAGGAACTCACAGTACAGCACATGGAACTCTGCTCAGGGTTATGCACCAGCCTGACTGGGAGCGGGCTTCGGGGGAAGATGGATACATGTTTATGTGTGACGGAGTCTCTCCACTGTTCCCCTGAGACTACCTCAACATTGCTCATAGACTAAACCCCGACAAAAAATAAAAAAGCTTGATGTTTAAAAAACATAGGCCTTTGCTATTCTCTGCCAAGCAAAGAATAGGGGCTCAGAAATTGGAAGGTAATGAGATTTATGGTACTGATAATAATTATAACTTTTAGAGTTTGGAGGACTTTCCTGGTGGCTCATATGGTAGAGAACCTGCCTGCAATTCAGGAGACCCGCGTTCAATCCCTGGATCGGGAAGATCCCCTGGAGAAGGAAATGGCTGCCCACTCCAGTACTCTTGCCTGCAGAATCCCATGGACAGAGGAGCCTGGCGGGCTGCAGTCTATAGAGTCGCAAAGAGTCACACACGACTGAGCGACTAACACTTTAGAGTTAGGAAGGTCTGGCCCTGCATTTTTTGTTAACTTGCCCTTGTCTTTAAGTCTTAATTTTGTTATGCCATGTGGCAATATGATGCCTTGATTTGGACTAATCAAAATGTTGGTTCGCTCCCTTAGCGGTTGTGAAACCCTACACATTCATTTCATATCTCTCCAAATTATGTATATTATCCCCTGTAACAATTGGCTTAGATCAGATAACATCTAAAATATCTTCCATCTTGACATAACCTTGCAGTCCTTGATTTCAGCTCCAATTCACAAGTGGCTATCTAAATTTACAAATTAAAATACAATTCCTCAGTTGCACTAGCCACAGTGTTCAATACTCACATATGCCCAGTGGACAACAGAGGCACAGAACATTCCCATGCCACAGAAAGTCCTGTTGACAGCCCTGCACTGTAATACTATCATAATACCTTCCAGTCTTTTTGGGTTCAATCTGCACATACATACACACCCTGGAAGCTCAGCTGGTAAAGAATCCACCCGCAATTGCAGGAGACCCCAGTTCAACTCCTGGGTGGGAAGATGCCCTGGAGAAGGGATAGGCTACCCACTCCAGTATTCTTGGGCTTCCCTGGTGGCTCAGACAATAAATAATCTGCCTGCAGTGCAGGAGACCTGGGTTCGATCCCTGGATTGGGAAGATTCCCTGGAGTAGGGCATGGCAATCCCCTCCAGTATTCCCATCTGGAGAATTCCCATGGAGAGAGGAGCCTGGCGGGCTGCAGTCCATGGGATCACAGAGAGTCAGACACCACTGAGTGACTAAGCACATACACCTAAGTAAATAATCCATAACCTAAGAGCTAACAGCATCTGAAATTATTCATTCGTAAGTGCTCAGCACTAGGAGATATATACATAGTATCTCACTTAATTTCATCACACACTATCCCTATGAAACCATTAACATGTTCTACCACGAAGATAATACTTTGTCCACCCAATGCGAAGAGCCAACTCATTGGAAAACACCCTGATGCTGGGAAAGATGAAGGGCAGGAGAAGAAGGGGATGGCAGAGGAGGAATGGTTGGATCACGGACTCAATGGATCACGGACTCAATGGACATGACTTTGAGCAAACTCTGGGAGACAGTGAAGGACAGGAAAGCCTGCTATGCTGCCGTACATGGGTCACAAAAAGTCAGACATGACTGAGCAACTGAGTGACAACAACCATACAGACAAGGAATCTATTCAGTTTCTTAAAGTGATTAAATCCTTACCCCCAGTGGTGGAGGAAAGATCCTTAAGCACCATCCCTACTTTCTTCCATCAGTTTTGATGCTGATGGCAGTTACATGTCTGTCTCTGAATCCCAATGTGGCTGGAACTCAAGCAGCTAGCAACTGGCTTGCAGGCCCTTGGATGCAGAGGCTTGCCTAGCTTCTAAGTTCTCAGGGCAGCATGCTGGAAACAAAGGGAACATGGCCTGGAAAGGGTCCCTCCCTCTGGTTTTCAAGTTCATTATTTCTTGTCTCAAGACGACATTTGGGCCACTTTGGGCACATCACTTCCCTAATCTTCACACATATTCTCTTTGTAAACCTTTTCTTTTTTTTTTCCTGTACTGAAGTCTGAAAATAGCACAGTTGTCTGGATGCTCTTTTATTTCATTAATTTAATAATAGCATAGATGTCTGGATACTGTGTTATTCCTGGAAATAGCACAGGATAGACACTAGCCTAAAAATAGCATGGATCCTTGGATGCTGTGTTACTCTATTAATTTAATAATTCCAATAACATTCTGCTTCCATCCTATATGCTGCTTTCAGAGTATACATAAGTGCTTGTGTTTGTGGCAATAGAAAACCTCCTGGCTGTTAGGATTGGAGGTTCAGAAGAGTTCCTTGACTTGGGCAAGTTGAGAACTGAATTTTATATTTTGGAAGAAAAAAGGGGGATTCCCAGGTAAGAGTTGTGAAATGTAACTGACTGAAGTTCAACTGGGTCTAAATATTTTTTGAGATGAAATGGTACTGCTGCACATTTTTGAGGGACAATAACAGCTGAAAGGCAACCTGGCTTGGAACCAGAAGACTTGTGTTTTGGTACTAACTCTGCCACTCATTGCTGCGGGCCTTGGACAGGCAATTAAACTATTGAGTTTTAGTCTCCTCCTCTGAAAATGGTAACCATGGTAATACCAGCCTTACCTAACAGATGCTGTGGTACCTGGCCCAACCTACCCCTTTGAGACCAAGGAAAGGTGGTAACTGCACATTTTAATATATCAAGGCTGCTTTCAAATGTTGATTTTACATTCTATGAATGTATATAAAAATGTACATAAAAATAACCTCAAAAAATTTTTAACGTTTAAATGACTACTACTAAGGAAGGCTTTAAATGTCTCCTGTATCAGCCCTGTAAAACTTAACAGGACTATCGCAATGTTATCACTGAGTCAATAGACATGAGTTTGAGCAAACTCTGGGAGATCGTGAAGGACAGGAGAGCCTGGTGTGCTGCAGGCCGTGGGGTCACAACGAGTCAGATGCGACTGAGTCACTGACCAACAGCAAACATACCAGCGATCTTAAGCCAAAGGGATAAGTTATTTCTAGGCTGTTTTTTAAGTTGGCAGATAGCGGACATCGGTATTATTCATCAATACCTTCTTCTGTTCTATGTTGGGGAATATATAGAGTGATATTTCCTTGGTGTCCCCTTGAATTAAGGAAAGCTATTTGGCTAATTCTGCCCTGGAAGCTTTGAGCAGAAGTTACTTGTGTGATTCTGAGTGGTAAGAAATTCTCCACGTCTCTCCCTCGGCCGTGACAATAGAACAGAGAGCACTGGATGGCATGGAGATGTTAGGACCCTGAAACCACCTGGGGTGCTGAGCTCCTGAGGGAAGGCGGTTTTTCCACACCGAACGTCTGCTATGGCCTAAGACTGCTGCTCTTAGATGGCTGCAGGCAGCTGGATGCTCCCTTGCTCAGATCTAACACAAGAAAGAAAAAGCTCTCTCCAAGACACAAAATACAAGTTTTTCCTCTTGGTCCACCTGAGCTAAGACAGGTCCTACCATACGGGAGATGTACTTACTCTAAAAAATTATTTGCTATTTATCTAAAATTCAATTCAAAAAGTTTAATTAGTTTCTCATATTTTTATCTGGCAACTGTCGTCCTGGTAGACTTCACTGTTGTTGTTTTCCAGTGGCTAAGTCTGTCCAACTTTTTGTGACCCCATGGACTTTGGATTTTGTGACCCTTTGGACCCTACGGTCCACTGGATTTTCCAGGCATGAATACTGGAGTGGGTTGCCATGATCTTCTTCAGGGGATCTTCTGGGAGCAGGGGTTGAACCTGGGTCTCTTGCATTGGCAGTCAGATTCTTTACCACTGAGCCCCCAGGGAAGCCCCCCTGACTGACTGAACCGAACGTCCTCTAGAGGGAGGAAGGGAGGACATAGGAACAAAATTGGGCTGCGTGTCTCTCTCGTTTTTACCAAGAAAGCAGGCAAACCAGATGCTAAACACAGAAAACACCAGCGTCTGCTGCAACAGATGTCCATTGGGGATTTCTGAAGAGAAGTCCCAGGATGAGCTGCTTTATCCAAAAAATCATCTCAGTCTAAGTAAGTATTATCGTTCAAATATTTATGGAACACGTTTAAACAACAAGGCACTCCTGAAGATCCTGGAGTCTCTGCTACCAAGGTGCTTCCCAAGCACTAGGGAGAACTAAGTAAAAGCAGATGTGAGGGCCACCACGGGAGGGATTCAGAGAGCCATTCGGAGATTCCAGGGCAACGCTTTCCTTGAAGAGCCAGTGTTGGGAACGTGTCAAAGGATACGGATAAGAAGTGAGACAGAGAACAACTGGGAGACAGAGGCGAGAAGGAGTCCTTACGGCTAATTTTTACAGAGAAATTTCAGCCCAAATCTGAAACCTTTTTGTTTTTTCTTCTAATGATTTTTTAAACTTGGAGTATAATTACTTTACAATGAGTTGACAGGCATTGGAGAATCTAAAAATAATTAGATACGAGATGGTAAGGGTGAGGTATTGTAAAAATGGAGTTTTTATCCCTTAGGTATTGATTGAAAGGGTGAGAAGGCAAGAGGAAAAATTCAAAGATGAAAAATATGACCTTGTCTATATAAAGAATCCTTTTAAACGTGTCAAATCAGAATTGCTCATATATCTCACTTTCTCTTTGTGACGTTCCTTTAAGGTAAGTAAGACAAAAGATAATAAGGTCAAGATCACAGAAAAACCTAGATGAACTTTTTGGCCAACCCAATAGTGTTTTTTAATTTTATAAATTTTATATTTCACAAAATGCAGATTCAGCATGAAGGCTGGTTATCAGCTGATCTATTTACATGTTTTTCTTAAACCTATAAATGCTTGTTTCAGAGTTAATTATCAACACTGTTGATATGTGAGACAGACAAAGTAGAAATGTATAAAAGAGCAGCCGGAGACCCAGGAGAGCAGCCAGCTGCCCACGACCCCACGACACGGCGATGGCAGAGCCGGGACAGGAGCTCGCCGTCCATGGTTCTTCCCTCTGCATCCACCCGACTTCCTCTCCCTTGTGACGTAAACTAACTGGCCCAGCAGTTGCTTTGGATAGAAAGCCTTACAACGTGCAACTTAGAGGAGCAAGGAGAACACCGTGAAAAATGATGACATCCAATTCTCTTCCAAGTCTTAAAAAGGCACTCACTCGGCATCCCTCTTAAATGGAAGGAGAGAGTAGTTCACAGACAGCTGGCAAAAACTACAGCCCAGTGAATCCCCATGAAGAGAATATTCATATCTATACCCACGTAGAACCCATGGAAAACATGGAGAAATGAGACACTGGCGTGTTTTTACAAACTGTTATTGTTGAACCAGGCCCAGAAACCCACGACAGAGCATATAGGTCTGGAACTTGGCAAGACCCAAAATTAATGGTAGCGTCATAAAGTTATATATAATAACTTCTTAAGCCATGCACCAGGAAGGAGGCTCATATAGGGAAACCACCTCAGCCCACCCATAAATAATCCACATTAATATCGTAGGAGAGGTCATTGGCTGGAGTCATGTGCTGACATCTGGCTGTTTCTGGCAGGACAGCCTGTATGGTCTCCACAGATGGCCTCTAATTAGTGGCCCTAATGGTGGGTTGTCCCAGCAGAGGGCAGCGTGGGCAGGAATGGTTATTTGGACTCCCCACCTCATGCCTGGCTCCTAGGGCTCTTGGCATATCGTCAGAAGCGCCACTGTAGTTACTGCCAACGGGGCTGACGTCACCAGTGGCAGCCTGTTGCACTACCATCATCACTGGAGGGAGGTCTCCTTGGAGACAGTCTCGGCTAGGAGGGCTTGGTGCAAATTGGCTGGGAAATGTGGGAGATGGATGAAGGTGGAGAGAATCCGCGGGACAAACGAGCCTTTGGGGGAGCTCCCTACAGGGATCTTTGGGTTTTGGAGCCAAGAAGGCTGCTTAGTCTTCTTGAACCCCATACATTCTGATGGGACTTCCCTGGTGGTCCAGTGGCTAAGGCCCCATGCTCCCCATACAGGGGCCCAGGTTCAGTCCCTGGTCAGGGAACTAAGATCCCACAGGCTGCAACTAAAGATCCTGCATGCCACAGCGAAGACTCAGCGTAGCCAAATAAATAATTACTAAAAATACAACACACACACTCTGAGCTCTTTCAGCAGCAGGAAGAGATACGGACTAGGCTTGTCTCCTTCCACGTCTGAGTTAAGTGGCAGAGGAAAATGCCCACAGGTCATTTTTCAAGAGCCAAGCTGCTGATGGATCCTAAGACCCATTGCCCGGAAATAAAACAATCAGGCTTCTGTTCTAGATATAAAGAGAACATGACTTACTGTGTCCAAAATGGAATGCAACAGGCAGCAAAACCAAGTCTTGAATTCACTACACCCAGGAGTCCAGAGGACACTGGGGCCCTGAGCAGCGAGGCGAGCTCCTCTTCTGAACTGAAAAACAAGATATTCTTGTGTACCTGACCCTCAGCAGGGACGTGTGAGAATGGATTACACCAGGAGCCTTCTAAGCTAGGTGAGTCGTTGGCAAGGACCGGAGCTACGCTCTGCTCTCCACAGTGAAAGTGGGTATTGGCCGGTGGACAGGTGAGCATTTGGCCAATTTCCTGTTGGGTTTTTCCACTGATGGCCCTGGAGTTTTATGTTTCAGAATGTGCTGGCAGTGAGAGTCACACTTAGCCAACTCAACCTCCTCAAACAGAGTAGAGACAAAAACCCAGGAGGACAATAATCTGTGTCTTCAGAACGTCAGGGAGATGCTTCATTCACTTGTCTGCTCTCTCAGTATCTCGCTTGACAACTTTCATTTGTTGTTGTTGTTCAGCCATTCAGTCATGTCCAGCTCTTTGTGACCCCCATGGACTGCAGCACACCAGGCCTCTCTGTCCCTCACTGTCTTCCAGAGTCTGCCCAAGTCCGTGTCCACTGAATGGGTGACGCCATCCAGCCATCTCATCCTCTGTCACCCTCTTCTCCTGCTTTCAATCTTTCCCATCATCAGTCTTTTCCAATTAGTCGACAGCTTTAATGGGTTCACTCAAATGCAGTTTCTACGACAGACATGGATTTCTATATTACACAGAAATCCTAAAAGATCAGGAAGACTACTTCAGCATACAACTTGGGAGATGCCGCACTGCCTAGATGGGAAAGTTATCCTCTCTCTAGGGTGAAGCGAACGGTACAAACCCCTAGTCATAGACAGGAGACTATATATATATACATATATATACACATATATAATATCTCCAATCAAATTAATATCACATGGGCTGAGAAACTCCCAGATAAGAAAGATGGCAATCATTCAGATACAAATTTCACAGATTTAAGTTGAAAGTTATCTCATGTCAAAAGTTATAAAGGGAATGTCAAGGCCCAGAATATTCCTGACAATGCTTTCACTAGTCCTCGTTTTTGGAAGAAACTACAGAGACAAATGGAGATCCCTGAGTTTTTTAACTTTTTTTTTTTTAAACATGGACCATTTTTAAAGTCTTTGTTGAATTTGTTACAATATTGCTTCTATTGTTCATGTTTTGGTTTTTTTGTTCAAGAGGCATTTGAGAGCTTAGATCCCCAACCAGCCAACCACAGATGGAACACACCCCCTGCATTTGAAGGTGAAGTCTTAGCCTCTGGACCACAAGGGAAGTCCCCAGACAAGAGTTTTGATTCAGCACCATATTGACTCTGTGATCCTGCAAGTCTTCCTCCATAAAATGGGAATTACATATACATGTTTCATTTGTTCATTCATTTATTGATATTTAATCCCCTGGAGAAGGGAATGGCTACCTACTCCAGTAGTCTTGCCTGGAGAATCCCATGGACAGAGGAGCCTGGGGGGCTACAGTCCGTGGGGTCGCAAAGAGTCGGACATGACTGAGTGACTAACACTTTCGCTTAACACTTTCACTTTTGTATTTGGGGCACCAATTAAGACATCAGAAGAGATGCAATGAACAGCAACAAGAAAAGACAAAGCTTCCACTTTCATGGGTCTTACATTCTCATAGAAGAGCCAGATAATAAATTTATTTAAGTTAATACATAACACACAGGTAGTGATAAAAAGGCAAGTAATATAGGAAAGGGGGACAGTGACTCGTGTGGTGGTGAGGGTACCACTTCAGATGGATGGAAAAACAAGTCCTCTCTCCAACAGACGAAATTCGAGCAAGGATCAGAATATGTCATGATGGAATAATTCAGGAGGCTATTCGAGAGTAGACTATCCCAGGCAGAAGAGATGCCAAACATGAAGGTTTGGATGCTTGATGTGCAGGAAGAAATGCCAGGAGGTCAGTGGAGCAAAACGAGCCAGTGTCCAAGGTCAGAGTCCAGTGGGGACCAGAGACCATGAGGTATCACGCACATTTTTCCTCTGATGTTCAAGGGAAGACCTTGATTTTTACAGATGCCCATCACCTGTAAAACTCCGGAGCTGCACACACAGCTAACGTTTCTTGAGCGCCTGCTGTGTGGCAGGTCCCATCCGAGCGCTTGCCTGCCGTCACACCGGTTACTCTTCTCTACGACCTTAAGACGCAGGCGCTGTTATTATCCCTTTTTACAAGTCAGGAAACTTAGGCTTAAAGGTTAGACAGCTTGCCAGAACTGCCCTGCTGGTAAGCGTGGGAGATTCCAAAGTAAACATGAATAAACCACAAGGAGGTTAAAAGGCTCACCCTGCTGTTCGAAACCCCCTACTCGGAGAAGAAATTCCAGTAGACCGTGCTTGGCCTAGCTCTTCCTAATCAAGGAAGCAGAGTCGGGGGAACCGGGGGATGGACCCTTTGGAAGAGCCAGTCTGCCTCCCCAGACAGGCACTATGCTTCAGAACCCCTCATTCTCAAGGAACCTTCGCTCTCTGCTGGCCCCCGCGCTTATGTTTCCACTGATGCTGAGGATCACGCTGAGAGCTGAGAAGCCCTCTGTAGCCTTCTCCTCGTGTGGTTAGAGGTGGAGGAGAGTCTGGGCTGCAGTGCCAGGGACCACACCTCTTTGTCAGGAACATGTAATTAAAAAAGAAAGAAAAAAAAAAAAAAAAGAGCGAAGGACTAGCCACCCACCCCCATCTTTCTGAAACACGCATTCATGCGCACACATCCAGGCAGAAGCCAGCCTGCGTCCATCACCCGCGGCCTGGCATTCTGATGAAAACATTTTCCACCTGGCACAGTCAGGCACTAAACACCCCTCCAGCCCAACCTGAGACTTGGCCCGTCCGTGGAGATATTTTTAAAGGCATGACACACAGGAGTGTGACACCCTCGGCTTTCTCAGTGGGTGGGGAGAGTGCTGTTTCGTGTTGTTCTTGTCACTCAGCCCGGCATTATAAGTGTGCACTTTATTGCTGCACAGAGCGCGCTGCGCCGCCCGCCCGGCACAGGCCGTTCCCAGCGAGGGGGCGGACCGGGCCGGGCGCGGGGCAGGCGGGGCAGGCGGGCCAGCAAGCTGCTGGGCGACGGGGTCTCCCTCCGCGCCTTCAGCTCATGCCCAGCGGCGTGTGAAGTGTCCTGTTCCTTTTCTTGATACTCTGTATTCCTCAGTTGCTGTCCTTGGGAAAATCCTAGGTACTCACGTATTTAGTGACACCTACTCCATTTCTTAAATGGCTATTTTTATCAGGCTCTTGGTCGTTCAGTCGCTCAGTCATATCCGACTCTACAACCCCATGGACTGCAGCATGCCAGTCCATGCCAGGCTTCCTCTGTCCTTCACTAACTGTCTTCTGGAGTTTGTTCAAACTCAAGTCCATTGAGTCGGTGATGCCATCCAACCATCTCATCCTCTGCTGGCCCCTTCTCCTCCTGCCCTCAATCTTTCCCAGCATCATGGTCTTTTCCAATGAGTCAGCTCTTCGCATCAGATGGCCAAAGTATTAGAGCTTGGGCTTCAGCATCAGTCCTTCCAATGCGAATTCAGGGTTGATTTCCTTTAGGATCGACTGGTTTGGTCTCCTTGCTGTCCAAAGGACTCTCAAGAGTTTTCTCTAGCACCACAGTTCGAAAGCATCAGTTCTTCACTTTCTTGGTCTTCCCCTTTCCTAATGGGAGGTTTTTCCCAACATCACACACACAAAACTTAGAATTAGGACTAAGTTTCTCTGTCTCACTGTTTACATACAAAGATGTTGGTCACCAGTCCCTCACTGTTTCCTTGAGGGCAGGCAAAACAATGATGTATCAGGGAGTATAGGGGGCAGTGTGTATGTCTGCCCAGGACACAGACAATAAAAATGTGAGAGCTTCCCTGGGGGTCCAATGCTTAGAAATCCATCTGCCAATGCAGAGGAAGCAGGTTCAAGCCCTGGTCAGGTAACTTATATTCCACATGCTACAAGGCAAGGCCAAAAGATAAAAAGATTTTTTAAAAGCATTTTTTTAAATGAACTGCATAGAAGTGTGCCAGTGGATTTGTCTGTGGAGTAGGAGGAAAAGAAAGGGTTCAAAGATGACTCCTATACCTGGAACCTGAACCGCTGGAGGAGGTTGACACTGCTGAAGGGAAAACCCTGCAGGAGGATCCTATTTGGGAGAAAGTGGGGGAGGGAAAGATTTCCACTTTGGATATTTTGTATTAAACAATACTTTGACCACCTGGTGTGAAAAGCTAACTCATTGGAAAAGATTGCGATGCTGAGAAAGACTGAGGGCAGGAGGAGAAGGGGGTGACAGAGGAGGCGACGGTTGGATGGTGCCGCTGATACAATGGACATCAGTTTGAGCAAACTCTGGGAGATGGTGAAGGACAGAGGAGCCCGGCGTGCTGCAGCCCATGGGGTCGCAAAGAGTCGGACACAACTGAGTGAACAGCAAAGAAGCAGAGGCAGATTGTAGGTAACGGTTTCTCGGAGGTTTGTTACATAACAAAAAGAAGGCAAAGCGATAGGGTAGGTCCAAGGCGCTACTGAGGAAGGCGGAGGTTGTCTGGAATGGGGGAGACTCCAGAGCATTTGCAGGCTGATGTGACTGAGACCCTGGAGAGAAAAGATAACATGAAGAGATGGCCAGACTGCTGTGGAGCAAAGCCCCACGTAGATAATCCAAGATGGAAGCCGGAGCCCCGGCAACGCAGTCCGACTCAGAGGGGAGCGGGCGGCGGTCCTCACGGAATGCATATGTGGTCCTGAAGCATGAGGCAGGCGATTCATTTATATGCAGAAGAGGAAGTTCTCTTCTGCCTGCTTCTGTTTTCTCAGTGAATAAAAGATGCGTTCAACCCCTGACAGTGAGTGGGTGAAGGCAATAAGAGAGGAGGTGTGATGCTGTGGCCGTGGAGAGTGGGGCTGGGACTCAATCAGGGGGTGGGGCGTGACCGCCGGGGCCTGGGGGGGGTTTGTGGTCAAACACGAGTACACGATCAGGTGGCTCTGCTTTGCGCTCCCCTCCTGCTAGGTCCACATACTCTGGGGCAGGCTCAGAGTCTGTGCAGAGTGAGGCGGAGGCAGAGGAAGAGATGTTCCTCCAGGTCAATCAGCTGGAGAAAGAGGGGGGCTGAACCTTTCTGCGAGGCGGTGGTGATACAGATGGGAAGAAGGGATTGAAGGGTGTGAAAAACTGAAGGAGCCGTGTCAGATGGAAGAAGCCGTGGGTTTCATCTAGACCCCCCTGGCGGCTCAGGGATAAAACATCTCCTGCCAGTGCACGAGATGGAGGAGACATGGGTTTGACCCCTGAGTTGGGGATATGCCCTGGAGGAGGATATGGCAACCCACTCCAGTATGCCTGCCTGGGAAATGCCACAGACAGAGAACTCCCTCGTGCTTGGGCCGCAAAGAGTTGTACATGACTGAGGATGCACACGGTCTCCCTATTCACTCTTCCTATTATATTTCAGCTTCAGTGGTCTATCTCTGTCTCCAAAAAATACTAATAATGTTCCAGCCTCAGAGCTTTTGCACTTGCCATCCTGTTACCTGGAAAACTAAGATTTTTTTTTTTTTCAATATGGACAAATTTGAAAGTCTTTACTGAATCTGTTACAAGACTGTTTGTTTTACCTTTTGCTTTTTGGGCATGTGGGATCCTAGCTCCCCAAACAGGGATTGCACCCACACCCCCTGTACTAGAAGATGAAATCTTAAGCACTGGACCACTAGGGAAATCCCACATGGAAACTCTAATCTCAGAGCTTCTATGGCTGACTGTACGGTCACTGACAGCTCATCTCAGAGGCCACCTACATAAAGAATCCCTCCCTGGCCATCATATCTTAAGTACCATCACTGTTTTCTTCATCTTTTTCTGAAAAATATATGATCTTCCCGTGCATCACTTTTTTTAACGTTTCCCAAATAGCCT
This sequence comes from Muntiacus reevesi, assembly GCF_963930625.1. Lineage (NCBI taxonomy): Eukaryota > Metazoa > Chordata > Mammalia > Artiodactyla > Cervidae > Muntiacus > Muntiacus reevesi. Next base: position 4,190,403 of record NC_089266.1, read on the forward strand.
GCAAGCTTCATAAAACAATAGTATTTTCACCCCCTTCTGTGCACCAATGGGTCCCCAGCATCCAGAACAAAGTTTAGTCTGTGAGGGTCCTAAATAAGAATAACAACAGCAAAAACAAGAAGAGCAATAGTAATAACAGTATATCATCGATTGTCACTGTGGAGGTGAACAGAAGTCATTTATGCTCCCTCAACTTCATCCACACATTAAAGACTTTGACCTACATCTTATCTTTAAGATCCTTTCCACTTATAATGCCAGTCGTGTAACAGCCTGATATAATCTCAGAGACTTACAGGAATGTTAATACTCAACATATATCCTTGAGCCCAAGAGAAGATATCCCTTGGGGAAAAAAAAATCTCTTTATCAAGATAAGTGATCTCATGTGAGCAAAGAAGGAAGCAAGGTGTGGCCAGAGTGAATTTGGACATTTTAGGAATCAGTGAACTAAAATGAACAGGAGTCAGTTCAGTCGCTCAGTTGTGCCCAACTCTCTGTGACCCCGTGGACTGCAGCACACACAGCCTCCCTGTCCATCACCAACTCTCAGAGCCTACACAAACTCATGCCCATCGAGTCGGTGATGCCATCCAACCATCTCATCCTCTGTCTTCCCTTTCTCCTCCTGCCTTCCATCTTTCCCAGCATCAGGGCTTTTCAATGAGTCAGTTCTTCACATCAGGTGGCCGAAGTATTGGAACTTCAGCTTCAGCATCAGTCCTTCCAATGAACATTAAGGACTGATTTCCCTTAGGATTAACTGGTTTGACCTCCCTGCAGTCCAAGGACTCTCAAAAGTCTTCTCCAGCACCACAGTTCAAATGCATCAATCCTTCAGTGCTCAGCTTTCCTTATAGTCCAACTCTCACATCCATACATGACCAGTGGAAAAGCCATATGTTTGACTAGATGGACCTTTGTCGGCAAAGTAATGTCTCTGCTTTTTAACATGCTGTTTAGGTTGGGCATAGCTTTTCTTCCAAGGAGCAAGTGTCTTTTAACTTCATGGCTACAGTCACCATCTGCAGTGATTTTGGAGCCCTAAGAAAATAAAGTCCGTCACTGTTTCCATTGTTTTCCCATCTATTTGTCATGAAGTGATGGGACAGATACCAAGATCTTCATTTTTTAAATGTTGAGTTTTAAGCCAAACTTTTCACTCTCCTCTTTCACTTTCATCAAGAGGCTCTTTAGTGCATTTCCACTTTCTGCCATAATGGCAGTGTCATTTGCATATCTGAGGTTATTGATATTTCTCCTGGCAATCTTGATTCCAGCTTCTGCTTCATCCAGTCCAGCATTTCACATGATGTACTCTACATATATGTTAAATAAACAGGGTGACAATATACAGCCTTGATGTACTCCTTTCCCAATTTGGAACCAGTCCATTGTTCCAAATCAGGTTCTGTTGCTTCTTGACCTGCATACAGATTTCTCAGGAGGTCTGGTATTCCCATCTCTTGAAGAATTTTCCAGTTTGTTGTCATCCACTGAAAAGACTTTGGCATAGTCAATGAAGCAGAAGCAAATATTTTTCTGGGACTCTCTTGCTTTTTTGATGATCCAACGGATGTTGGCAATTTGATCTCTGGTTCCTCTGCCTTTTCTAAATCCAACTTGAACATCTGGAAGTTCACAATTCACACATTGCTGAAGCCTGGCTTGGAGAATTTTGAGCATTACTTTGCTAACATGTGAGATGAGTGCAATTGTGCAGTAGTTTGAACATTCTTTGGCATTGCCTTTCTCTGGGATTGGGATGAAAACTGACCTTTTCCAGTCCTGTGGCCACAAGTCAGACTCTTTTGCTGACTATGAGGATAACTCCATTTTTTCTAAGGAATTCTTGCCAACAGTAGTAGACATAATGTTCACCTGAGTTAAATTCACCCATTCCAGTCCATTTTAGTTCAAATGTCAATATTCCTAAATGTCAATTCCTAAAATGTCAATATTCACTCTTGCCATCTCCTGTTTCACCACTTCCAATCTACCTTGATTCATGGACCTAAAATTCCAGGTTCCTATGCAATATTACTCTTTACAGCATCAGACTTTACTTCCATCATCAGTCACCTCCAGAACTTGATGCTGTTTTCACTTTGTCTCTGTCTCTTCATTATTTCTGGAGTTATTTCTCCATCTTCTCCAGTAGCATACTGGGCACCTACCAACCTGGGGAGCTCACCTTTCAGTGTCCTCTCCTTTTGCCTTTTCATGCTGTTCATGGGGTTCTCAAGGCAAGAATACCGAAGTGGTTTGCCATTCTCTTCTCCAGTGGACCACGTTTTGTCAGACCTCTCCAACATGACCCATCCATCTTGGGTGGCCCTACATGGCATGGCTCATAGTCTCATTGAGTTAGACAAGGCTGTGGTCCATGTGATCTGTTTGGTTGGTTTTCTGTAATTGTGGTTTTCATTCTGTCTGCCCTCCGATGGATAAGGACTAGAGACTTATGGCATCTTTCTGATGGGAGAGACTGACTGTGGGGGAAACTGGGTCTTGTTCTGATGGGTGGGGCCATGCTCAGTAAATCTTTAATCCAATTTTCTATTGATGGGTGGGGCTGTGTTCCCTCCCTGTTGTTTGGCCTGAGGCCAAATTATTGTAGTGGTAATGAAGGTAATGGCAACCTCCTTCAAAAGGACCTTTGCATGCACTGTTGTGTTCAGTGCCCCTGACCCTGCAGCAGGCCACTATCAACCCACGCCCCTGACAGAGGCACCTGGACACTCACAGGCAAGTCTGGCTCAGTCTCTTGTGGGGACACTTTCTCCAGGGTCCTGGTGTGCACAAGGCTTTGTTTGTGCCCTCCAGGAGTCTGTTTCCCCAGTCCTGTGGAAGTTCTGTAATCAGATCCTACTTGCCTCCAAAATCAAACTCCCTAGGGGTTCTCAGTCCCTTTGCCAGATTCCTACGTTGGGAAATCTGTTGTGGGTCCTAGAACTTTCTTAACAGTGAGAGAATATCTTTGCTATAATTGTTCTGCAGCTTGTGGGCCGTCTGCTCTTGGCTCTATGGTGGGGCTAATAGCTACCTCCTCCAAGAGGGAGGACATTTTAGGAATCAGTGAACTAAAATGAATGGAAATGGGTGAATTTAATTCAGATGACCATTGTACCTACTACTGTGAGTGACAATCCATTAGAAGAAATGGAGTAGTCCTCAGGGTCAACAGGGCTTCCCTAGTGGCTCAGGTGGTAAAGAATCCGCCTACAAAGTGGGAGACCTGGGTTCGATCCCTGGGTTGGGAAGAAGCAATGGAGAAGAGAACAGCTATGCACTCCAGGATTCTGGCATGGAGAATTCCTTGGACTGTATAGTCCATGGGGTCACAAAGAGTCAGACACAACTGAGCAACTTTCACTCACAGTTAACAAGAGTTCAAACCACCATACTTGGATGCAGTCTCAAAAACGACAATGATTTCAGTTCGTTTTCAAGGCAAATCAAAGAAGAGTTTCACTGACACCTTTTCTCCCATTTCACATTAATTCTATAAGTTGCAGCTAGACCGTGTGCTTAAAAGCAAAGGCCAGAACATGGTCCACAGATGCAGTTGTACTGAGTCAGTTCATCTTGTACCTTTGGGTGAGTTCCACTGCATTTTGACTTTTCTTCTCATATGTTTAGATGATATGACTAGAGTTTCCTAAACTGTAGAAGCAGTCTCATTGCCCCAAGAATCACCAAGATCTTTAAACAAAACAAAAATCACCAAGATCTTTATCAATTGATCTTAGTCAAATTCTAATTATTTGTTAAGAAGTTGATGAGAACCCAGTTTGTCCATTTTCTTCTTTCTGCAGCCATTATTAAGTTAGGGCTAATTATGGCCCAGGTCTTCTCCTAAGGAGTCAGGAATTCAACTCCCTTCTCAAGCTCTTTATGGTTGTTGTTCAGTTGCTAAGTCATATCTGACTCTTTGTGACCCCAGGGACCTCCACATGCAAGGCTCCTGTCATTCACTGTCTCCCAGAGTTTACTTCAATTCACGTCCATTGAGTCGGTGATACTATCTAACCATCTCATTCTCTGTTGCTTCCTTCTCCTCCCCTCTTCAATCTTCCCCAGTATCAGGGTCTTTTCCCGTGAATCAGCTCTCTGGGTCAGGTGGTCAGAGTACTGGTGCTTCAGCTTCAGCATCAGTCCTTCCAATAAATATTCAGAGTTGACTTCCTTTAGGATGGACTGGCTTGATCTCCTTGCAGTCCACGGGACTCTCTAGAGTCTTCTCTAACACCACAACTCGAAAGTGCCAGTTCTCTGGCACTCAGCCTTCATATTCCCTCCTTTCTAAACTCAACTAAGAATAAGTCATCTGGTGTCCCACCGTCCTATTCACTTATTCTTTGACCAAAGGACTCAGATGCCCAAAGAGAGGTCATCCATACTAGCAAAGATCAGTTATTTGGCAAAAGTCTCACACCCACTGGCTGTGGCCCTGTGTTTCCTCTTTCATTTTCCAATTCTGTGTTCCACTTCACTGCATGAAAGAGGTACCTTCCTCCCCCGCCCCCCCAAGTCAAGCAGCCTAACCCTTCTTCCATTGCGTGCTCACTCAGTTGTATCCAACTCTTTGCAACCCCACGGATGGTAGCCCACCAGGCTCCTCTATCCATGGAATTTTCCAGGCAAGAATACTGGAGCGAGTTGCCATTTCCTCCTCTGGGGGATTTTTCTGATTCAGGCATCTAACCCTGCATCTCTTCCTTTTCCTGCACTGGCAGGTGGATTCTTTACCACTAGCACCACCTGGGAAGATATCCTTTCCCCTACATCCGAAACCCCCTCCTCAGCAGATTAACGTGACTTTTGGGGTTGTAGGATCGTTATGAGCCGGAGATGGAAGCCAGCAACTGAGCAGTCCCCCCCCCCGCCCAAATGGGGAGCCTCGAGGTAAAAAAAAGTCAGGAAGAGCATGGGAGGCAGAGCCTGCCTGTTTTGATGACTGGTCTAAGGCTTCTTACTTGAACTTTTGGTTTTTATAGTTCTATAAAAGGCAGCTGACAAAAGAGATCCCGTTTTGGGAGGGTCCAGCTGGCAGGGCTGAGTGGGCGGGGCAGCCCCAATATTGGAAAGCCCAGCCTGATTTTCATCCATGATGTCAGAGAGGCACGGGGTTCCCAGTGAGCCAGAGGGTGGGGGAGTAGACAGCCCCAGCCCACTCCATGGCCCTGCCAGCAGCAGCTTCAAATGCTGCCTTCCTGGCGCGTCTGCAAAAGCCCTTTTCCTCCTCGGAGATGCTTTGCCATGTTTGGAAGGGAAGCTCCCTCGCTCCCCTTTCTGGACTCCAGCGTGGGTGTCCACGGGGGCAGGAGGGCCTGGAGGCTCGCTCCCACGTCCAGCCTTGGCCCAGCTCTCTGTCTGCTCTCCTTTCAGCAGGGGATTCGCTTCAGGGCTGGTGCGGTGGCCCACATCTTTCTACCGATGCGTCGTTCCGGGCTCCTGGGTGCCAGGCCCCCATGTCTAGGTTCGGGGGACCAGCCTCTGCTCCCTCCCCTGACACAGAGGCAGACACTGGGCCACAGTGCTGCCCAAACGAGAGAGGGTTGGTTGGGAGTGTGGGTTGTTTTCCCACAAGTCCAATCTGGACTCATGGGTTGTTGTTGTTTGGCTAACTCACATCAAACTAGTCCGCTGCACTGGCCCCAGCTCTACAGTTTCCTGTGGACAAAGCGGGTCGGCTCTCCAAGCCCTCGGGGACTGGGGGTGAAGCAACAGCCACTCACTGAGCCCTGACTCAGAGGACGTTCCTCCTCCCAGGCCGGGAGCAGCCACTGCCCAGCTCCGGAGAGAGGCTGGAGCGGGGAGAGAGGGCGGGCGCCAAGGAGAGCAGTCCAAGGGGCCCTGAGTGCTTGCTTTCAGATTTTCAATTCTCAAAAGGTGGCAGGAGCAGCGTCGCGGTACCAGCGCGAGGCAGTCGAACCTGCCCTCTGCGTGCTCAGCATTTTCCTCTGGAGGCTGCCCAGATTCTCCCTGCGAGGCCTGGCAGCATAGGCAGCGGGCCGCGTAAGGGCCAACCCCCCCGGAACACTGCCGAGCGGCGCAGAGGGCACAAGCCGTCCACCTCCGCCGGCAACGGAAACGCGCCCCGCTGTTCCCTCATCCTTCCTCCGCGCGGTCGGTCTACACGTTATTCCTGCACCGTCCACATGCTCCAGTGTCAGACGTCATGTTCAGTGAGCCGGAGACCAGGGCACGCACAGCAGGAAGACAGCCAGGGAGGGAGCTGGCTTCACCTGGGTGCCCCAAAGACCAGGGCTCTTGGAACAAAGCTACCCTTTGGACAAGGGTAGTGGCGGGAAGGTGGTTTCCTCTCTAACAGGAGGGACTAGGCATGAGGGTGGTCCCTGGTCCTCGTGGACTATGCCTGAGGACTCACAGGTTCCTGGTACTGCCCCTCCTCTCTGCTAGGAAGGGACATAGCGGGGCTAAGGGTAAAGAAATCTCTGCAAAAGAGTGAAAATGAAGTTGCTTTTACTGGAGGCAGTCAGGAAGGACTCTGCCCCCCGGGCTCCCCTGGTAGCTCAGCAGGTAAGGAATCTGCCTGCAACGCAGGAGGCCCCAGATTAATTCCTGGATCAGGAAGATCCCCTGGAGAAGGGATAGGCTACCCACTCCAGTATTCAGGCTGAGAGAATTCCATGGACAGAGGAACCTGGCAGGCTACAGTCCAAAGACTGTGGGATCGCAAAGAGTTGGACAAGACTGAGCGACTGACTCCCCTTTTGCTACCACCTCCCACTTACTCTTAAAAAAAAAAACAAAAAAAAAACTTTATTATTTGGCTGTGCTCAGTCTCAGATGTAACATGCAGGATCTTCGATCTTCACGTGGCATGAGAAAGTTTTAGTTGCAGCTAGTAGGACCTTCAGCTGTGGCATGGGACTCCTGGCTGCAGCATGCAGGACCCAGCTCCCTGACCAGGGATGGAACACAGACCCCCTGCGTTGGGAGCGCAGAGTCCCAGCCACTGGACCACCACAGAAGTCCTCACATTTCTTATTCTTATTCCTCCTTTCTCTTTTTTTTTGCTGTCTCCTGCTCATTAATTGGAGGTTCCCTTGTGGCTCAGCGGTAAAGTATCCACCTGCCAAGGCAGGAGATGCAGGTTCGATCCCTGGGTTGGGAAGATCCCTTGGAGGAGGGCATGGTGACCCACTCCAGTGTTCTTGCCTGGAGAATCCCATGGACAGAGGAGTCTGGTGGGCTAGAGTCCATGGGACCGTTAAGAGTTGGACGTGACTGAAGCAGCTTGGCATGCACCTTGGAGAGGGTCTTAGCTCAGGCTTCTCTAAGAAAGTACCATACACTAGGTGACTAATTACACTAGGTGACTTCCCACAGTTCTGAAGACTGGTACATTCAAAATCAAGGTTGAAAATGAGAGATGATGATAGCAACCACACAGGGTGGTGATAGGAAGACTAAGTGAGCCAATGGGTGAAAAATGCCTGGAACTAACATATATACACTGCGAGTATAATCTAGCTAACTAGTGAGAACATACTGTTCAGCATGAAGAACTCTACTCAAGGATCCGTGGTGACCTAAATGAGAAGAAAATCTAAAGAGGGGATACATGTATACATGTAGCTGATTCACTTTGCTGTATGGCAGAAACTGACACAACATTCACAGTAACTATACTGCAATAAAAACAACGAAGAAAAATGAGTAGCACATCAGAGATAATCAATAGCTTTACCCCTTCTTCACTACATCATCATATTAAGAGAGATAATCCGTGTTGATCCTAACCCCCCAACTGGGAACTAAGCTTCTGCTTCCAAATATCACCATAACTAAATACTTCCTAAAACGGCAGAAACTATTATGTTTTTAAAATCTGCAATGAAAAAATAAGTCTACAGTGAGAAATGGAGCAGTCTCTCTCGGTTGGTATCTCCTTCTGATCTTCTCAAGTTCACTTGTTTTGATTCTGTCCTTGGCATCAGTGACATAAACGGTTCCCACTTGTTTACAAATAATGCAGCCCTGACAGTCTGCAGTTTCTCCAGACTGTTGCCTCCATGTCACATGGATGGCATTAGGGAGGCTCTTCACTGAGTATCTTTCTTGACTGAAGTGTCGTTGTTCACATACCCGCATCCTCACATCCAACGTCCTGCTGGGAAACGATCAGTTCACGGGGTCCCCAGAACACATTCCCTCCCTCTGCCTGTTCACATCCAAAGGGTGCCCTGATGCTCTCATCCGGGAAATATGTCCCAAAGACATTCACCTCTAGGTTTCTGGTGACCCAAGGCTATAATGACAAAATGCCACTCCCATCTGATAGTGTCTTGGCTTAGGTGAAACCAATTTCTAGGGGGCAATGAGCCAAATTCGTGGCCAGGCCGGGGGCAGACATTCCATTCTACCGTGTCTACTTGTCCAATAAACCTTCTCCCTGTGGGAAGTGATGACTCCAACTGGGCCCACATCCGCAAAACAGAACAGAGCCTCTACAGACTTCTTCTGCCCGTATCCTGAACTTTCCCAGGCCCACCAGAGGCAGGAAAAAGTGAGCAGGTGGGAAGGGCTTCCTGAAGGTTCTGGAGCTGGTGTGGGTTCTTCAGGGAAGCTCTGCGGTCAGCTCAGTTCCGTGTCTGGCTCTGCTCAGACACCCGTGTGGCCTTGGCCTCTCCTCCGTGAATTGACAGGGCAGGACCCAATGATCTCAATGGTCTGGCCAAGCTGTCAAGACTCAGTTTTCCTTTTCCCCATTTTCAACATTATGGTGATACCTCTTTATCCCAGGCTGTGAATGGCACTGCTGCAGTACCTGGAAAAACATTTTTGGTTTATCATTAAATATGTTCTATTTTCCAGTGCTAACTGTTCCCCCTTTTACATGGAAGTACTTCTTCAGTCAAAGTGAAGTCATTAGAAATAATGACGATTAGCCAGTCGGTGAACGTTTATTAATACTTTGGGCTGGGTCCTTGTGTGCGGGACAAAAGACACTGACTAAACATGGACACGAGAATAGCATAACAACTGCTCTGGGGAAAAGAAAACTGGGTGATTGGGGAGGCACTGTGGTGGGGCAGGGGCTCACTGCCCAGTGTGCAAAGAAGCCAATACCATGGCACCAGCTTCTGAGAAGGGAGCTTATTGCAAGGTGGGCCTAGCAAGGAGACAAGCGGCAAGGCTCGCAAACCAACTCCCCGATCCAGGGTTCACAGTGAAACTTAAGGAGTTGGGGCTCCCTGATTCAGGGTTCACAGTGAAACCTAAGGGGCTGGGGCAGACTTCCAGGACTAGCAGTGAATCTGTAATTGAGCCCCCCTCGGGCTTCTGGAAGCCAGCTCTCCCTTGTTGCAGGGCTTCTCCCTTGGTTAAAGACACAGTGCTGGCATTTCTGCCCTTTAAGATCTTTGAACGGAAGACTCTTGGTACCAGCTCATCCTGGAGACAGAGGGCTTCTGTCCTGAACACGTGCAGGGCTGTTTCTGTAAAATAACTCAGGGTTTGATCAATCAACAACCTGTCTCAGGAGGCAAAGCCAGTTCAATCTGGTCAACGTTTCTGTACTGCTCGGGCACCTCACCTAGGCTGGGAGAACACAGACAGCCCCTTTAAGAAGGTGCCATATGACAAGTAGATGGAAAGGAAGGAGCATTCCAAGCAGGAGGAATAAAACTACTGAGGCTTGATGCCTCTGAAAGGCCAGGAGGAGTTCGGATTAGCAAGCGCCAGAGATCACAAAATCCTCGTAGGTGAGGGTTAGGAGACTAGTTCGAATCTGAAGGATTTTGCAGACTTCAGTGATAGGAGCTGAACTCCAGCAGGGTACATGCAGTCCTAAATGTAGGTCATCTATCACCGCAGTTCAGTGGTGATCCAGAGGAAGAGTGTGCTGGCTGCTTAGTAGACAGAAACCTCAATCCAAGTTATTAATTTGGTGAATCGGCCTGGGAAGGCTGAGACTGGAGGACACGCCCCACTGATGAAAGACGAGGAGGCTGGTGAGCCAGAGTGGAGGGTGCACCAGGCTCAAGGTGTGCCCAGGAGAAAGAATGGAATAAGGGGCCCAGGAGACAGGGAAATCCACCTGGGAGGACACCAGACAGACGACAGGATGCTGGTGGAGGCAACAGAAGGGAGTAGGCTGGGGCCCTGGGTTCTGAAATAGAGGACGGGAAGTTTGTAACAAGAGAGAATTAGGGTCAACACGGACCCCACCGCCCATCTTCTTCACTCCTCAACCAGACCTTACACATAGGAGAGTGGCTCAAAATTAGACAAGACACAGACGTCCCCAAACCCTGTGTTTCTCGTCAATTCTTTCCTAGTTAAAAGAATCAAGGGACTTCCCTGCTGATTCAGTGGCTAAGACCCCATGCTCCCAACGCACAGGCCCGGGTTTGATCCCTGGTCAGGGAACTAGAGAAGCCCATGTGGCGTCCCACATGCCACAGCTAAGTTGGAAGACACCACATGCCACAACTAACACTCAATGAAGCCAAATACATACTTTTAAAAAAGTCAACATATGTTTATGTTTTTTTTTTGCCTCTACTTATGCATTTTCTAGTCATTCCCTGCTGATTCTAATTTACATTAGAAAATATTTAGTTTGTTGGTCGATTATGAAAAATAATACCTAGGATAATTTTTAAAAATAATAAAACCAGCTTTACTCCTGCCAGTTGGAGACTAATCTTAATATCTGATATATTTATTTCTAGTCCTTTTATGTGCATATGCATAAGTTTATGTATTTCGCATTCATCATAGGACTAATACAGCATATTCTTTTCACTATGAACTTTTGTATGAATATGCCTTAAACTTATTAATTTAATGACTGATAATATTCCTTTGTAAGGTCCTACCAGTATTAACTAACTATGTCCCTATTATTTCACTTTTTAAAAGTAGTTCAGCTTCGGTACATGTTATTACTATGTTAACAGTCTTTATAAACACTGCCACAGTACCCTCAGGTTGAATCTTCACAAAAGCTGTAACAATTAGTTGGGTACTATGTTTATTTTCTCTTTCACAGATGAAGAAACTGAGGCTTAGTGAGGTTTGATGTCCTGCACAAAAAAATCCCAGCTAGTAAGAAGTACAGCCAGGAATACTACCGGGTTGGCCAAAATGTTTGTTTGGATTTTTCCATGGGATCTTACTTATTCACAGAATGTTCTCACCTTTGTGCACTTGTATCTGCAAACAGCTTCACAAGATAGCTTCTCAGAAGTGGAAATTCTGGGTCAAAGGTGCAACCTTGGCTCTTTTTATCCTGCTTTAATGAGAGTTAAGGTGCTAGTCACTCAGTCCTGCCTCTCTGTGATCTCATGGATGGTAGCCCCCCCCCCCCCCCCCCCGAACTCCTCTGGTCATGGGATTCTCCAGGCAAGAATACTGGAGTGGGTAGCCATTCCCTTCTCCAAGCATCTTCCCAACCCAGGGATCAAACCTGGGTCTCCTGCATTGCAGGCGGATTCTTTACCTTATGGGCCACCAGGGAAGCCCCATAGAGACTGCTGAAAGCCCACCATTTTGGGAGTTGGTAGTGGTTCAAAATCTCACTCCTCTAGATGTTCCTCTTCCTCTTCTCTCCACACACACCGGGTGTCTTCCTTTGTTTTACTTCCTCCAGCTTCTCTCTGGGTCTGCCCTCTCCCCTGGGTGCTGGGGAATCAGGAGAATGCTTTTGTCTCCACGGAGCAGTGTTCTTACTCAGTCTCCTTTCCTGCCTCCCTTTGTGCTTCCTGAACTTTCTCCAACAACTGAGTTCCACTCCTAAGTGGAACTGTGGTGAATACAATTTTCCCCATCTCATTATACTCAGACAAATGAAACCAAGCTCAAGATCAGAGATCTATCCATCTCTGTTTTATTCTGGCTTTTGTTCATGTGACGATTTCATCCTTTTGGTCTTTGGATTGTGGTGTGTGCACTGAGACATGATGCCAACTTTATTTCAAATAGTTAACCACTCGCCCCCAAAATAGACTTTGGTGTATATAGAAGAGTGAGCTTGTGATTAAATTTGGCATTCAAAATTATAGGAGAAAGAATCATGAAATAGAGCTGGGACATCTTTCTCTGTGCATTCTCTTCTATCATTTCTTCTACAACCACCATGCTGTTTTGATTACAATCTATTATAATAGCTCTTTTAAAAAAATGTCTTGGCTACTTGCACCATTTCTGCTTCCAGATGAATGTTAGATTCACTTTTTCAGAGGTCTTTTAGCCCATATTATTAGGGTTTTTATTAAAATCATTTAAATCATAATATAGTATCAGAAGAATGTGTATATTTATACTATCCGATCTTCTGACCAGGAATAGTTATTCAAATATTATTTTGTATCTTTGTAGGAAGTGTTCAGTATTTACCCTACTCAGGGTCAAAAAAATTCTTAACGTCTTATTTGAATTGAGAATTTTGAAAATATTTTTTATCGAAGAACTGATGTTCTATCAGCAGTTTACTAGCATTTTCATGTATGATTTTTACATCAATAATCATTTGTTAATTTTCTTCTATAAAAAGTACAATTCTTTAATAAGTCTTTGTTTTCTCTCCTCCATATCAGCCATCTTCCTTTTTGGCTTTTCTCACTCTCTTTACTTTCTCTTCATTCCAGGAGTTTCTTAAGTTTGTTCCATATCATTGATCTTATTTCTGACAGCATCAAGTCAGCTTCCTACCATCTCTAGGATAGATGTTTTTTAAACATTACAAGTTCTGTTTCTTTGTAGTAATTCTATTTCTCTTCAATACCCTTTATATTTTCTGTTCATTGACTTCATTTTATTCAAAGGGTGCAAAAATGCCTTGGATGCAATGAAACAGAAAGGGAAAAAGAGCCAAGAGGAGAGAAGGGGTTAAGGTGAAATGACAGAGGAACAAAATGTTGGTTTCGTTTGCTTCTTTTAATTCCTCTTCCTACAGAAGGTAATTTTCAGAGGCATGCTTTCCTTTTAGCTTTTAGAATAAAGTTCTGCTTTCTTTGAGTTGATTTTTTTTCTCTCTCATGGGTAGGAAGTTGATTTCTCTCTCTTTACTTGTCCTGGAAGGAGACTTTTATCCAAAATGAATGTGTGTAAACAGCTTGTACATTTGGACTCTTCTTAGCCTCTCCTGCTATTTTCTTTCTGCTGACTGAAACTATATTTTACCCAGAGGATAAGCTGAAAAAGTAAATGAATCCATAATTCAATGAATTCTAAACGAGAAGTCCAATGAATGCATTTCTCAAACCCCGTGACATCCTGAAACACGATGGCAAGACCCGCCAGGATATTCACAGCTGAGACCTTCATGTCTTAGACGGGGATGGTGGCGTTTGTCAAGCACGTCCCTGAGATGTCAAAGGTAAGCTCCACAAGGCTTTGCAGCAGGAACTCTCACAGCAACTGGAGCCTGCCAGAACCGTGGGAGGCAGATACTCTCTGCCCCACAAATCTTGTTTCCAAGCACAAACAATGCAAGCAGCGACTCAGCCTGTGACTCAGTGATTCCCGGCTGTGTGGGTGATGATCACGTGAACCCCAAGGTTAGGCACAGGCCACAGGCCACTGGACTGGTCTGAACAGCACAGGTGCTGGGGAGATGCCAAAGGACCCCTGAGAGGCGGTCTTGACGTGGCTCTTCAGAATCCAGTGACAGGCACAGGAAGGCTGAGGCGGACTGGAGGAATGAATGGTGAAGCACCGCTCTGATCCTCTTGTGTTGTTGGTCAGTTGCTACACTGTGTCTGACTCTCTGAGACCCCATGGACTGCCACACACTGGTCTTCTCTGTCCTCCACTATCTACTGGAGCTTGCTCAAACTCATGTCCATCGAGTCAGTGATGCTGTTTAACCATCTCATCCTCTGTTGTCCCCTTCTCCTCCTGCCCTCAATCTTTCCCAGCATCAGGGTCTTTTCCAGTGAGTCAGTTCTTCACATCAGGTGACGGAAGTATTGGAATTTCAGCTTCAGCATCAGTCCTTCCAGTGAATATTCAGGACTGACTTCCTTTAGGATGGACTGGTTTGATCTCCTTGATCCCCTTAAATCACTCCTCTGAAGGGTAGGATCACGCTGTGGGGGAGAACTCAGTCTACCTCTCATGTGGTCAGTTCTAGTATTCAGCCATCTTTGTTCACCTCTTCCTCAAGGACTGGGGAGGAGGGTCAGCTCACCAGCTTCTCACCAGGCAGGGTCACCTGACTAGTGTTGGCCAATGGGCTGAGGGCCGAAGGGATGTGTATCTTTTCCAGAATAGAACTGCTGTTGAGAGACCCTTCAGCACCCTCTTGGTTGCCATGGAAATTGGGAGGCAATGTCCCAGATGACGATGTTTCAAGATGGTGACCCCTCCTCCAGTGTAGGTCTCTGAGTGATCATAAGCAGCTAGAGTACACATGAGGAATAAACATTTCCTGCTTTAAGCCGTGAAATTTAAGCTATTTGGTGGACTTTGAGGTTTTCGATAAACATGGCACAAGCTTGATTTTTTGACAAATACGTTCTCTTGTTAACTGAGTGATCATGGGCAACTCTCTGAACCTCTTTTCATGCTTAGTCACTCAAGTCATTTCTGGCTCTTTGTGACCCCATGGACAGTAACTCTCCAGGCTCCTCTGTCCATGAGATTTTTCAGGCAAAAATACTGGAGTGGGTTGCTATTTTCCTCCTCTAGGGAATCTTCCAGACCAAGGGATTGAACCCGCCTCTCCTGAGTCTCTTGCATTGGCAGGCAGATTCTTTACCCACTGAGCCACTTGGGGAAGCCCAAATCTCTGACGGTCTATCAAATTCCTTAGATATCAAGTAGAGAAAAAACTGCAGCATCTGCCTTAGCAAAGAGATTAAGATACTTTTACGGTTTGTAAAGTGCTAACCAATGTGTCTTAGATATTAACAAGTGGCTCACAAATGTTAGTCCTTAGCCTTATTAGATTCTCTGTGGGATAGAAAGTGATATGAGTGTTCATCCATCAAAGCAACGAACTTCACATTCGAGAAGAGCAGGACAGAGGGAGGGAGGGAGGGGAGAACACTGCAAACATGTCATTTTCAGAGCAGTTTGGGAGCTCCTCGTGCAAACCACCAACGCTTTATTGCCCAAGCCCCACACGCCAATGCATTCAAGGTTCCATAAGGTCTGAGCCACTCGGTCTTTTTAAAGCTAAATATCTCAGGAGAACAAAGGCTTGAACTCCCCAGGATGGTATACCCACATGTCATTCATCTTCCTCTTCATTATGTCGCAGGACAGTTCTGGCAACCTCTGGGAAAGCAAGACTGCTGTCTAGAGGCTCTGATTTTCTCACAGCAGGGAGGGCAGCCAACTCAGGGTGTGGCACCTTCTCCACACACATTCTCCTTGGGGTGTCTCAGCATTCCAGAGGTGTGGCTGGGTGAGTATCACTCCACCCATGAGGTGTCTTCTTGCCCAAGCCTCATGGGCCCAAACTCCCATCAGCAGGACTGTGAAGTGGTGGGAATGATGGGGATATATTTAGCATCCTCCATTGTAATCTAGATAGCGTATCAAAAGGTCCACCTTTGACTCTGCTGTCAAAGGTCCACAAAGCTACGCTTTTTCTTTTCCAGTAGTCACATACAGATATGAGAGATGGACCCTCAAGAAGGCTGAGTGCTGAAGAACTGTGGTCCTGGAGAAGACTCTTGAGAGTCCTTTGGACAGCGAGGGGATCAGACCAGTCAATCCTAAAGGAAATCAACCCTGAATATTTATTGGAAGGACTGATGCTGAAGTTGAAGCTCCAATACACTGGTCACCTGATGCGAAGAGCTGACACATTGGAAAATACCTTGATGCTGGGAAAGACTGAGAACAAGAGGAGAAGAGGATGACAGAGGACAAGATAGCATCACCAACACAATGGATGTGAATTTCAGCAAACTCGAGGAAGTAGTGGAGCACAGAGGAGACTGGTGTGTGCCAGTCCACGGAGTTGCAAAGAGTCGACACGACATAGCCACTGAACAACACTGTCTCCCCCAATAGACGGGCTCTAATTTCTCTTCTTGTTCCAGAACTCTGCAACCCTGGCTTTAAGTGATATTAGGATCACCTATACCTGTAGGTCACAAGGCAGCGATTAGCCATCTGACGTTCCTCACTGACTCCCCTACTTGAGTCTTCCTTGTTGATTCCATCTCAGGTTGACCTCCTAAAGCAGATTTCTATCCTTCACAGAAGTCATTTAAAGGTGCCAGCTTCCACTGATCCACTACGGCTTTCCTACTGCCCACCTCTATTGTCCAGGAGTCACTGTGGACTCCAATCATGTTTCCTCCCTGGACTTTCCGCCAGCTGGTTTTACAGGTGGCGCCCCCATGACCGGCAACATCCTGTGCTAAGAGAAGGCACATCTATACAGACACAGCTGCATTGAATCTATCAGCTAAGGCTCGGGTTTTAGAGGGAAAAGTGGTCTTGGACTGGCAGAGTGATTCCCACCCATGCTCAAATCCTCATATCACAAATAACACATGCTGATCACCTATTGCGCTCAGAGCCAGATGTTGTCTAACATTTTCCCCACGGTTCATTAGTAATTCCTGCCTTCTGTCTCCACAAAAGTTAAGGCAAGCTTCCTCTCTCCCCAAGCCCACTCTGGGTCTTTACTGTTGTTTTCTTTTTAATAATTTTTAAACTGTGCTTCCTTTTGGCTCTGCTGGGTCTTCGTTGCTGCACAGGTTTTTCTCTGGCTGCAGCAAAAGCAGGGGCTGCTCTCCAGTCGCGGCGCGGGCTTCTCTTTGCGGCGGCTCTTTGCAGAGCTCGGGCTCGAGGGCACGTGGGCTCGGGGGTCTCGGCCCCCGGGCTCCAGAGCGCAGGCTCGGGGGTCTCGGCCCCCGGGCTCCAGAGCGCAGGCTCGGGGGTCTCGGCCCCCGGGCTCCAGAGCGCAGGCTCGGGGGTCTCGGCCCCCGGGCTCCAGAGCGCAGGCTCGGGGGTCTCGGCCCCCGGGCTCCAGAGCGCAGGCTCGGGGGTCTCGGCCCCCGGGCTCCAGAGCGCAGGCTCGGGGGTCTCGGCCCCCGGGCTCCAGAGCGCAGGCTCGGGGGTCTCGGCCCCCGGGCTCCAGAGCGCAGGCTCGGGGGTCTCGGCCCCGGGCTCCAGAGCGCAGGCTCGGGGGGTCTCGGCCCCGGGCTCCAGAGCGCAGGCTCGGGGGTCTCGGCCCCCGGGCGCTAGAGTGCAGGCTCGGTGGTTATGGAGCACGGGCTTAGCTGCTCTGAGGCCTGTGGTATCTTCCCAGACCAGGGATCGAACCTGTTTCTCCTGCATTGGCAGATGGATTCTTTACCACTGAGCCAGCAGGAAGCCCCCACTCTCGCTTTTCCAAGTTGCAGGAAACGGTCTTATCAGAGTGCCCGCCCTCACCCCACCCCCACCGGCCAATGTTCTGGGGATGACCCGTCACATTTCCACACTGAAACTGCAGAGAAGCTCTGCCAAAGGGTGTGTCCCAGCCTCGGGCAGTTAGAGTTCATATAGGAATGCTGTTCTCAAACTCGGGGACCCAGAGAGGCCCCTGGAATTTGCCGAAGGGCCTGGACCAATCATAACAGAGCTCCCAGTGGGAAACTCGGGGTTTCCTACAGACTGTTTCTCAGCCTGCTCCTGGATGAAAGATGCTGTGGATAGCCACAAAGGACCCTGGAGATGGTCTTCTGCCATCAGCCCAAACCTGCCACCCCAATGAGACGATGCTTCCATTAGTTCTCTCACTTGTTACTGCAAGATTGAGGACCCATCCCTCCAGTCCATAGCACTGTGTGAAGTACTCTCTTTAAACAAACATCCCCTCCAGTGCTGTGTGCTTAGTTGTTCAGTTGTGTCCGACTCTCTGCCGCTCCACGAACTGTATCCCCCCAGGCTCCTCTGTCCATTGGGTTTCCCAGGCAGGAATACTGCAGTGGGTTGCCATGCCCTCTTCCAGGGGATCTCCCCAACCTAGGGATGGAACTCAGGTCTCCCTCAGTGCAGCCAGATTCGTTACCATCTGAACCACCAGGGAAACCAGTTAACGCTGTTTATTTGCTGAGATTCTACTGTCTCTATTTACTTTTTCTTGATATCCAGTCTTCACAAAAGTGCATGGAAACCAAAATATCACTGTTGCAGAATTCTAGGCAAGTTTGAAAACAAGGAAAAGCTTGATTTAATTTGGTGTGTCACATCAATTTAATGGATAAGAAGCATGGAATGAATTGCAGAAAAAAATCAGAGAGTTGAGGAAGGAACCAGCCAGCCTTTCAGGTCCTCCCAAGTGAGTGGACTCATAGATTGGCTTTGCTGTTTTAGCTTAGAGTAAGTCATTGCCACACTGGCAGAAAGACATAGTTTGATCCCTGAGTGGGGAAGATCCCCTGGAGAAGGAAATGGCAACCCACTCCAGTACTCTTGCCTGGAGAATCCCATGGACAGAGGAGCCTGGCGGGCTACAGTCCACGGGGTCGCAAAGAGTCAGACACGACTGAGCACGCATGCCACACAGTGCTAGAGAAGAAAATGAGAACCTACAGACGATACTGTTCTGAAATGTGTAGAGCAAGCCAGGTGTAAAAAAAAGGCTCCTGCTTGGTTACGGTGCAACTTAAGAATGATACTTCAATCTCTCATTGCCTTTTTTTAAACTCTCAAGTCTACTTTTCCAGTCTGTTTATCTGCAGAGTTCCAGGACCACACCTGACCGTCTGGTACACATCTCCATTTAGGTGTCTGACAAGCATCTCTGAATCATTATCTTTAAAGCCAAAATGAAAGCTGCTTCACAACAAGAGAAATGAGGGTCCCATGACGTATATATTAAGGGGAAGTCTGCCGTTTGAAAGACGTCCAAATCTCTGCCTCTCTGCCATGCATCCCCTGCTCTTTACACTCCAGGCCACACGGGCCTTTCTGCTGCTGACTTCAACAGCAAGGGCCTCTCACTTGCAGTGCACTCTTTCTAGATGCTTCTCTAACTTCTGCACATCTAAAGTCTGATAAGGGCTTCCCCGGTGGCACTAGTGGTAAAGAATCCATCTGCCACAGCAGGAGATGCAAGAGGGAGACTTGGGTTCGGTTCCTGATCAGGTAGATCCCCTGGAGAGGGAAAAGGCAACCCGCTCCAGTATTTTTGCCTGGGATAGCCCATGGGCAGGGGAGTCCGGCGGGCTACAGTCCATGGGGTCACACAGAGTCTGACACGACTGACACGACTGAGCACAGAAGAGCTGGTAACCATGCATATCTCAGTTCAAACGGCATTTCCTCCAAGGGGACTTTTCTGACCTAAAAGGTTCTGTTTTTCTCACTTTCATTCTCTATCACTCCCCTGGATCCTTCATTTTGGTCTTTAATATTGAAACTTCTTATTCCTTCTTCACATTTTTCATTCTGCTCACCACGTGAGCAGGAACTCCGCCTGTCTCGGTCATGACCTCCCTGGAACAGCATCCAACACGTAGTAGGAATTCTCTAAATACTTGCTGAATAACTGACAGCATGAATCATCATCCCCAAGACCTGCTCTTTTCATCTTTTTCTCTTCCCTGCAAACATCACTGCCTTTCACCTAATTACTCAGACCAGACAGGATCATCCTAGAACCTTCCCTCCTTCTTAATCTCATTTTAAAATTGCCAAAAGAAAAATAAATTACCTTCTGAACTATTTCTCAGGCCTAGCCCCTCCTCACTGCCTCCAGGTCATTGATGGAGTAGAGGATTTCTCTTTGTTCACAACTATTACTCTCTAACTGAATCCCCCTCCCCAAGGGAATCTTTCCAGTTTACCCCTTGTTGTCAGTCTTATTGTTTAGTCACAAAGTCATGTCTGACTCTTTGCAGCCCCACAGACTGCAGCCCACCAGGCTCCTCTGTCCATAGGATTTCCCAGGCAAGAATACTGGAGCGGGTTGCCATTTCCTTCTCCAGGGGATCTTTCTAACTCAGGGACCAAATCTAAATCTCCTGCATTGGCAGACAGATTCTTTACCATTGAGCCACCCTGGAAGTCAATTTAGCCCCCAGATTGCTCTAGAACCTAATTTTGATCATATCACTTCCCTTCTCAATCCTCCAATGGCTTCTCATTTTTTAGGAATAAGATGTGAACTCCCTATTATGTTCTGGAAGATACTTCATACACTGGGTTCTGTGGGCCAGGTCAACCTCTTTTCCTATCATCTCTTGCTTATTAATGTGAAGCATAAAGCACACCTCTCCCTCCACCACCCAGTTGCTTTCAACAGCTGCTCTGATTTGCCTAAAATTGCCCACAACACATGCATGGACTTCCTGTGTGACAAGTGGACCCTAAGTAGCAGAGGCCTAGCTCAAGCATTTTCCAACCTGTCTGGACACACCAAGGTGCACCGCATTTAACCTCGCCTCCGTGTGCAGCAGTCCCCAGCCTTTGGGCACTAGAGACAGGTTTAATGGACAACGATGTTTCCATGGACCAGGGTGTGTGTCGTGGGGTGGGGAGTGGGGTGGTTCAAGATGATTCAAGCGCATTACATTTATTGTTCAGTGCTTCTAGAGGTTGGGAACACCTGCATTATAGAGTCTTCACTTCCCTGGTGGCTCAAACGGTAAAGAATCTACCTGCAGTGCAGGAGACCCAGGTTCGATCCTTGGTTTAGGAAGATCCCTGGTAGAAGGGAATGGCAACTCACTCCAGTACTCTTGCCTGGAGAATCCCCATGGGAATACATTTTTGTGGTGAGTTTTAATCAACTCTAATCCTCTGGAATTTCTTGTTGACATATGGCTTCTGATGAGGAGCCACTATTGAATGCTGAAAAGATGACAACTCCCAGAAGAGCATCTGTTTGAGGCTGGGAATGTGCAGAGGGCTCCAGTAATCACTGCAGAATGTGATAAAGGGGGCCACACCCAAGCCCGCTGGACCCGAGCCTTCCTCACATTAACTATCATGAAATAACATTTGAATGGGATGCCTTTTTTCTAGTTTCTTACACAACACAGCCATTCATGCACTTCTTGCTTTTCAACAATGAGAGGCAACTTCTGCCTCAAGCCCTGATGGAGTAGCTAGTATTGGAGATGCTCCAATGCTCTTTCTGCCAGAGAACCTTTCCCAAGCGCAGCAGAGGCAGGTAGAATCCAGAGCATGATCGCCCTGCTGAGCTGAGGAGGCGGGGATCAGACATTAGCAAAACTAACACAAGGGCCAATCCCAGGGCAGGGAACCGGAAAAGGTGGGAGTACAAGGGTCTGCAGGGAATGAGGGGTGGTACTTTTAAAAAATTTATTTATTTGGCTGTGCTGGGACTTATGTGTGGTATGTGGGATCTAGCTTCCCAACCAGGGATCAAACCCCGGCCCTCTGCATTGGGAGCATGGAGTCTTAGCCACTGGACCACCAAGAAAGTCCCTGTTTAAATTTATTTATTTAGCCGCATGGAGCGGCATGCAAGATCTTAGTTCCCCAACCAGGTATTTTAATCCACACCCCACTGCGGTGGCAGGGCACAATTTTAACCACTGGACTCCCCCAGGGAAGTCTCCTGATCATATGTGTTCACGTGTGTATGTGCTCAGTCGTGTCTGACTCTTCGTGACCCCATGACTGTAGCCCACCAGGCTTCACTGTCCACGGGATTTCCCAGGCATGGAAACTGGAGTGGGTTGTCCTTCCTCCTCCCCGGGCTCTTCCCAACCCAGGGATAGAACCCGTGTCTCTTTCATCTCCTGCACTGGCAGGTGGATTCCTTACCACTTTGCTACCTGGGAAGCACCTCCCCACCCCAGAACCTATACTTTTGTAAAGAAAATTTTACTGAAACACAATCATGTCAATTTGTTACGTATTTTTATGGCTAATTTCTTGCTACAATGGCAGAGTTGAATAGTTGCAACAAAGGCACTATAAATCATGTGCCTAAAATAGGTATCATCTGACTTTCCAGGAAAACTTTGCAAACCCCTGAAGCAGAGTAAGGACTACACTAGATTGCCCTATCAAAGTCTAAATCTAAGCTCCAACAGGATCGAGGAGAACCTCTAGTATTTTATCTGCCTGCCAGAATATAATCTAACATGCTTTAGAGAAAGACAATATAATCTAGGCTCCTTACAATGTATTGTCTATAATATTCATCAGATGATTTTGAAATATGATAAGCAAAATAGAAAAACATGACCCAAAATCAGGAAAAAGAAATAAAAGCAAACAATAGCAAAGATCTCGAGATGACTCAGATGTTGGAAACAGCAGACAAGAACTTTCAAAGAGATATGAAATATTTGTTTAAGAATTTAAAGAAAAATATAGTCTTTTTTTTTTTTTCCGG
This sequence comes from Muntiacus reevesi, assembly GCF_963930625.1. Classification (NCBI taxonomy): domain Eukaryota; kingdom Metazoa; phylum Chordata; class Mammalia; order Artiodactyla; family Cervidae; genus Muntiacus; species Muntiacus reevesi. Next base: position 4,212,706 of record NC_089266.1, read on the forward strand.
CCATGCTACATGGCTGTGGGATCTTAGCTCTGAGACCAGGGAGCCAATTCGGGTCCCTGCAGGAGAAGTACAAGGTCTTAACCACTAGACCACCAGGGAAGTCCCAGGAAAATACAGCAAATAGCTATAGCAAGAGAAAAAGAACAAATTGAAAATTCAAGAACCACATTTTTTTAAAAAATGGAGAAACAGAAGATTGAAATTTGAAATTCAAAAAAAAAAAAAACTCTTGTGGCAGCACCTCCCCTTGCCGCCAATACCCATCCAACATACTCTCCTTGAGTTTCCACCTTATCTTCTTTCCTAGACCAACAGCTCTCTGAGAGTTCAAGCACTGAATAAAATGTTTACTGTTCACTCAGCAAATACATCAGGCATTGAAGATATACCTAGGAACCAGTTTCAGCAGATGCTTACAGACTAGTGGAGGGAAATGACAAGTCAGCAGACAACTATAATAAGGTTCTTTTTTAATATGCTGTCTAGATTTGTCATAGCTTTTCTTCCAAGGAGCAAGCATCGTTTTAATTTCGTGGCTGCAGAGTGATTTTGGAGCCCAAGAAAATAAAATCTGTCATTATTTTCACATTAAAAAAAACAGAGACATCACTTTGCTGACAAAGGTCCCTCCAGTCAAAGCTATGGTTTTACCAGTAGTCATGTATGGATCTGAGAGTTGGACCATAAAGAAGGCTGAGCACTAAAGAATTGATGATTTCAAATTGTGGTGCTGGAGAAGACTCTTGAGAGCCCCTTGGAGAGCAAGGAGATCAAACCAGTCAGTTCTAAAGGAAATCAACTTAGCGACTGAACAACAACAATAATAAGTTTCTTATAGATCTGATGGATACCAGATGGATAAATAGATGAGAGAATGAACCAGTGAACACATTTCCCCAATTTGGGAGCTGTAATTTCTAAATCAAGTCTGACCCCAGTCTGAACAATCCCGAGGCATCTCCTTGCAAGGGCAGCTGGCAGAGAAGAAAGCAGAATGTCAGGCAGGAACTAAAGCCCCTTAATAGGATTTGCCCTGAAAACCTGGCATTTCATAAAGCAACAAAGTAAAGCATTCTACCCTCTGTTCAAGCGGAGCACAGACAATATCTTTCCAATACATCATAGGAACTATAATGTCTTTGTTGTTCTTGAGCCTTAATTTAATTGTAAAGAAATGTGGTATCATGTTTTGTTCCATGAAGAGGAAAATAATCCATGTCTTATGCCAGCCAATAAAAACAACTCAATATGAGGTCTGAACTTCTGATTATCTTTGTTTCCCCTAATTCTAGGTTTTTTCCTTTCTTTTTTGATGTATTTGGCATTAAATCAAACTCAAGTCTTAAAGCAGGTCTTACATACTACTGCTACTGTTGTTCATGTTAGTGTGGCTATAGCTGTGTAGTCCTAGGTTATGTCCCACTCTTTGGGACCCCCACCAGGTTCCTCAGTCCATGGCATTCTCCAGGCAAGAATACTGGAGTAGGTTGCCATTTCCTTCTCCAGGGGATCTTCCTGACCCAGCGATCAAGCCTGGTCTCCTATACTGGCAGGCAAATTCTTTACCACTGAACCACCAGGGAAGTCCCTTGTGTTAGTGCAGACATCCAGAAAAAAACATGAAAGAAAGCTGATTTGCCATAATAGGCTCTGACAGTGACTAAAGAGCAAGAATCCAATGTCACCTCCTGAAACATGACCCAGGGAACCAATATCATAGTCTTCTAAGAGAGAGACCAAGGCAATCAAATAATACGGAATTTCACTCATCTGAACACACAATCTTGAGTATTTCAGGAAGGATCAATTAACTGACTTCAAAAAGTCAATAAGACTTTGTCATCTCTCAGCAGAACTGTTCATGCCTTATCGCAAAGAAAACATTCTGTAAGCCCCTTATGTGGTTCAGTGATTTGTAGGACAAGTACTGTCCTTATTCTCTTACCCACAAACCTACCCATCCACAGCCCTAAGTTATTCAACCATTCGTTCCTGCAACCTGTGACTCAAAGGGGAGGAAGACTGATCATTCCTACTCAGTCATGGAATCCTTTTTCTCTTTAAGAGTGATTACTTTGAAAAAGGACAGGTAACCCAGTTCTTCCAGTGGTAAAGAATCCCCTTGCCAATGCAGGAGCCTCAGGAGACTTGGGTTTGATCCTTGGGTCAGGAAAATTCCCTGGAGGAGGAAAAGGCAACCTACTCCAGTATTCTTGCCTGGGAAATCCCACGGACAGAGGAGCCTGGTGGAGTACAGTCCACAGGGTCAGAGAGACTCGGACACGACTGAGCGCCCGAGCAAGCACTCAAAGCGCACACAACCCAGTTCTTACCGACAAGACAGGGAAGAGGTGGACAAAGGGGAGGGTTTCAAGGGGAGGTTTACCTGTCACCATTCTGCAGAGGTCAGCCCTTTCTGCAGCCTGGTGATACATCCATCTGTGACCGCTGACATTATCACAGCCATCTTTCAGATGCAACAAAGATAATAAACTAAGGATGATAAAGCAGTCAGAAAGAACCCAAACCCTTGAAACCATCCCTGGGCAGAAGAATGATCGACCTGCGTTTCTCTATCACAGGACATTTTATTACATGACTTTATAAAGCTTTCTTATTAAGACAGTTGTGTCATAACTTTCTTTTTCCTGAACCCAGAGACCCCAACACAAGTCTCTCTTTTTTTTTTCCATTTTTAAGGTGATCATTGATTCAGGATATCAGGAGACGGAGATGAAAACAGACACTGGGGAATAATATGTGTAGGGAAAAGAATCTGTGTTGCCATGTGAATTAAAATCCAGGTGTGATATCACCCTTGAAATATTTTGTTTATCTGGGGATATTCCACCAACATTAACATGCCCCAATTTGCATCATAACCCACAGGTTATTAGGCAACAACAGGCTTTAATCCTAAAGCCATTTCATCTTATTTTTGTCAAATCAGTGGGCCAGGAGTAGGTTCAAACTTCTGGAGTATCCAGATGTCACTCTCATATGCAAAATGCCAAGCTCCAGTTCAAAAATAAGCCTGATACTTGAGAAATAATCACCTTGCTGACCTTAATGTAAAACAATGACATTTTAAAAATCAGGATTATTTATTCTCAGCTAATATAATCTAAAGTAAGCCAAAAAGTTAGTTGTGAAACAAGCAATAGAAGAACAAGACCAACAGGTGATTCTGTTGTTATTTTGTCACTAAGCCGTGTCCAAATCTTTGTGACCCCATGGACTGCAGCATGCCAGGCTCCTCTGTCCATAGGATTTCCCAGGCAAGAATATTGGAGTGGGTTGCCATTTCCTCCCCCAGGGGATCTTCCCGACCCCAGGGTTGAACACAGGTCTTCTGCGTTGCAGGCGGATTCTTTACCATCTGAGCCACCAGGGAAGCCCATGGCTTAAGCATAGGACTGTTTTAACAGTAAATTTATACAATCCTGTTGCTGCTGGATTAGATGTGGGAGATGAGGGCTCAAAGACATCATTTTTTAAAATTTATTTATTTTTTAATTGAAGGATAGTTGCTTTACAGAATTTTGCTGTTTTCTGTCAAACTGTAATATGAATCAGTCATAGGTATACATATGTCACCTCCGTCTTGAACCTCCCTCTCACTGATACAAAGCCCCTGTTTGAATTCCCTGAGACATACAGCTAATTCCCATTGGCTATGTATTTTACTATATGATAATGAAGTTTCCATGTTACTCTCTCCACACATCTCACCCTCTCCTCCCCTCTCCCCATGTCCATAAGTCTGTTCTCTATGTCCATTTCTCCACTGCTGCCCTGAAAATAAATTCTTCAGTACCATTTTCTAGAGTCCGTATGTATGCATTAGTATACGATATTTATCTTTCTCTGACTTACTTTACTCTGTATAATAGACTCTAGATTCATCTACCTCATTAGAACTGACTCGAGTGCATTCCTTTTTATGGCTGAGTAATATTCCGTTGTGTACATGTGCCACAGCTTCGTTATCCACTCATCTGTCAGTGGACGTCCAGGTTGCTCCCATGCTCCAGCTGCTGTAAACACTGCTGCATGAACACTGCGCTCACGCGCCTGTTTCAGCTGTGCCTTCCTCGGGGTGTATGCCTAGGAGTGGGACTGCTGGGTCACATGGCGGTTTCATTCCTAGTTCTTTAAGGAATTTCTATACCATCTTCCATACTATCTTCCATAGCGGCTGTATCAATTTACATTCCCACCAACAGTGCAAGAAGGTTCCCTTTTCTCCACACCCTCTCCAGAATTTATTGTTTATAGACTTTTTGACGAGGGCCATTCTAACAGGCATGAGATGATATCTCATTGTATTTCTGATTTGCATTTCTCTAATAAAGAGTGATACTAAGCATCTTTTCATGTGTTTGTTAGCTCTCTGTTTGAAAGACATCATTTTTGTTTGAAAGAAAGGCAGATTCTTTACCACTGAGGCACGAGGGAAGCCCCAAATAAATAAATAAATGCACACTACTATAGCAAGTCTGATAAAAATTTGGAGTGTAGTGAATTTTGGACACTTTAAATGAAGAAACTAATGTAAAATATCACAAGTTTAATAGATTATATGCCGATATAATATTTTAGTATGTATGGCATTAAATAAGATGTATTCTTCTAAATAAGCTTTTTTCATTTTTTTATTGTTGGTACAAAAAATTTATTGTATAATCTATATATTACATTTGTTTTTTAAATTAATTATCACTTTAACTTTATTGGAGTATAGTTGATTTTCAAATTGTGGTGTTGGAAAAGACTCTTGAGGGTCCCTTGGACTGCAAGAAGATTAAACCAGCCACTCCTAAAGGAAATCAACCCTGAATGTTCATTGGAAGGACTGATGTTGAAGCTGAAGCTCCAACAGTTTGGCCACCTGATGCAAAAAGCTAACTCAGTGGAAAAGACCCTGATGCTGGGAAAGACTGAGGACAGGAGAAGAAGACGGCGACAGAGGGTGCGATGGTGAAGAGCATTACTGACTCAATGGACATGAATTTGAGCCAACTCCAGGAGATGGTGGAGGGGAAGAGGAACCTGGCATGCTGCAGTCCATGGAGTAGCAGAGTCAGAGGCAGCTTAGCAGCTGAACAACAAGCATACTTGACTTGTGATGCAGTGTTAGTTTCAGATGTTACACATATACATGCAAGCGCTTTCTGAGATGCTCTTCCAGGGTTATAATCCTCAAATTTGGCTTACTGGTTTCAAATCAAATTCTGGGAGCAAATTAGGAAGAGAACAAATGAAAGCCTTTGGTTTTCAGGAAACAATTTCTGGTCTGTCCCATTTACAAACACAGAGGCAGCAAAATTGAATCTTACAGAGATCAGACTGGGGGGCGTGGGGTGAGAGGTGGACTGGGGGCCAGGAAAAAGGCAGTCTGAGTATAAGACCCCCTGTAGTTGGTCAGATTCAATTGCGAAGTCTCAGGAAACCCTGAACTATTTCTCCTGGAAATTAAATTGAGATTTGAAACTAATGAGGGGCCCAGGTATAGAAGCTGTTGGACAGCACGTGCAGCTAATTATTCCATCCAGAGGAGCCAAAGGGACCTTGAGACATTTCCATTCAGCCTATAAACTAGGGAAATTAATCCTAAAAGCTTGAAGGAAAAAAAAAATTAGAACACCAACATAAAAGTACAGACATTAAATCTGCTGATAATGTCTCCTCATCTATCTGGGAGGTTACATTTAGGCCAGGTGGAAACTTTTGGTTCCAATGAAGGTCAATCTCACTCTTTTGTGAAAATTTGGCCAGAAACAAAAGGCTTGCTTTAACTGGGGCCAGCCCCAGACTGCTCTAAACGGTTTCATATAAGAATTCAATGTTCATAAAAAATAGATAACTAATAAGAACCGACTGTATAGCACAGGGAACTCTAGTCAGTGGTCTGTGGTGACCTAACTGGGAAGAAAGTCCAGGGAAGAGGGGATATGTGTACACGTGTGGCTGATTCACGCTGCCGCACAGCAGAAACCAACACGAGAATGAAAGCAACTGCACTCCAATTAAAAAAAAATAATAAGAATTCAATGCTCTGTGGCTGCAAGTTTATTTTCATAGGGAAATTCTTTCCTAAGGAGCAGAAGGAAATCAATACATGTTATCAGGAATTGTGCCGTGTAGTCAGTCAAGCAACTAGGTTTGGGAATTTCCCTAGGTACAAAGTCCTGTTACCATGACAACAGTGCAGATGGCGGGGGTTGGGGAGTGGGGCTGGAAGAGAAAAGATTAAAATAGGGAACTCAGTTTCATTGTCAGAGAGTTCCAGGTCAGGTAGTACCTACAATAAGATCCCTTTGAAAAGTATAAAAATAATCATCTTGGCCAGTTGTTCCCAAATCAGGCTGATTCTTACCTTCGCCCGTAGAATTTAAAAATGAAAACCAACAAGCAGACATCCTGGGTTCCATCCCCATTCCCAGACCCTGCTTCGTTAACCCTGGACATCTTTTAGGTTTCCCTTATAATACTGATGACCGACCAGTTTTGTGAAATGTTTACCTAATTTATAAAACATTGAACATCTGGAGATATAATAAAATCTGAAAGATTTTTTTAAAAATCCTTTCAGGTAATCATTGACATGTAAAAAGCCCAAATTTAGAGGTGTAGACAGAGTCCACATGGGTGACAATCCCATAAATGCTTAGCAAATATAATTTTAAGTGAAAATTAATATACGACATGCCACACGCTATTAATAAAAAGGCATATATGCATATATACCTGCTGCAAAGAAGCCATCAATGATCACTAGTCACTATTATCATCCTCATTATCATCAGTATCATTGCTTATGAACTTTCTAGGGCAAGGTAAGCCACGATTTTTCTGTAAAGAGCCAAAGAGTAAATATTTTAGGCTCTGTGAGTCTTAATGTCAATCATAACTATTCAGCCCTGCTATTCGATCACAAAAGCAGCCACAGACGGCACATAAATGAATGCGCATTGGTGACTGTTCCAATAAAACTTTATTCACAGCAACTGTAATTTTAATTCTATATATAATTTTCACATGTCATAAAATATCATTTTTCTTTTCACCCACATAAAATGTAAAAATTATTCTTAGCTTGTGGACCTTACCATAAGAAAAACAAAAAAACGGCTGTGGAAAATAGGATATTGTTACCTATAGACTCTCTGTCGTACAAAAGATCTCTATAACATATTTATCTTGTATATCCAAAATTCTGTATCAACTGAACCACTTTGTTTAAATATCTATTAAAAGGACAGAACTCATATTAGTTGTTCTTACTGCCAAAATACAAACACAAAAACAAAACACTAAAAACAGTAACAACACCCGCCCCCAACAAAAAGGGGGGGGACAGAAGGAAACATTTGGAAGGGATTCATGTATCTGTTACCTTGACCGTGGTGATGACTTCATGAAACTGTTTGCAAATGTCCAAACTCTTTGTACTGTACACAGGCAGACCCTGAAGACACTGCGAGTTCGGCTCCAGGACACTGCAGTAAAGAAAATTCCAAAATAGCGTGAGGCAGAGGCATTTTTTTGTTTCCCGGTGCATATAAGAGAGATGCTAACACTACGTTTTCTGCTGTTTTGTTGTTGTTTAGTGGCTAAGTTGTGTCCAACTCTTTTGCAATTCCATCAACCATAGCCCATCAGGCTCCTCTGTCCCTGGGATTCTCCTGGCAAGAATACTGGACTGGGGTGCCATTCCCTTCCCCACGGGATCTTCCCAACCGAGGGATCGAACCTGTGTTTCCTGCATTGGCAGGTGGCTTCTTTATCATATATTGCAGCCTTATATTAAGTGTGCAATCACATTTATAAAAATAATACAAATGCCTTCCTTAAAAGATACTTTATTGTTAAAATATACCAACCACTATCTGAGCCTTCAAGGGAGTTGTCTTTGCTGGTGGTGTGTTTGCAATATAAGAATTAACAAAACGGGACACCCAGAGACACGAAGTTAGCTAATGCTATTCGAAAAATGGCACCAATAGACTTGCTTGACTTGGGGTGGCTACAAACATTCTTTTTTTTAAATATAAAAAGCTTATTTTTTATAAGGTGGATTTTATTTTTTACTGGCCACACCATGAGGCATGCAAGATCTTAGTTTCCTGACCAGGGATTGAACCTGCACCCTCTGCATTGGAAACATGGACTCTTAACCACTAGACCATCAGGGAAGTCTGCTATAGTTCTACAATTTGTAAGGGGAAAAAAAAAAATGAAATATCAGTGAGGCAGTATAAAGCAAAGCTCAGGAAAATGAGCTGAAAAATGTGGGTTTTTTTTTTTCGTATATCAGTTATAAGTGAAAGTCACTCAGTCATGTCCAACCTTTTGCAACCCTATAGACTGTAGCCTGCCAGGCTCCTCTGTCCATGGAAGTTTCCAGACAAGAACACTGGAGTAGATACATGTTCCCTTCTCCAGGCCATCTTCCCAACCCAGGGAACAAACCCAGGTCTCCTGCATTGCAGGCGGATTCTTTACCGGCTGAGCCACCAGGGAAGTCCAAGAATACTGAAGTGGGCAGCCTAGTCCTTTTCCAGGGGATCTTTCCCACCCAGGAATTGAACCGGGGTCTCCTGCATTGCAGGCAGATTCTTTACCAGCTGAGCTACCAGGAAAACCCACATCAGTTACAGCCCTGCACTAAAGCTGTTAAAAAGAAACAAAGTCAGTGGGCCCAGTTTGGCCCACAGACTTTGGTATGCTGGCCACTGGTTTAGAATCTAACTCCTATTCCATGGAGCAGCCTGCAAAGAAATGATCACACACTGGAATCTGGCATCTGAGAGAGGCTGACCCCCAACGGTGCACTGGGTGTGTGCACTGTAAGGATGCACCTGCCATTCAGAAGGAAAACCTTTCCATCTTTAAAGGTTTTTCCTGATACAAAGAACATCTGATTTTCAGAATGATGTAAATCCCAGCTTTGCCTGCCAGTAAATTCATGTACATCATGTTAACAGCAGGTTTGTATTAAACATTTCATTAAAGATTGGATTGAAAGATGAAATTGTTTACATACGTTGCAGCCGCAGAGAGAACTGCTCCTCCACTCTGCCTGCCATGGGCGCTGCAGTGGACGGGGACCCTCTAGAAGGTGGGTCAGCCACTGAGGCGCGGTCCTTGGGGAAGCCCAGCAGGCCCTCTCCACTCGGCCTGTGTCCTTAACAACTGCCGGACAAGCTGTGAGCTCAATGCCAGACTCCACCGGTGGAGGTTTCATTTCTGACAACAAAGATGTTGACTTGCTCTAACTCGAAGATGCAGACCAGTTGTCTTTTTCCCAGCACTGGAATATTCCTACCCACAAAATCACTTTTTTGTTGTTTTGATTCAAGTCAGTTAAATGACAATGCTGTATGTTGTGCGGTTAAGATCAACACTGGATTGTGTAGCTTATATTTTTTGCCAGAGATTTTGAACTGGGGAAAGACCAACGCTGGTTCTGAGTCTGGTTCCTAAGGAACACTGTTGTCTTTTTGCTCTGAAATTCAGATCCAGAGAGACTGGACGCAAGAGGAGCAGGGCTCGGCAGCCTCCCCCAGGCCAGTTCTCCCTGCCACGAACCAAGAATTGCCCAGCAGACTCCAACAAGCAAACGCTCTGCAGAACAAATGCTTTTGTGGGGCAGCGGGGGGCTGGGGGGGGGGGGTGACCACCGCCACGGACGTGAAGTGAAGCGGCTGCAGAGGAGTGATGCTGTTAAAGTGCATGATTCATTAAGTCTTGTCTGAGTGTCAGATGGTCAGCATTCGATGCTATTGCCTCTAATTTAAATCATTTTTAAAGAAGTGCTGGAAAAGGTGCTGAAAGGCACTCACTCTGTTCCCGCTTGAACACTTGAAAAACACTGTCTGCTTGTGCGCTGTGGTAACACTTTGCATTTTGGCTAGACACCCTGTGTGGAGCCGTGCTGGAGCTTGAGTTTTGTTTTTTGTTTTTTTTCCACAAGTTTGTACAGTTAACTGAAGGCAGGAAGAGAACATAGTATTTCCACCAGCCAGAGTCCCTCCTGATGCCATCCGTGAAATTACAAGAAAGCGCGAAAATGGAACTCCCCCTCTGCGAGGAGAAACCCCAGCACATCCAGCCTTCCAGTACACCCGGGGCTGCCTCCTCCACCTCCAGTTCGTGGAAGGCGTGCGCTTCTCTGCCCACCGTGCTTCTCTCCTAGAATCCTCTTCAGAAACCCCAGAAGTCTGCAGCTGCTGACAGTGGTTTATCATCACCAGTCAGGACTGAGGCTAACGTTGCTATCACGCCCTGTCAGTACCCAGTGACATCATAGAGATTCCAAACAGGGGGACCTTGGTATCTGCCCCCAGATACCTGCGAGGGTCAGCACTATCACTCCAGCCTCACGCAAGCAGGGAGGACGCACGCCACATGGGTGAGCCTGGAGGGTGTGCTTGTTATTGTTCCTTAGTCACGAAGTTTTGCCTGACGCTGGGACCCCACGGACTATAGCCTACCAGGCTCCTCTGTCCATGGAATTTCCCAGGTAAGGATGCTGGAGTGGGTTGCTATTTCCTTCTCCAGGGGGAATTCCTGACCCAGGGATGGAACCTGCGTCTCTTAAGTCTCCTGCACTGGCAGGCAGGTTCTTTACCACTGAGCCACCAGGAAGCCATGACGTTTAGTGAAATAAGCCAGTCACCAAAGGACAAACATGTTCGATTCCACTCATAGGACGTCCCTCACTACAGTCAAATTCAGAGAGAAGGATGGTAGAATGGTGATGGCCAGCGGTTCGGGGCGGGGGGGATGAATGGCTATTACTGTTCATTGGAGAAACGGCTGCAGTTTTGCAAGATGAAAAGAGTTTTGGAGTTGGATGGGGGTGATAGCTGTACATTTAAATGATACACTTTAAAATGGTGAAGATCATAAAATTTTAAAAATATTTATTTGGTTGCACCAGGTCTTGGTTGCAGCATGGCAGGATTGTCAATCTTCACTGTAGAACTCAGGATCTTTTTTTTTTTTTTTTTTTTCAGTTGCAACACTCAGGATCTCTAGTTGGGGCATGCAAACTCTTAGTTGTGGCATGTGGGATCTAGTTCTCACCCAGGGCTTGAACCCACATTCACTGCAATGGGAGCTTGGAGTCTTAGCCACTGGACTACCAGGGAAGTCCCAAGATGGTAAATTCTATGTCAAGTGTATTTCACCACGATTTACAAGAAACAATGCAGGTCAGAAAGTGGTTAGAAAAGTCCCAGTGAAGATTTCCAATTCTTCCCCAGATGAGCCTGAGTGAGCTATTCATGAATGAAATGTAGTTTTCAGGGATATTCATCTGAGATCTAGGCCTTCATATCCTCAAGCGTCTTGACAGGGAAGCTGTAACTTTTGTTAGAAGTGTGGTTCTTACTGATAGAAATTCCTCCAGCTTCTCAGAATATTGCCAACACAGGCCTTCAGCAGCAAGCTAGAAGTGCACAACTTTGCTGAAAAGTTCAGAGAACACAGCTGGTAACTGACTGGACCTGGAGTCTGGTGGATAAGTAGACAGACACAAGCAAAGAAAAACATCAGACCATATGAGATATAACTGCACCAAGAAATAATGATGTGTTATCAACGTACAGATTTCCAGATATTTTCACAAACAGAAATCACACAGTCGTCACAACAAACCCATGACCAATTGCCACCATGAAGGCCTATAAGGTACCAACTGTCATCTTCATCTATTCTATTATTTCATCTTCAGTCTAAATGAAGAGAGACCAAGACCACGAAGCCTAGGAAGAGGACGAGGCTCGGTTCTAAGGCAGGATTGTTTACTTGCTTGTGGTGGTTGTAGTTGCTGTTTAGTCGCTAACTTGTGGCCAGCTTTTTTGCGACCCCACACATTGTAACCCACCAGGCTCCTCTGTCCATGGGATTTCCCAGGCAAGAATACTGGAGTGGGCTGCCATTCCCTTTTCCAGGGGATCTTCCTGACCCAGGGATCCAACACAAGTCTCCTGCACTGGCAGGTGGATTCTTCACCGCTGAGCCACCGGGGAAGCCCTTTCCTTGTGGGAGCAGTTGTTTTTTAGCCCCAAATTCTATACTTTGCTTTTTCCCCTAATGTAAGTGTCAAAGAGGAAAGGAAAGAAAGATAAATTCATAAATCTTTCTGGGTGACAGATGGATTCTAGGTCTTCAAATAAGCTGAAATATCAACCCACTGACTCCTGTCTCTTCAAGGCTCTGGCCAATGTCTGTCTAGTAAAAAAAGAAAAAAAAAAAAATCACAACCAAAATCGAGGCTCCCAAATAAAGTACTCATGGTATTGAAAGTTCTTCTTACTCCCAATGTATCAACTTTCAGCAGCCTAACTGTTATGTCATATTGAGCAGAAATAAATATAAGTAAAAAAAAAAAAAAACTTGAGCCTCCATTATGCCCACCATCAGATGACCAATCCCCGTGATGCCTAATTCTTCAGTTCTACCACTGCATGCCATCATCTGGAAAATGCAAATGCAATGTCCTTCCCCTCTCCTCCTTCCTGTCCAGAATGCAGATGTCCACATAAACTTATCTCTCCTATAGAGTGACCACAGACAAATCTCCCCAAGTCACAGACTCACTAAGCTGCAAGGAGCCTAAAACAGACCCCTGTAGGACTGTCCTTAATCATTTCCAGACAAATGAGATACAATTTCAAAAGATCTTCAGGAAATGCAAATCCCCTCCCTCTTTGGTGACCTGTTTTGAAGCTCTATTCCCATGATCAGAAAAATCTTTATGATCACTACTCTCAAGTTCATCCTGCTACAGTTTCACCTTCTTAAACACATGGTGTTTTCAACTTCACGACAACCTCTCAAACATAAAAATCAATCAGTAGAAAAGTAGACTGAGGTATGATAGACAACACCCAAATAATATCATATTCTACAAAAGAACACAGTATAGGGATTTTTAAAATGATGATACATTCTAATATCTTTAAAATATGATTCAATATAGAAATACTTGTAATACAGAAAACTTCAGGTTAAAGACCTCTACACATGTGAGTATATTTAGATGATGCTTTCTTGGTGTCAGTTTCATCTATACCTATCATATGCTCGTGTAAGCAAATAAAACTTCCTAAGTACGTCCACATCGACAGGACTTTGCTGGTATGTACGCATTTGCCTCTGTCCATGAATGAGTCTGTTTCAAGCACACGTATGTGTCTGTGCATGGGTAGAAAGATAAGCTTAGCAATTGTGTGATTTGTTTCTGCTTAGGCAGTAAGTTACTAATCTCCTGATTGGAACCAGATTTGTATGAATTAGGAGTTGAAATTGGAACAGTCACTGCTGTGTGCAGGATGTAAAGTGAATAAAATGAATGGGGTATTAACCTTCAACCACTGAATATTAATCAGCTTTTCATAAGAAAGAAAACACGAAGCTTGCCACACTAAATATTTGCAGCGCTTATTGACAGGATGTGATTTCTTTTCTTCCTTAGTTCTGTTACTTCCAGTCAAGGACAGAACACCGGACAATAGTCAAGTCGACCTGGACTAATGTATGATTTGAAAACCCCAGGTACTGTGGGTAGGCCAGGCTCTGTGAATGTGTGGGACCTGATGAAATGATATGCCTTTTATCAAAAGCAAGGCTGTCTTCCAGTCACTCCTGCAAACCCAGGCCAAATGTAGCCCAAAGGGAATTCAAAGAAAGACTGTGGACAGGAAACCTTGATGACCACAAAAATGAACATGTAAAAGGAATACATTTCCTATTGCCTTGAAAAGGATTTGCAATTGGGGAACAACTCAGTCTGAATATGTGAATGAGATCTACATCGACCCCAAGAAGAATTATAAAAAGAAAGTCATGTAATAATGGAATCTGGGTGAATGTAAAACCTATAATAGTCCTTTTTTCTTATGCAATATTGCATTTACTTTTGTTTGAGGACGCAAAGCCTTGGATTTATGGCTTGTTAACGATAACATAGCATATTTCTATCAATTTCTACATTTAAACTTATCTATCCATATCTGTATCAACCCATATCTCCATATAAAAACAAATGGAAATACATATGTAGAATGTGCTATGTCACCAAAGAAGGCAATGAATTCTTATCTTTTGAAGATAGTTTGAAACAACATATTATATTTAAACATTATATGTCTATAAAACTATATGCTGTTGTTGTTTAGTCACTAAATCTTATGTGACTCTGCCACCCCACGGACTGTAGCCCACCAGGCTCCTCTGTCCATGGGATTTTTCCAGGCAAGAATACTGGAGTGGGTTGTCATTTCCTTTTCCAGGAGATCTTCCCAACCCAGGGATCAAACCCATGTTTCCTGCATTGGCAGTGGTATTCTTTACCACTGAGCCACCTGGGAAGCCTATAAAACTATATATAGTGCTATAAAGAATGTATTTTATGTGCTAGACTTAAGCAGTAATTGGACTCAATTTAAAGATCTAGGGAGAATGAAAAGGAGAATTTCTCCCATACCTGGCTCATGCAGATCTGCAAATATTTTAAAATATATTTCCAAATATTCAAATTTTTTTCATTTATTTTCAAAGCAATGCTTCAAATAAAGGCAGTGTAAATTTCTATGACATTGTATTTATAAGTCAGTAGATACCTCTCAAACTCAAACATATCAGAACAGCATTAAGTAAATTATTTTCCCCCTAGGTGATCGCTCTCATTTATTTTTGCAACAGGTGACCCTTTTTTTGTCTACACCACTGAGCTGAGATTTCTGCTGCCCTCATATGCTTTCTGCCAAAAAATTTTAATCCTTGATCTCAAATGCAGAAGTGATCTGCATAATGTCCATTGAGCACTTAAAAAGTATTCTACTTCCTTTCAACTGGTAGTGACACTAGAACTCCACCCTTGTGACTAATTCCACAAAGCTGCTGATGACTGATCATAGCTTTGTGTCATCCTATAGGACAGTTTTTTTCTGTCACGTCTGTCTCTTTGCGACGCTATGAACTGTAGCCCACCAGGCTCCTCTGTCCATGGGATTTTCCAGACAAGAATACTGGAGTGGGTGCTATGGCTGATAACACTTTTATGTCATCCTATGGGACAGTTTCTTGGGTTCCCAAGTGGTGCTTGTGGTGAAGAATCTGCCTGCCAATGCAGGAGATATGAGAGACTCAGGTTCGATCCCTGGGTCGGGAAGATCCCCTGGAGAAGGGCCCTGCAACCCACTCCAGTATCCTTGCCTGAAGAATCCCAGGGACAGAGGAGCCTGGCAGGCTACAGTCCATGGGGTCACAGAGAGTCAGACACGACTGAGTGACTAACACACAGGACAGTTTCTCAGGCAGAAATTCTAAGGAAGCTTTCTTCCCCCCCATGTGATCTCTATACCCTAGTTATTCAATCACACCCTAATTTAGGTACTACCACGAGGTGTCTTTGAAGAGAAAAGTAAGGCTGCTAGTCAGTTGAACTTAATATAGGGAAAAGGGGCCGGATTACCCCAAAGTGCTGTGTGTTCAGTCGCTCAGTCCTGTACAACTCTCTGTGACCCCGCAGACTAGCCTGCCAGGTTCCGCTGTCCATGGAATTTCCCAGGCAAGAATACTGGAGTGGGATGCCATTTCCTTTTCCAGGGGTCTTGCCCACCTAGGGACTGAACCATAGTCCTTGCGTCTGCTCTGTTGGCAGTTAGGTACCACCAGTACCACCTGAGAAGCCCATTATCTAGATGGGCCCAGGGTAATCACATGAGCCCTGAAAGATAAGGCAGACCAGTCAAACAGAAAGGATGGAGTGGAAGAAGCAAGCCCCACAAAGGAGACCAAAGGAAAGGTCAGAACTTGAACTCTGACCTGTCTCACTGTTGCTGGTTTGGAGGAAGGAGGACGGGAGCCATGAACCAAGGAATGCCAATGGCCCTGTGCTGACCGCCAGTGAGGAGACAGGGGTCTCTGTCCTGCAACTCCAAGGGACTGAATTAGACTGGCCGCTCGAACACGAAAGGGCTTCCTCCCCACCAGCCTCAGGGAAGGAACGCAGCCCTGCCCATTCCTTGGATTTAGCCTGGTGAGACCCATGTTGAATTTTGACCTATAGAAACTATGAGATAATAAATTTGTGTTGCCTTAAACCACTAAAGTTATGGTCATTTTTTTATGGCAGAAAGTGTGTTGAAAGTATTAATCACTCAGCTGTATCCATCTCTTTGCGATTCAATGGACTATAGCCCGCCAGGCTCCTCTGCCCATGGAATTCTCCAACCAAAAATACTGGAGGGGGTTGCCACGCTCTCCTCCAGGGGATCTTCTGGACCCAGAAATGGAATCCAGGTTTCCCACATTGCAGGCAGATTCTTTACAGTCTGATCCACCAGGGAAGCCCATATGGCAGAATTAGGAAACTAATTCAGGTAACTCCCAAAGATTCTTGAGAAAAATCTTTATTAAGAAGTCTCAAGTGAGTTTCAGCAAATCCTGGAAAGGGAATGAGTGCTGGAGGAGAAAAATATAACTCTAGGAAGTGTTGGAGAAGGAAATGACAACCCACTCAGGTATTCTTACCTGGAAAATAGCACAGACAGAGAAGTCTGGCAGGCTACAGTCCATGGGGCTGCAAGAGTCAGACACGATTTAGCAAATAAAGAACAAAAAACAATAGGAAGGGCATTCCTAAATCCCATCTCTAACTTTACATGTTTTTCAAATTGCTTTTAAGTAACTCTACTGAAGCTAACACAGTATTGTAAACCAACTATACTTCGATTTAAGAAAAAAGAAACTGTTGCTTCTCACCTCAGTATCCTGGCTAGAGTACGGTTAACTCTTCTATAATGCCAAAAAGAGAAGCAAGGAAGCGTGACATGGAGGTAATAGAAATCGGTGGTGCCCGCCTCATTGGTGTTTCTACATATCTGCCCACAGCATCTTAGTCCATTTCTAACTGAAGATCTCTGATGCTCAGAGAAGTTCAACAGCTATACAGTAAGTCCCCTACAAGTGAACTTCCAAACATTCAAAGACACCAACGTGCGCGTGCAGGCCCAGCCGTGTGAGTCGGTTCTCACGTCTAGTGTACGTCGTCACGTGCGTACGTCCTCTACTAGAGGCTGCGCTTGTGTGTCCTTTACTGTACAGCACCACACAGAGTACAGTGGGGCTCAGTTTATCTTTATTTCAAGCCTAGGGTGTCTGGAAGCAAGAGGAGAGACAGTATTGACTGCAGCCGGGAACCGGAACCCATGCCGGCAGCAGCAAGCCACAAGGTGCCTGAGTGACATGACATCACCTTGCCCTCCGACGCCTACTGCTGACGATCCTTCAGCTCTGCCATCTCCCAGCTTCCCTTCCTCCTCCTCTTTCTGGCTGTTCACTTGATGCCAGCCCTGGCATACGCCAGCTATTCTACTGTACTATAAGATTAAAAACGTTTACCTTCTGTGTTTGTTTTTTTATATACTATTTGTGTGAGAAGTATTACAAACCTATTATAGTACAGTCCTATGTAGCCAATTGTGTTAGTTGGGTACCTAGGCCAACTTTGTTGGACTTTTGAACAAACTGGACTCACAAATATGCTCTCAGAATGGAACACAATTGTATGTAGGGGGTTTCCTGTCCTAAGATCATATAGCTGATAGGAAACTTGAGTTCAAGGTTTCTAATGTCTTATCCTAAGTTTCCTGTATCATTTCCCTGCTTCCCTACTTTATTATGAAAACTGGCTGAAATTTAGAAGGAACACATTTAATATTAATAGACCACGAGAAAGTATGTTGTGTTCGTACATGTAAAGAGAATGAATATAGGCATTTACCTGGATCATTTGCAGTTCAAGTAACATCATCAAAATGCAATTCTGCTCATCTGACTCATGGATAACTGAAATCAAAAAAAAAAAAAAAAAAAAAACAATTAACCAAAGGTATCCAGACACTTGGAAAGAGAAGGATTTGGTTTAGATAACCTACATGGATGCTCCGATGATTCTCTGTTGCACGTCCCCAAGATCTCATGGCCACTCTCTCAGCACTGAATAGCCCTGGCACTAAGAAGCCTGAGCTTGCCTCTAGCAGATAATATCCACTTATTACCCTGGAAGGCCAACTGAAAAGCCCTAGGAAGAAAACAGAATGACTCGGCATGCATGCTGAGTGGAATCTGGAGACTCAGGACGCAAAGGCCCAGGAGTTTGAAGGGAGCATTATTTGGAGGTTGGCCCTCACCCCTCCCGACCCATCTGAATACCTTTGGCATTGCTAGCATCCTCACTTTGGTCTACCAGATTTCTCCCTTTCTGTCATTTCTAGACCAACAGCCAAACACCTCAAACCCCAGAATCCTGAGGCAAATAACTCCTGTAGTCTGCTGGGTTTCAGAACTCAGCCACAGACCCATCCCTTTTCCAAGTCACCTCATCAAAACTTCCAGACTGGAGGGAGATTCGGAGCTCGGGTGGTTTCAGCTGGAGCTGCTTATGAACCTCCCGGCTAAAAGCAATCAAGCGCACGGAGAGAACCCTAAAAAGAGGTGGGCGTAAAGGTTTATGCAATGTCTTGGCTGAGACCGTAAAGTGGAATGCCCCTCCCTGCACTTTTTGGAATGAGATCCCTAAAGAAGCAAAATGATCTGGAAAACATCCTTCAAATAAAATGGATGTGAAATGTCCAACTTGAGCATTTCTGTAAATAATGAAGCTTTAGCTTAAGAATTGCATCTCAGTCTATGAGAGCCTTAAACCTCTAGCTAAAAATCCTTAAACTGATGAAGGAAAAAAGTATAGCCCCGTCGGAGATTTTTATAGGAAAGAGAAAGAAGAGTCTTAGATTAAGAGGAGTAGATTCAGATACATCTCCAACTTCCCCCTACACTGTCATTTTGAACATCATCCACTCTGTTGGTTAGGAAGAGCTGCTGGCAGTCCGCAGCAGACTCTGCTTCTAATGCAGGGGGCGTGGATTCGACTCCTGGCCAGGGAACTAAAATCTCAAACGCCAAGTAACAAAAACAAGACAAAAACAAAAACTCTGTGTCAGCAGTGATAGTTACACAATTCTGTAAATATACCCCAAATCATTGAATTGTACAAGTAAAGCAAGTGAATTGCATAGTTATCACAATTATAACTGATTTTTAAAAAAAAGAAAGAAAGAAAGAAAGAGCTGCTAATGGAGGGAGAGGAGGAGAAAAAAAAAGATGTCTTGATATTTATTTTTGTCCAGAGCAGGTAATGGCAGCCCACTCCAGTATCCGTACCTGGGCAGAGGAGCCTGGCACGCTATAGTCTGTGGGTTCACAAAAGAGTTGGACATGACTTAGCGACCAAACAACCAAAGAACAAAAAACGTAAGTGTCAACATCACTCACTGTCATATGCACTGGGAAACAAGAAAAGTGGCTGTGACTCACATCATTTTGTGTGGCTTTTGTGAAGCTAGTCAATAAGAGGAAGTCACACAAGACTACAGGGATGGTACCATTTATTCCCCTCTAGTCCACTCTGTGTTCTGATCTGATCTCCTTTGGAAAGCAAGAGTAAGGGCAAACCCTCAAGCAGTGACACTGGCAGGCTTAGACTCCGGCCCCATTCCCCATCACCCGCCAGCCAGAGATCAGCTCCAGTGCATTACCACCACTCTTCCCATCTCAAAGACTTGACATGCCTGGAAACACAAAGCGTAGCCTCTTGGACCCTAAATGACTTTCTTCCAAGTCACTTTAGGAGTAACATTTTCCAGTGGCTCCACAAGAGTTCAGAAACCTGCCAGTTCTGAGATGCATATTTACGCAAGCTGGGAGTCTTCCTCCAAGTCCAGAAAGGTTATCGAGTGAGTGTGCTCCGTCCTTGGGAGCACAGGGGCTTGGCACAGGGGAGGGGGAGGTGAAGGTCAGGACGCCTCTCCAACTGCCACACAATCCCATCCCAGAGGAGAGACCTAGGATGATTAAAATACTGTTTTTGCAGCTGTCACACAAACGCTCTTTAAAATTCCTCTTCTGTATCCTAGGATTTAATGCAAATTGTCCACAGAACAGGAGGGTCAAAATGATAATTTAGATGCAATTAGCCAGATGTGTTGGAATGACATTTCTCCCACCCACTCCCCTAAAACTGTCTGAATAATTTACACGTACATAATCACCTTACTCCAGTGGGAAGTGTACCCTTGTTTATGTCCCCGAAATACCTAAACTTTCTAACAGTGTTACACCCAGAGTGTCAAGTCCGGAGAAGTATATAAGATAACTTTGTGAGGCCAAGCTGTCTCTCTCTTAAATGCAGACAGAATTAATTTGTTTCCATTAACTCGTTATCAAGTTACTTGACTTTGATTCCCAGCACAAACATATTAAAAAAAAAAAAAAAAAGAGGAAGGGGGAGGGTAGTGGTGGTAGATTTTCAGGAAATAGCAAGTCCTTTTTTCTACTGAGATAGAAATCATTTGGCAAGCCAGGGTGAAATACCTCTAGTTTCCAGAAGAAAGAGGGAGAAAAAAAAATTTTTTTTAGAAGATGCTAATGAACCACAAAAGAAAAAGAAGGAAGTATTTTTTTAAATGAGACCTTACTTTTGAAAGCAGCTCAGTTTGCAACCAATTTTTGAAGAAACGTCAAAGTCATTCCTTTGGGACCTGTGTCTAAGAACAAAACCAGGCGTTCGAACGACTGCAATAAAGATGTGAGCAATTCAGGTGACTTCAGTTAAATAGCCAGCATCCTCAGAACTGACCTTTCAGACAGAGCCTCTCATCTCCAAAAAGGATGAAGCTGGTAAGAGCCAGTGACGTGTAGCCAAGGGACGGAGGGGCCTTAGGTCCCAGGAGCCAGACTGCACTGTGGGGTGACGGCGCTGGGTGGACTTACGGGGGCGTGGGGGCTGCTCCTCGGGGAGGCACTTGCTCTTAAAATTATTTATATGAAGGAAGTCCCACGGGCTAGATGACTCCCAAGGCTCACCTGCCTTTTGAACTGGATGTGCTCAAACCCCTGGTCCCAAAGGTGGTCACCTTCATCTCCCTGTCCAGAACTCAGACACTCATGTGAAAGAGATGGTCAACAGCAAGGGCTGGGAAAGAGATCTGATAAAGGGAAGTCAAGCACCAGCGGAGTCTCCCTGCAAAGCAGCAGGCCTTGCTTGCAGCCATATGCAAGACCGTTTAGCTCCATTCGACATGGAGATAATTCAGATGTCAAGACAGCTTACAAAACTGCCCAAGAAAGCGGCTTGGAGATGATCGCTGGGAGAAGTCATCAGTCCGGCTCCTCCAGAGAGAAGACGGAGTCTCACCAGCCAGTACTGAGGTGAGGGCAGAAAAGCAGCAGCAGCACAGGGGAGGTTGGGCGTGGCAGACACAGGCTTTAACATCTGGGCATCCCTGGTGGCGCAACAGGAAAGGATCTGCCTGCAATGTGGGAGACCCGGGTTTGATCTCTGGGTCGGGAAGATCCCCTGGAGAAGGGAATGGCAACCCGTGTAAGATACAGGATGGATAAACAACAAGGTCCTACTGCACAGGAACTACATTCAATATTCTGCGGCAATACTGTATATTCATATATTGTAAATATGCAGTTTATATTGATAAACTGCAACAGAAAGCAATATGAAAAAGAGTATCTGTAGGAAAACTGATTATATAATTGTGGATGCTTGGGCTTCCCTTGTGGCTCAGGTGGTATAAAGAACCTGTTTGCAAATGCGGAAGACACGGGTTCGATCCCTGGGTTGGGAAGACCCCCTGGAGAAGGGAAAGGCTACCCTCTCCAGTACTCTTGCCTGGAGAATCCCCATGGACAGAAAAGCCTGGCGGGCTACAGTCCATGGGTCACAAAGAGTTGGACACAACCGAGTAAGCAAAAAAAAACAAATATATATATATATAATGAATCACTTTGCCCTGCAGAAGAAATTAACACAACACTGTGTATCATCTATACTTCGACAACAACAACAAAATTACTTAAAAAAAAAGGGGGGGGGCAGGAATCCCAGGAAAAGAAAAGGGGATTGTGGAATCTTACTATTAATTGTATTTATCCAAATTGAGGAAGGAGCTACCAGCATTTCCTCCTTCCCTTCTGGGAAGGATTAAGACTTCTGCGTTCCCAATCCCTGAAGAGACTATACTATCTCCCACGTCCCTGTCTCCCTGTCTATAAACGGTGACTGCCAAGCTGCTTGCTTTCCGGCACCCTGGATTCTCTCCTTCCACACACAAGGTGGAATTGCCAGCGTTCACCTCCTTGCAGTTTTGAGATCTGCTTTGGCCAATACCATGTGAGCAAAGGAGGAAGACCGTCAAGCGGAAGATGAAGTCTAAGAGCCAACAGACAGTAGCCCTGCTTCCTGCCTCATGCCTGTATCCCTGAGTGAACACAAAGTGGTCCAGAACCCCCCCAACTCCACCCCAGGTACCTTGTTCCTGCTGGCTGACCCATGACGACTGTGTTGTACAAATAAACCATACGCCTCTGTTATTTTCAGCCACTGAAATTTTGACATTGTTTTTCGGCTAAAGATACAAAAAAAAGTAAAATAATAGTAAGTCTAAAAGATTTCTGATTGTTTCCCTAATGACTGCTTGGATAATTTGACATTTCCATGAAATAACTGAATTCTTTCCAAACTGCTTCCCTTTCTTCGAGTCTTTGTGCTCATTTGCAATCAACTCTTTGTGACCCCACAGACTGTATAGTCTGCCAGGCTCCTCTATCCTTCGAATTTCCCAGGCAAGAATACTGGAGTGGGTTGCCATTTACTTCTCCAGGGGGGTCTTCCCAACCCAGGGATCAAATCCACATCTCCTGAATCGGCAGGCAGTTCTTTACCCTACACCACCCGGGAAGCCCTTCCTTCTCTTTACGTCTACGCTGTTCATGAAGTGTCTGTCTCATCACACATGAAGTGTCTGATGTCTCTCGGAACATCAAATCCTCCTCATCCTGGGAAAGCACGGAAGACTAACAGGACTATTTTAAAGCCGTGCTAAGATCCCTCCACTGTCATTCAACCAGTCACATGTCCTTGGAAAATTCACTCCTATTCTCCAAATCTCAGCTCTCTTAGCTATAATATTAGAATCATAATTTCTTTGAAAAATTTTATTTCTGTATATATTTACTTGTTTTTGGCTGTGCTGGGTCTTCCTTGCTGTGAGAGGGTGTCCTCAAGAGCATGGCCGTCTCACTGCGGGGGGCTATTGTGGAGCACGGGCTCCAAGGCGAGAGGGCTCAGTAGCTGCAGGGCGCAGGCATAGCTGCTCTGGGCATGTGGGATCTTCCCAGACCAGGGATCGAACCCGTGTCCCCTGCAGCGGCTGGCAGATTCTTCACCACTGGACCACCAGGGAAACCTAGCATCGTGATCTCCATCTTTCCAATCTGCTGTCCCATGAGGGAGTGTATACAAATTGTACTGATTCTTCCCCTTCACTTCCTCTCCACTAGCAGAAATGCTACTCAATTCTCCTGAGAAAGTGTTTCCTTTCCATAAATGAAGATGATAACACCTACCTCCCCACCTAGGGTTAGGATTAAATAAATCAGTGAAGACAGAGCTCTTATTAGGTATATGCACTAAATTCGTAGCAGTGGATGTAATCTGTGTAATCATTATTATAGTGAGAAATTGCATGGAACCTAATAGGTACTCCTCTGCAATTTCTTACTATAATGACAATCACACAGATTACTTGAACAGCAAGGAGATCAAATCAGTCAATCCTAAAGGAAATCACTGAATATTCATTCATTGGAAGGACTGAGGTTGAAGCTGAAGCTCCAATACATTGGCCACCTGATGCGAAAAACTGACTCATGCAAAAGACCATGATGCTGGGAAAGACTGAAGGCAGGAGAAGGGGATAACAGAGGATGAGACTTTTGGATGGCATCACCAACCCCATTGGATGTGAGTTTGAGCAAACTCAATATAGTGAAGGACAGGGAAGCTTGGGGTGCTGCAATCCATGGGGTTGCAAAGAATCAGACACAACTTAGCAACTGAACAACAAAACAGGTACTCCATAAATCTTGGCTGCTTCCTTGGCCCTTGGAGAAAGGGCCATTCCTGTTTTGGAGCAGGGTTATTTGAATAGCATTCAATTGTTAAACAGCAGGGCGGACAAAGATCTACCAAGAGAAGGCCTCAAAAAAGTCTCTGCTTTAGATCCATTTACAGTGAGACTTGTGTAGATGCTTAAGATGCCAGGTTTTTTTTCTTTCCCATTCTGCAAACACATGGCTTCCATTAGTTGACTGATACTGACACATCTGAAGCTTCCAAAGTACTCTGGGCCTCTGACAAGTGAAAGGCTTGCATGCCCAACAAGGAAAAGGCAGGCTCTGCAGGCATGGCATGCTGCCAGGGGCGGGGCAGCAGAGGTGTTGAGTTTAGGTAGGAGACTGAACCAGGTTCTGTCGTTAATGACCATCCTGTCCACACCTGAACATAAATTAGCCACACCTGGTGAGGCTCCTAATGCTCTGAGCTCCAAAGGTGATGTCACTGTGCATACATACCCTCCATTAATCAGAGCGAGTGTGTGTCTGTGTGTGTGCTAAACAGGGCCCAGGGACTCATGAATAATCTGCAGTTTGTGCTCTGCACCACCTCTGCCGAGCCTTCTCATCCACAGCAAACCCAGGCTCCAGTGTTGTGCTCCTTTTATTTTCCGTTTTAAGGACACGGTTGCTTGTTCAACTTCTTAGAAACAAGCCTGAATTTTAATTAGCTTGCAGTTAGAGGCTGCAAAATGGTAACTTGATCCTCACCTAAATTTTACCATGTTTCCCATCTTCAAAGGGACTGGCTCTGCTTTTGTCCTGCGAGACAGTGATGCCCACGACCTCATTTTGTGTTCTGTGACTCATGGCAACAATGCCACTGGCGAGACGGGTAGAGGCAGACACAGCACTGACCTGAGGAGTCGGGAAAATTCTCTGCTCTACATCTCATCCCCAAGGGGGTGACTCCAGGGAAACAGGGCTTCATATCCTTGATTACAGAGGGGACCTACTTAATCAGGGTAGTCCTGTTACCTCCCAAAACGTTTGCAGTTTCAGAGCGCGCAGCACAGAGCAGATAAAAGTGATGAAAGAACAGCGAAGGCACATTTATCTAATATTTGGAAGCAGATGCATTTTTAAAAATTATTTTAACATTTTTATTTTTTGGCCATGCCACTCTCCATGGAGGATCTTAGTTCCCCAACCAGAGCTCAAACCTACACCACTGCACTGGGAGCATGGAGTCTTCGCCAGCAGACCACCAGGGAAGCCCTGGAAGCCGGTGTGTTTTCAGCATGTCCCAACTCATCAGATTCTGTCCACAGCCCACAAGTTAGGTGAGCAGTTACTATCAGCCCACTTTTAGGTGAGGAGAGGAGGATGGAAGGAGGACAGTCACTTTGGTGGGAATCACAGCTCCACCCAACTAACTTTCAGACCCCAGGTTAGTTTCTCCATTGCTCCACTTCTGTGTCTTCACATGTGAAAAGGGGGAAAAGACAGTCACTACTTTTTCTTTCAGGCAAGGCTTTATTTATCGGGGTCCCTGTGGCAGCAGGAAAGGGAGAACAAGCAACAGGTTCCCTTGCTGCTCCCCAAAGGGGGGAGAACTGGTTCCTTATATGGGGTGAGGGTAGGGGTGGCTTAGGTGGTTTGCCCACCCCCTTAGGTGGTGCTGTGTGCAGGAGGCAAGCATGGTACCCTGTTTTTGCTCCAGGTTTCTCTAAAGTGGCACTTGTGTTTTTTTGGTCTCTTTATATCTTTTGTCCAGAATTTGTGCATGCATGCAGTTATTTTTATTCCCATACGGTTTCTTTGTATTTTGCTGCTTGAGGAGATGTGTGTCCTGGTGCTCCTGTTGCTATTTCTTGAGTTGCTGTTAGCTTCAGTGAGTTAATAGATGTCAAAGAGCTTAATGGTCATGCGTGACACGTAAAGTGCTGAGTGTGTGCTGGCCGCTGTGATGATAAGGAAAGGTCTAAAGTTGAAAATTTGGGGACGCAAGAGGCTGAGGGCTGAAGATGTCCACGGAGATAAGCCTTGAACTGAGATGAAAGCTCCATCATCACAGCACAGAGGAAACAAAAAGACAAGATGCCCTCACTCATATCACGGCTCTGTGCCCACATCCCACCCTGCAGCGTCCTCAGACAGGACACGGCTTCCTCACGTTCCCCAGGAAGACTGACCAAATCTGACGGTTGGCTATGGAAAGTTGTATCTCCCTCGTTTTACAAAAACACATCCAAAAATGTATGGGAGAAAAACAGTGAAAGTTTGATCCCTTCCAGTCCATTGGCTAAAATAAACCTTTTGGGTGCCAGGTGCCATGTCCTTTATGTTGCACACATTTTCTGATTTGTTTCTCATGAACAGGGTGACAACTGTACTGGAATGAGGCATTATCTAACACCTGAGGTTTTCAGAACTAAAACGGGAAGAGGCCTAGGCAAGACAGACAGCTGGACACCTGACACAAGGCAAGTACTCTATCCATCCCACTTTGCAGGTGAGGGAACTAAAGTCTGAGGATTCCCAAGGCCGCTGCTAGACCAGCTAACTAGCCTAGCTGGAATTGTTAAACCATTGTAAGATAGTAGTCAGAAAGAGCCTCTTCCTATGTGGGACGAAGACATAGCATGTCAGCAAAGGTGTGAAATGAGCTATTGCTCCCCTTATTAGAGGGCTTCCCTGGTGGCTCAATGGTAAAGAATCTGCCTGCCAAAGGAGACGTGGGTTTGATCCCTGGGTCAGGAAGATCCCCTGGAGGAGGGAATGGCAACCCACTCCAGTGTTCTTGCCTGGGAAATCCCGTGGACAGAGGAGCCTGGCGGGCTACAGTCCATGCAGTCACAAAAGTCTGACGTGACTGTGCACAGCACAAAACCCTCCTGGACTGTGTTTCTCAACTGTTGATGCTGATATTCTTGTTATTAGACTTCCAAGGTATTGGGGGCACAATCTGAATTGTTAATGAATAGACTTCTGTTTCTTAACTAACTTCATTCTACCTCTGAGGAAAAAGAACAGTGACATTAGCATTACCAGCTCCAAGAGAATCTAGAGTTTATTTCCTAAGAAAAAATGTGCATTA
This sequence comes from Muntiacus reevesi, assembly GCF_963930625.1. NCBI lineage: Eukaryota > Metazoa > Chordata > Mammalia > Artiodactyla > Cervidae > Muntiacus > Muntiacus reevesi. The sequence continues at coordinate 4,239,794 of NC_089266.1, forward strand.
GAATCCATCTATTTCCCCACCAAGGGAGATCTTAGCCGGCATTGACTTTCTGTGGGTTATCATTTCAGTGGCCATGAGAAACCCTCCAAAGGCATTATATTAGCTCCTATACACTTGCCAAGTGTATTTCAAGGTTACATTACCACCAGCTCTCCTGCCTCTATAAAACAAGAGTAGGATCTGCGGGCTGTGTGAACCAAGAATCATCATCTCAAGTTAGGAGGAGGCCCAGGAAAAAAGGTTCCACATAGAAAAGGATTTTCCAATTTCCCAAATAATTGTTCATGAATGAATTTACTTAAGCGAGAGCTTAAGTGCATTTCAAAAGAAACCAGTGATCATAGCTGTGAGATGAACACTGCATAAATTTAAAGGCTACTTGGGGACACTCTGAAATCCCAAGGCAAAACTGACTTTCTTGGTTTGATGGAGGAATAGGGCCAACTGAGAGATTAGGCTGATTCTGTTTTTCATGAGTCATTTTGTCTGTGGATATGCCTCGCAAATTAAAACACACATAAAAAAATCCCTAGGTGTGAGGTGATTAAAGTTTCAAATCTGGTCATTTGAAAAAATCACAAAAGTGTTGGATAAAAGCCACACTGTTTGGAGGATTTTATTTTTCTTTTTAAAATCCTAGGAGCTGCTGAGCTTATAAAAAAAAAAATCCTTGGTTCCAATAAAAAGTGAAGGCTTTTGGAGAGAGTCACTCCCTTTGATATCAGATGTATTTTAGTCTATAATTTTCCACTCTGGCTTATGTGAATGTCTAGGCTTGATTCCATCAACTCATTTAATCTCTGATTTCATAAAAAAGCATGTTTTCTGTTTATCTTTGTCCAAACTGAGTGCAATCTGTGCTTTCTAGTTCTTCTAACAACCTCAACTTTCCAAATTTTTTATCAGAATGCCTGTGTGGCTTGGTACTTCTATGCTTGTCTTGACAGGTTGGAAACTGCATGTTCATAGTGAGAAAATTAAGTTACTACTCCCAAAGACACCCAGTTACAAAACTGTAATTTAAAAGCATATCATCACTTTAATTTACTTCAAGCAGGTAAAGGGTTGGGGGGTAGGGCTGGGAAGAGAAGTTAATACAGATGAGTGCTAAGCAACAAGTTCCAAAATTAACAGAGAAAACTTTTCCCCAAATGTTTAATTTTCATATACAAGCTAGTTACTGAATTGGAGAAAAGTGAGCATTCAACACAAGCTCATTTGAAACCAACCAAATCCAGAAACTTGAATTCACTTATTATTACATCTATTCCTTGAAGCTGAGAAAACTGTATTTCAGGGAAAGTACATAGCCATTTGGTCACAGGAGTTGAACATTTTAATACAGCATAACCTCCAACCCTACATACAGATGAAAACACTAAGGACTATCTTCTGTTTCAGCTAATGATCCTCATTCTGTTACAATTTGACCATGAGTTTATAAAGACACATTTCACTTTATTGCATCCATCATTACTCCAAAGAGATTTCCAACATCCAAAAAATGAACAAAATAATTTTTTTGGATTACAAACACTGGCTTCCCCAAAACACTTGCAAAATTCTGTCTGTCAGTTTCTCAATTTATATTTAGGACCAAATCCTTAATACTCAGAAAATCAAGTCCTGAAAAAAATATTACTTTGTACCACCTAACCATATACACACAAACATTGCAATAGCTTCCACAAAAGACTACGCTAGTCAAGAAAAAGAGCGAACATACAGTCTACCACATCTCATGAAACAGACTCAAGTTCACCGTTCACGGGGAATAAAAATTTAAAAAGTAACCCAAAAGGTTCAGATTAAAGGCAATACTTTTCGTTATTTGTTTGTTTTTATTTCCAGTTCCTTGTCAGTTAGAAAACTCGGTCACTCAAAAACAAGTTTATTTGTAAATGAGAGTGAAGAGTTGGCAGTTGAACTTGGGTCTGGCCATTCTACCTGAGCAATGAATAAACAAACACTATAGAGGCTTGCAGGACTGTTTAACTCCCCCATTGGCAATCCTCTTGTCCCCCTGAGATTGTCTTAATTATAGAGTAATACTGGAAGTATTCTTCATTCACAGATTAATTAGCTGATGCCTAAGCAGCTATTTGAACATAAAAGGCAACATGTAAATCTAAGTATAATTATTCATCCTCAAGCTAATGAACATTTAATTAGTGTTTTCTGTGGGTTTAATGGTCCATAAAGAAAAAGGCAGTTTGGGGAAGGGGCTTCTATCACTGCTGTAAGAAGTTCAGGACTGTAGATCTAAGTGGAATGAAAAGTATTTATTTAATGTTCAAATAAAGCTTTTACAATTAGAGATTAATTGGAAATTGCCTCTCTCCTTTCCTCCTGACTAAGAGTATAGTGAACTGAAAATGAAGCATGGCTTTTGGCATCATTTGCATACTTCCAGAAATAGGAATCATAGTTTGCATCAGACTAATCTGATGTTTTATGACAAATCCAAAGATCTACCTGAGGTGAAGTGTACAGAGCATAAAAGATGTTAATTCCAAAGTGTTTGTACAAGTTACGAAGGTGCTTCTGTACTCCTGGTAAAGCAGGGTACGAGTTTCCTAAACAGGACGTCATGGCCAAGTTGAAAGTCATCCGATAAAGCTAAGTGTTTTGCAAAACACCTGCATTTGACCTTCTGACATGGTTTTCTAATTGTTTCTCTCTATAATTCCCCTACTAGATTATATAACCAAAGCCAAGTATTTGGGTGTATAATTTCTCTATTTTTAGCCTTATCCACCCACAGTATTCATTAAATGGGTTGATCAATAAACCCATAATAAAACTAGAAACAGTCACATATAACTCAGATGAGCAAATATGTTTCTGAGTATAAGAATTATTCCTAGGAACTTAAAAAAAATATTATGTCAAAGAAAATGTGACTAGCTCTGTCACATGTTCTCCATTCAGAGGTCCCTGTTATGATGTTGGGTCATTAACACAAACATCACCACAAGGAAACTGTCCAGAAAACATTCTCAAGTAACCTGGCACTGAAGCAGTCATTTTTGATTTATCTAATCACTATCAGCATCATAGGAGTTCCCTGGTGGTTCAGCGGTTAAGACCTTGCGCTTGCACTGCAGGAAACACGAGTTCAATCCCTGGTTAGAGAACTAAGATCCTGAATATCACATATGGTGCAGTCGAAACAAAAAAAAAAATCTGTATCAGGTCACTTCCTCAAGACACAATTTTCTCAGTGACAAAATGGGTCAATTGTCACAATCAAATGAAATGATCATAAACCTAACATAAAGAAACTATTCAATACATGTCCACATATCCACATCAGCTGTTTCTACAGAAATTTCAAGAAATAAAAAAATTTAGAAACTTGCTGAAAAGAAGTAGAACCTTACGCTTCCTGAGAATTTCCTTTGCCAACCGATAATTCAAGTAGCACAGAAGCAATATTGGAGGAAAAAATACCGACATTTTGGGATAGTAAGAGGCACACCCTACACCTATGCTTTGGAAAATGCTGGAAAATTAAACATTCAAAGAGAGTTCTTAAAAAAAAAAAAACAGGTATAAAGATATGTCCTATTAGTTTTTTATTAAAAGGAGAAAAATTAAAAGAATACAAAGAATTTAGTAGCGGAATGGCTTCCCTGGTGGCGTAGACAGTAAAGAATTCACCTGCAATGCAGGAGACCCAGGTTGGATCCCTGGCTCGGGAAGACCCCCTGGAGAAGGGAATGGCTACTCACTCCAGTATTCTTGCCTGGAGAATCCCGCAGACAGAGGAGCCTGGCAGGTTGCAGTCCACGGGGTCACAAAGAGTCGGACACGACTGAGCAACTAACATTTTCATTTTCATTTCTCATAGTTGGGAACATGATAATAATGCTGTTTGAAATTTTACTCAAAAAAAAAAAAATTAAGTAATAAGTGAAAGATGAGTATCTTAAAGTACCCAGAAGTCTACTCTGTTTTTCAGAAGGATGTTTCTCATCTTCCTTTTGGGACTCCTGAAAGGATTTCTAAATACAGTGCCTCGAAAATCTCTGTATCTACACCAGACACCACAGAAGTGTCAGACATTCCTTACCGAATAAGCCAGCAGGGTAGCAACATTTGACCAGGTTACAAAAACATGTGTCTCGAGAAACTCCGTTGGAAAGGTCCTTGCAAAGAATGAGTATGCAGCATCTATGCTGGCTTTGGCCCCACAGGTGAGGCACAGAACTCACAAAACACTCCCCCTGAACGCCGTGACAAGAGTCTTGCCCACCTTAGCCTCCAACTTCCCTTACTTCTTGTCCTGCTCTACTTTAGATTTTTTTTTTTATGTGAACCGTTTTTAAAATCTTTATTGAATTGGTTACAATATTGCTTCTGTTTTATATTTTGGTCTTCTGGCCTGGAAGCATATTGTATCTTAGTTCCCCAAGCAGGGATCAAACCTGCACCTCCTACATTGGAAGGCGAAGTCTTAATCACTGGACCCCCAGGGAAGTGCCTTGACCTGATGTATTATCACCAATTTCTACATTGTATGAAAAAAATCCCGGTCTCTGAACCTGAAATGTAAGATAACAATAGAAGATATATTTCGATCTGAGTAAAATATCAGTTTTTAGAAGGAAGGCCTGAATCTGTTTAAAACGAGGCAGGAGAAAATCATATTGCTAATATAAACTACTTGAAACTTACACCAAGGAAAAAGTCTCCACTTAATAAATAAATCTGAGAACTGCTGTCTAATATTTTTCCTTGGCTCCTTTTCTGAATATTTCTGCATCTGCTCAAGACTATGGATTTTTAAAAATCCAAAAAGAGAACAAAAATTTTTTACCATTGATGACATCATTTATTGCCAAGTTTCCTCCTCTTTTTAGAAACACAAAAACATACAACAAACAAACCTACAAGAAATGCTAGATTCTGGAACATCTACTGCTTTGCAGCTTAATTGGTAAAATGAGATAAAATGTGTGAGTGCCTGTTTACAGAAGTCACAGCCATTCTGAAATGCAAGACAGTCTCCTTTTATTAATAACAAGGGAAGCCGGGCGAAAGACGGCAAAAACCTAAGTAGCTCACATCCAACAATTAAAGAACAAGCATATTTCGTGAAGCCTCTGACTCCAGACAGCTTCACTGTCCTTCTCCCCACTTTTTTATTGGAGTCTCTGAAACCATTTTGCTTGGGGGAGAAAGTCGATTTTAGCAGAGTGGGAAAAATGCCAAACATCCATGGCAACTTAGAATTTTTCCACTTTCTTTACATGTTCAATTGAGACCTTCATAAAATTATAAATGAAAGGACACATTATGAGCACTTTCTTTGAAGGGGGGAAAAGGGTCTTGCCTGGAAGTAAAATTTTGGAGTCTATATCCTGCTTCTCTAGAGAACACTTGGGAGATTTCTCTGCCAACAGCAGGGCCCCTGAAACAGCTTGTCTTTGCCTTCAGAATTCTAAAAGGTAGGCCCACCGACTGTTCCCCAATAGCGGATGAGGCATTGAGCAGCAGGAGGGGGCTGGAAAATACTGGATTCTGTGTTGGTGTCTGGGGGCTGAGGTCAGTGTGTCTTGGCGCCCACTGTCCACCCCCCACCGCCCCCTCCCTCCGTCCCTTCCCCACCACCAGGGATTCACTCCTGTTTACTTTGGGGAGACTGCAACTTCTGTTTCTTAACGTTTAAAAGAAGTTTAAAAGCTTATAAAAAGGCTCTTAAGATTTCTTGGACACCAAATGCCTCTTACAGAACAATATTTTGATGAGTTAAGTGTAAATGAATCAGAAACCTATGTATTAAATTTCCCTTGACATATATATCAGTTTAAAAAATTAATGGAAAAGGTGCCCAAGGCTCAAAGTGTTCGGGGTTTTCTCAAACTCAAAATACTTCAACATGAAGAATGATATTCATTCTGTTTGAATCAGCCTGGTGTGCTGATTTCTCTTTACCCCCCACACCCCCAAAAAAACCCTGCTTGTAAGGGAGGGGGTAGCATTTCCGGATGGTGACCTGCTACCCCAGGACATGCCCCTTTCCTGGTCCTTACTCTTGGGTCGAGGCAGAAACCAAAGGCTGGGCTGACACTAGAGAGATGTCCAACCCCTGTTCACTGCAGGTTGACCCTAAAAGCTTTTTTTTTCCCCAAAACGTAGGAAACTAAATAAACAATCACAGAAGACCATAAATCACTGACAAAGATATTTAGATTTGAAACAGCCCTTAAAAAGAGAATATGCCACAATTTGTCCCTTAGAGATTAGCTCAGTCCTAAGTCCCATAACTTTGGATCCCATGAGTTCTGCTGATAAACAGCCCGAGGGTCAGAACTTGAGGACGGGTCTAGTTTGGGTGTTTTCTTTTGTTTACTGCTTATTGTGGATCCAAGAAAACATCCACAGAAATATCCACAACCCCCAAACCTGAAACCAGACGGGATCTCTAAAGCCATCCTCTCCTGAATTTTTTTTTTTTTTTTTTAGTTTTTCGCTGCTTCCGGTTTTGTTTTGTGAATGGATGGCCATACGTGGTGAGCAGCTGACTGTGCGAAGTCACTTCAGGCTTTTTTGTCAAACTCTTCACGACCATATGGACCATAGCCTGCCAGGCTCCTCTGTCCATGTGATTCTCCAGGCAAGAATACTAGAGCGGATTGCCATTTCCTTCTCCAGGGGTCTTCCTGACCCAGAGATTGAACCTGCGACTCTTAAGTCTCCTGCACTGGCAGGCAGTTTGTTTTTGTTGTTTTTTACCACTAGCACCTCCTGGGGAGCAGCTGACTAGGAAAACTGAGCAGTGAACAAGATATCAATGCTGCCTTTATGTGACCTGATCATTTGGGGAGGCAACTACTAACTTTTTAGGGGAATCGTCCCAAGGTGCTGAGCTGTCCACAATCCTGGGAGTGCTGCTGAGGAATCAAGCAACCTGGTCTTGAGCATCTGTATCCTCAGACCGAACCTCGGGGGCCAGCAAGGCAGAGTGATGGCTTTGAGCTCGAAATCCCCAAGTTCCCGCTCATTCGATTAAACTACAGGAAAGGTTTCTGCGAACTGCAATGAGCTGTCTCTAGAAGCTGTTTTTACTGTCAGTTTCAGAATTCACACTCTCTATCTCCGTTAGGAGAGTTTGCGGCCCCGGGGTTTCACAGGAGGCCTATACACTCTCCAGCCCAGCAGTGTAGATACAAGAGAGAGCTTGCTTAGAGTGGATCTAGACCTAGCTCACCCTTTCTCTAAGAAGTGCTCTCTCAGAAGCTGGGTGGGGCCTTGAGGGATGGAGAAGTGACATTTACAGAAACACACACTTTCAAGACAGTGTTTAGCCTTACTCCGCTCCGAGCATGTGCTGAATACACGTTTGTCGAATGAGTGAATGGGAAGGGTAGGCCTTTCCCAGGAAACCTGTACGGATGATGAAAAGTTTAAAAGACATTAAAGAGAGCAAAATGCAGACTCCTCCACCTCAACAGCCTCCCTTCGCCAGACCCGTCCTCTGCACCAAAGAGGAGCAAAGGGGAACTGTCGCCACAAATGAAGTCCATTAACAATTCCCAGGAAACAAAAATAGTATCTGGGTAATAAGAAACAAAATCTTACCTTTTTTTTTTCTTTTCTTTTGTTCTTAGTCTACTTTCACTGACTTACAGCGAGGGGCATGGGAAAGCCTCGAATACAGAACTTTCTAGCACAAAGTAGCTGAGTGAAATTCCAAGTCAAGATGGCAGCGGGCCGAGAGCAGAGGCGCTGGAACTGGTCACGCGAGAACCGCGGCCCTTCCCGCGAGAACTCACAAGAACCCCTTACCCCAGGGTCAGAAGCCGTGTAAACAGAAGCCCCAGGGCACAGCCTGTCAGCAGAGCTGGTGAGAGAAAGCTGAAGCTTCAATCTCTCTGTTCTTGTTGATAGAAAGCTTTCCATCACTTTTGATCTGAGCACAGTGTCTACTGGCTCCATGGACACCAGGCAGGAGGGCCCTCACTGGGGCCTAACTCGAAAAAGCAGGTAACAAAGCAATGAGATGTCCGCCCCCAAGGCCCCTTCGTCTTTTCTGTAACCCTTTCTGGTGGCCACAAGTTCTTAAAAGCTCCTAAAAGCTCCCCTTTTCGCAGAAAATGTAAAGAAAGGGGAAAGCAGCAATAGCAACAGCTTCATGCAGACCCAGAAAAACCCAGAAAATAGGGAAGGTGCTAGAAGGGTGATAAAAAGCTTGAGTTCATCTCTGTGAGAACTGGAGTCTGGAGATAATATTATCAACAGAGAAGAGGACAAGACCTAGAAATGACCAGCCCCAGTACCTTCTCTCGCAGTCCCTTCCCAGGCAAGCCTCAAGAACGGCGGAAGTAGATAGGGTGATCCTCACCCAGAGACATTCATTTCCTAGGTAACTGAGGGCGAATCGCTTCCCCCAGGCTGGGCTTCTCTAGTTCCACCTGAAAATTCAGAAATATAGAGCCTTCCCTGCCTTTTAAGGCTTACTTAGTTAAAGGGGCTGGAAAGGAAAAGCAGGCAATCACTGCGTTGCCAGGTGCCCCTTGCTATATGCAAATTTGGAGGCCCAGACTTAATCCTGGGAAAAAGCTCTGAGCTGGCTGGGGAATTTCCTCCCAGGCCTCTCCACATTCTCCTCTTGGGGAGTGAAATTCATTTCAATGCTAGTTAAGACCCGCCTTTCAAATTATTTAAATCAATTAAACATGTAAAATTTCCATATCGGGCTCACAACAACGCTCAGAATGATATGAACAGCTTTCAATTGCAAATAGTCTTACAATTCCCAACGTCAGTGACATCTCTCATGGGTGAGAGAGGCCAACCTGTGCTTATTTTCTAAAGAAAAACTGGAGAGAAAATAGACATGAATGTGTTGTGCTAAGTCGCTTCAGTCCTGTCTGACTCCCCTTGACCCCACGGACTGTAACCCACCAGGCTCCTCTGTCCATGTGATTCTCCAGGCAAGAATGCTGGAGTGGGTTGCCATCTCCTACTCCAGGGGCTCTTCCTGACCCAGGGATGGAACCTGCATCTCATGTCTCCGGCATTATCAGGCAGGTTCTTTGCCACTAGCACCACCTGGGAAGCCCACATGAATATGTATGATCATATGTATTATGATTATGTTAATATACATGTAGTTACCATAAAACAGCTCAAGTCGACAAAAGTAAGCTGACTCTATTAAAACTTTGAAATGATTAAAAAAAAAAAGGACCTACATCTCCCCAAGGGGAATCTATGCAAGTAGAAAACTAGAAGAATAAAGCAAAAGTGAGCTTTCAAGATCTGGAAGATAACCTGGGGAGGAAGGGCATCCCACCTTCTCGTTGCTCTGCCCTGCTCTGTATGGATTGTAGTTGATGGAGCCAGACTGTATTTGGATTTGCATGTTTGCTCAGAAGAAGAGCCACAGAAAGGTCTAGAAACTCAGCTGGTGTTTGACACAAATCTTGGGGCCTGGACCCCACCCCCGGCCCCAGTCCAGGATCTGATGTGAATTGCACAGACTTGATCCCTTTGCCTTTGATATGGAAGCTGGCCCTTCGCACTGGGCTCTCAGTGCTAAAGAAAACAGCCCTTGCGGAATCATATTTGCCTGCTGCCCTGGCTGCTTGCGAAGCGCCGCTGCATTCAGGGTCGGTGTCGGTGGGGGTGAATGGCAGGGGTCCTTTCTTCTTTGGGTTTGATACATCCTTCCTTCCGCTGCTCCTTGCAATCAACTGCTAGGAGAAGGAGGGGAGCAGGCAGGAGGGAGAAAGGGAGGCTTCCGGAAGCCTCTCTCCTTCCATGCCGTCGCAGTTTGCCCAGTAATGACCCTGGAGACTTCCACCTGCCTCCAGCGAAGGACTTGGTTACAGCGGAGCCCTCCCAGGCATCACCCGCCTTGCTCACTTCCTCCTCTTCCTGCCCCCAGCCCCCACCCGTCAGCCTCCTGCGGCTCCACATCTCAGGAAGCCGAGCTTGGGGCTCTGTAGCTGGGAGCTCTCCTCCCTTCACTCTGTAGGTCACCGTCACCCACAAACGCACAAACCCAAGCAGTCCCATTCCTGGGTTCCTGTTTGCATCTGGAAGCAAACGGGTGGCTTTAAAGACAGCTGGTCGCTCATTCTTCATTCTGTTGATAAATAATGTCCCTGTGCACTGTGGGGAAAGGGCTTCTTTGTGCATATTTTAAAACTAATTTAGAATCGGTTTGTTTTTAGTGTATAGTCTGTCTTGCCCTGGGGTCAGACAGCCTGAACCCCAAACTTGGGTCTCCTGCAGTTTTTTTTTGCGGGGGGGTGCTGTGCTGGGTTTCAGTTGCAGCGTACGGGTTCTTTAGTTGCGGCATGTGGGATCTAGTTCCCTGACCACGGATGGAACCTGAGCCCCCTGAACTGGGAGCATGGAGTCTTAGACACTGGGAAGTTCCTAGAGTTTTTTAATACCAACTTTTCTATAGTGTCCAGTTTTGTCTTTGTTTTTTTTTTTTAAACTTCCCAGTGTTGCCTGCACTAAAGCAAAGGCTGGCGATCGTCCGGGAGTCTCAGATGACCCGCACCCCTCTACCTGCAGCTTGTGGCTGGTGGGACACACCCTGGAGCAAAAGCCCTGGTATGCAGAGAAGGTTTGTTGCTTCCCTTTCAGTTTTTTATTGGAAGACTTGTTCTGGCGGGGAGGCAGGTACACACCTGCAGGGGTTGGGGACTTTGACTAGAGCACAAGCTTCCAATGCTTATGATTTTTGTGGAATCAGTCCCCTCTTTGCAAGTTAATTTCAGAGTCACACCTCTAATCCTGGCCTGTCATCTCACCGATATGTGTCCTAAGGGGTCTGGGGCAAGAACGTATAGATGGTCCAACATCTATAGCTGGTCCAACTACTTCTGTTGGAGAAAAACAGCTGCAAGGGCATGTCCCACATGGAGCAGGCATTGCTGCAGTCTGTTCACTGGAGGGACTGATGCGGAGGCTGAAGCTCCAGTACTTTGGCCACCTGATGCGAAGAGCCAAGTCACTGGGAAAAACCCTGATCCTGGGAAGGACTGAAGGCAGGAGGAGAAGGGGAAGACAGAGGACCAAATGGTTGGATGGCATCATGGACTCAATGGACTTGAGTTTGAGCAAACTCCAGGAGATGATGAAGGACAGGGGAGCCTGGCGTGTTGCAGTCCATGGGGTCGCAAAGAGTCAGACACGACTGAGCGACTGAACAACACAGTTGCAGTCACAAAATCAGCGTGGGTCCCTCAGCCAGACCTCATGGAGTGCCAGGTCATGAGTACGTTACAGCTGCAATTACAGTGAAGAGAGGAAAATCACCCTTGCTTCCCAAACAGAAATTTATTTATAATGTTATTTATTTATTTATTCATTTACTTTTGGCTGCGCTTGGTCTTCGTTGCTCTTCAGGACCTTTCTCTAGTTTCAGAGAGCAGGGGCTACTCTCTAGTTGCGCTGCACAGGCTTCTCGTTGCAGTGGCTTCTCTTGGTGCTGAGCACAAGCTCTAGCTCACAAGGGCTTAGTTAACTGCAGCACACAGGCTCAGTAGTTGCAGCTCCGGGGCTCTAAAGTGCAGGCCCAGTAGTTGTGGCCTCAGTTGCTCTGAAGCATGTGGGATCGTCCCAGACCAGGGATCAAACCTGTGTCTCCTGCATTGGCAGGTGGATTCTTTACCACTGAACCACCAGGAAAGCCCTCTGAAACATTTATTTTTAACATGGCAGATAGTTCATAATAATATGAGCTACTAAGGCATGTGGAAGAAGCAAGAAAGGTCATCAGGGCTAACCATCTTTGAAAGGTTTAAAGACTCAAAATGCATCTCCAGGGCCAGGCTCCTTGTTGCCCACCCCTTCCCTCTCTGGCCTGGGTCGCACGCCTCCCGCCTCTTCCTGCTGCGTCCTGTTGCTGCGCAAGGTCTCCAGGCATGCGTGTCTCGCTGTGTCCACTGCTTCCTCTGGCCCCTGCTGCCGACTGCCTTCGCTTGGTCCGCCCAGCCCTCCACTTGGTCCGCCCAGCCCTCCACTTCCACCTGAAGGCCACAGTCCCTGAACCTTCTGAGTTTGGTCTCTTTTTGAGGTTCTCTTTTGGGACCACAAGGAGTTTCCTCAGTGGCACTAGGGGTAAGGAACCCACCTGCCAATGCAGGAGACATAAGAGATGCAGGTTCGATCTCTCGGTCCACAGGATCCCCTGGAGGAGGGCATGGCAACCCACTCCAGTATTCTTGCCTGGAGAATCCCATGGACAGAGGAGCCTGGCGGGCTACAGTCCATGGGTCACAAAGAGTCAGACAAGAGTGAAGTGACCAAGCATGTGCAGTGCCCGTAAAGCCCCATGATTCCAGACCAGCAGTCCTCAACCTTTTGGCCACCAGGGGTTGGATTCATGGAAGATGGTTTTTCTACGAGCAGGGTAGGGGTAGGGGAATGGTTTCAGAATGATTCAAGTGCATTGCATTTATTGTGCACTTTATTTCTACTACGACTACATCCACTCCACCTCAGATCATCAGGCATTAGATCCTGGAGTTTGGGCACCGCTGTTCTGAAACTACACTGTGGCATCCACTCTTTCAAACTCACTTCTGCCTCAAGGCAGAAATCAAGTCTAGGGATCCACAACAAATACACTTTTCCATCCAGTGGTAGAGTTGAGTGATTTCTTCCCCCAGCAATGAACATACATTAATTTTGTATTCAAAAATCTTACTATTATTTTTAGTTTACTTTCAAAATCCAATATTCAAATACTCTTGACTGCTTTTCTTGAGTTTTTTCTTTCTCTCTCTTTTTTTTTTCTTTTTTCTGTTTCTTTTTATCTCTTTACTTTACAAACTCTTTCCCCCATTCCACAACCCTGGATTCACTAGTGCAATTTGTCTTTGAATTTGCCCCCTTGGGTTTTTTTTTAAATCAAAATGGATATGACAGACTCATTGTGTCTCTACAGGTCAAACCACAGGACAGAGTGGCCAAGAATTCATTTCTGTGGGTGAATGGAAGGCCCATTTTTCATTTTCTTTGTGTTGGGAACTACTAACTTGATTAAATTTAGACCTTTTCCTGGCTAGGACCTAGTAACCCTCCAGCCATATTACAATGAATTTTGAAAAACTTGGCCAAACATTGGGCTCTACCAGAATTTTACCTTTTTGGATTTCAGAATAAATAGGCCATCAACAGAGCTGTGGATAACTTTTGATCACACAGGGAAACACATTGTCATGGAATTTTTTTTCATGTGTTAATATAATGATTTAATAAAGACATTTGGCACAGAAATAAAACTCTCAGAGACCAAGCATTCTGAACAATGAGAGGATTAAGATCAGCCTATAGGGGATATTAGCCAAAGTGTCTTTTCTGGCTTTGGTAAAACTCTTCCATCTGTTTAGAGATAAATTCATTATCCATAACTAAAAACCCCCCTAAAATAGATGTGATGGAGAAAAAAAGTTCAGCCTCTGTTATAAGACTTTCCAAGCAAGCTTAAAATCACCCAGAAACAAAAAGGCAGAAGGAAAAAGAAAGGACAGAATCTGCGATACTGAGGGCCCGTCTTGGTGTTTTATCTGCATAACAGCGCAGTTCGCAGAGTCTGGATCCCATTTCATCAGAACTAAACGTAAATGTAGTGCCTGGAATTCTCCCAAATGAATAAATTCTTCGCTGATAATTTTTAAGTGAAGAAAGATCAACAGGATAGGAGCATGAGGGGGAGCTGTGGGCTGCAGGGTGTGTGCGTGTGCGTGTGTGTGTGTGCACACGTGAGTGTGTGTTCACACACGTGCCTGCGGATGGATTGGGGAAAGTAGAGTATAAGTGAAAGTACTCAAATTCTCATCGGATGTGCCCACCGGAGTGGGAATCCCAAAACAAGAAAGGTGTGTATTTCTTTGCATTTAGCTGGACAGTTGGGAGAGTGGTGGACACATTTTTTTTCTTTTTCTTTTGGACATGCCGTGCTGAATTCTGTCTTTCTTGGAAAACGCCAGTAGATTCATTTCCTCTAAAAAGAGCTCATGCTGATTACTCGTTCTCATCTGTTCCTGGTCAGTTTTCCTGTCTTATCCTGAGGACAGCAGCCCGACAAACCCAAACCTCTCTTCCTTAAATCCTCTTCAGATCTTCCTTCTCTCTTTCTACAGGCTGGTTTTCCTCCCCTGGATGGTGGCCAAAATGATGCCAGTTTAGGGCAGGTAAGAGAATGCACTGTGGATCGTTTCTCTCTTTAATTTTCCTCCATTTCGTAAAGTCTGTTTTTAAAATTAATTTGTGTTGTTGTAATAGTTGATTTACAGTGTTCTGTTAGTTTTGGGGCTTCCCTGGTGGCTCTGGGAGTAAAGAACCTGACTGCAGTGCAGGGAGAGCAAAGTGAATCAGCTCTACCTGTACACGTATCCCCTCTCCTTCGGACTTCCTTTCCATTTAGGGCAACACAGCGCTGAGTAGTGTTCCATGTGCTGCAGTAGGTTCCTCTTGGTTCTTATTTTATATGTACTAGTGTGTATCTGTCAATCCCAATCTCCCAGTGTATCCCTCCCTCTCCCTTTCCCTTTGGTGATCATAAGCTCGTTTTCTATCTGTGACTGTCCGTTTTGTAGATAAGTTGTTTGCACCACTTTTTTAGATTCCACATTCAACAGCTATCACACAGCATTTGTCTTTCTCCACCTGACTCACCTCATTCAATGTAACAATCTCTAGGCCCATCCCTGTCGCTGCAAGTGGCATGATTTCATTCTTTTTATGGCTGAGTAATTTTGTGATATCTTGCTGAGCACAGTCTGAAACTTCTACAGTGATGGAAAGAACAAAACTCTTTGAGAGACTCGTGTTCACTCTCAGGATTGAGGTTACCTAAGGAGGAACTCAGTGGTTTGTTTACATAAATCTGTCCACCAAGTCTTGAAAAGTCCTGCAAGGAACGCGATTCTTTTAGGGGCCTGAGGTTCTCCTTTAGCTTCTTTGCTTGAGAAATGAAGGAAAAAGACACGGCCGTGGAGTCTGCTCTTCCTTCAACCACTGGAAGAAAGGAAGAGTAGAAGAGAAAAGTTAACAAAGAGAAGACACGTGTCCCTCCTCTTTCCTTCCCCTCTCCCAGTCCGTGGGCAAAATCTAATAAAGATGATTAAATTACATGTCTTTTCCTCCTATTGAAATCCACTGCATACTATTCAAATATTAGAACTCAGGAAATAAGGTCCCTCATGAAACCTTAGACGGCAACACAGGGGTCTGAGCTGGAGGTCTGCCTGACTGGGCAGCTCTAATTAAGAAATCACCCTGCTGAGCAGAACTTAATCTAAATAAAATATAAAAAGGAATTCAGTGAAAACCATTACCTCCTCCCCATACACCTCAGGAGAGCTTCCACTCCCCTCAGTCCTAACAACTTTCTCTCCCAGCACTGGGGAGCTCTGTGTTGCTCTCTGTGCCCGTGATACAATCAAGAATAAAAGCCTAGCTCTTGAAGAGGAAGCTGGGGCTTGTGCCTGCCTCTTGCTATTTGGCCAGACCTCCTAGGGGCCACCTGCAGATGTAGTTGATGTTATTTTGGTTTGGAGGCAGGATAGAGGATAGGGAAGTGGGTAAAGAATCCGCCTGTAATGCAGGAGACACGCAGGAGATGCAGGTTCAACCCTTGGGTCAGAAATATCCCCTGAAAGAGGAGAATGGCAGCCCTCTCCAGTATTCTTGCCGAGAGAAAAATCCCTCGGACAGAGAAGCCTGGCAGGCTACACTCCAACGTGTCTCAAAGTGTAGGACACGACTGAGTGACTAAGCACCCACAAAAAAAGGGGATGAGATTTGATCAAAGATTGCTGAGTTGGACATCTAACCCACTCCTCCAGCTTTAACAGTGAACTGGGAATTCACAGACTCTCTGTAGGGCAGCTGGATTTTGCTGGCCAATCCATTAGCTGCTTTTGATGGGGTGGTCACTTGAGAGCAACTTCGGTTTTTTTCAGCATCCTTGTTCAAGCTAGTCCTTTAAGCTGTACAGAGTCTGCCTCAAACTACTCCATCCAAGTCCTGGGTTATCATTCTGATAGCAGGTGACAATGTTTAGCCTTATTTCTACCTACAATCTGTAGAAACCAACGTTGTGTTCTTGCTGTTGCCTCCCATAAGCATTTTTGTTCCGTTTTACACAACCGTGGCTTCACATGGGCTGCCTGCCTGCCCGCAGCAGTGATTCTTCAACTGTTAAAAATCTGTTGAAAGAGATGGACCCTCTTCCTAGCGGAGAGAAAAAGCACACATGCATATACATTTTCCCACTGGATGGTCAGTCTAATTATTTAGGCAATTCTCCTCCCTTCTCTTGTTTCATATATTATTGGGTTGGCCAAAAAGTTTGTTTGAGTTTTTCTGTAAGATGTTATGGAAAACCCAAATGAACTTTCTGACCAACCCAAAAGACGATCCTCATAGTATTGAAGTGAGTGAGTGAGTGAAAATTGTTCAGTCATGTCTGACTCTTAGAGACCCCATGGACTGTACAGTCCATGGAATTTTCCAGGCCAGAATACTGAAGGGGGTAGCCTTTCCCTTCTCAAGGGAATCTTCCCAACCTAGTATTCTTGCCTGGAGAATCCCCATGGACAGAGGACCCTTGCGGGGCAGAGTCCATGGGGTGGGTCATCAAGAGTCAGACACGACTAAATGACTAAGCACAGCATGGCGCCTCATCCTTGTCAAAGTATTCATGACTCAAGATGGGGAATCAGACGTTTCCTTTTCAGAGATTGGACGAATGGAGAAGAGGAAAGAAAAAAGAGCAGAGGAAAGAAAAAGCAGCCATAACACCCAAGCTAGATACAGAGAAATGATTGAAAAGAAGCGTCTGATTTTCCCATCTCTAGCCACAGCAGTTTTCTCCACATCCCCTGCCACACCACTATCAGATTCAGGAATAAAGAACAGAGGATGTGAGGGGAAGTCTGGATATGATGCTTAGAAAACATATTCTTAAATCGCTGTAGATTCTCATTCTCTGTCTTACAGTTGGTTATCTTAGCACTTAAGTCAACTTTCCATTACTTTTGTAGACATTGAATAACATCATCTTCCCCTACCCCAGTCACCAACTGTGAGCCAGACTCATCCCAGAATGGGGGTGGGACCAGCTTCAGTTGAATAGCTTTCATGCTGACATTTGAAAGAACAAATTCCCAGCTATTGAACAAACCTAAATTTTCTACAGTTATTATAGAAGCGTATCGATCTCAAGAAATCTGTGTCTCATTCTCTGTGAGACACAACTGTGATTCATAGGAGTGTAAGCTGGTACAAACTTTCTGTAGGATTATGTCTCCAGTTTTAGCATTCATTGTAATAAACAAGGCAGGGTGTTTTGTGGCAGTAACTATTAGCCACCAAAATGATCTCATTCACTCTGGTTATAGAAATATCTTAACACTTACTAATGCTTAATATTTAATAGTTAAATATGCCTCCAACAGCATCAGAACTCGATGAGTGGTGTTTAAATCTTAATATAAGACGATGTGCTTGGTTGCAAAAAAAAAAAAAAAATAAGATGGATAAAACTCTATATTTGCCCTAAAAAAAAGGAAAAATCTGAGTTCAAAGGTGACAACAGTTTGCTAGTTACATTAAGCTTGAACGTTCTGATCTGGAAAATGGGGACAGTAATAATATGTGTCTCATAAGGCTATTCTGAAGGTGGGCTGGAGCCTGGTGGGATACAGTCCACGGGCCCGCAAAGAGTCGGACATGGCTGAAGCAACTGAGCACACACACGTACAGGCAAGATGCTTGTGACATCTTCAAGTCCAGTGTGAGTCAACCAGAGCCTCATTTAACAGCCTATCTTCTTACCAGTTAAAGACACAAGTGGTCGTCCAGTCAACAGAGCCCATCCAGGTAGGGACAGAAAGACACCAGTTCTGGGGTGTGGCCTCCGCGACCATATTTGATGAAAGAGCAGTGAGAGTACATCACTCTTATCTGAACAGAACTCAGTTACAGATATGTGATAAATGACTGAGAAATCTTCTAGGGGCCCTCTCAACTTCCGGTATGATCGGTTTTTCCAGGAAGAGCGAAACAGACCTGTGAGTGGGTGGACAAGTACTGGAGAGAAAGGTTCTTCTGTTCATGAGATTTACTGTAACGAAAGCTGCAGCCCAGGGGGTATTCTAGGCTGATCCCGTCGAGTTGGGCCTTAACTCGGCATCTGTGAGTCTGGTCCAGCGATAACCTACCACACGGTGTCACTGTCACAGTCAAAAGACATGACGTACGCAGTGTGATGGGTCACGGGTCTGGTGCATAGAAAGCATTGACAGATGCTTGGCCCAACCACATACCAGCTTCGGACCTACACTCATACTCAACCTCCACTATTGGCTCTATTGAAACAGTGCTAACCAAGAGGGCCAAACCTGCAGAAGGACAGGAGGAACAGTCTCCAGCTCATGGAAGGTGATGAACTAAAACTTCACCATGTGCGTCTAAGTGAAGGAGGGGAATGCTCCCGGTGGGGCTTTTAAATAACTGTGCTTTGCCCATGGCATAGTTCCCGGCCCTGGAGTTGCTTCCTTTCCTTATAATAACTGTCCACTAGGTAGCTTGTGGCCAGTGGGCTAAGGAACAGAAAGGCGGTTGGTGTCAGCCTCTCGAGATGCCAAGTGGAGAAGTTTTCCTCAGGTTTCTGGGTGGGTTTTTCAGCCAACACCCTTGAAAGGAAGCAGAGCCTGCTTGCCACAGGCATCTGGGACACAAGGGCCTACACAGTATTTTTGAAAAGTTCAGTATCGCTCACCGATAAAGGGGCATTCAGTGCGGGCGAAGGCGCTCCGCAGAGAGGGTGGAGACCGGGCTGCCAGGCGGTCCTCGGACAGCGCTTGCAGCCAGTTTTCTCTTTCCACCATCTCTCGAGTTGAGTAGGTGCCAAGATAGCTGAAAGCTTTCGGGGACACCCATAGACACAGATAGGGGGCCCCCCGCTCCCCCAGCCCCTGTCTTTTCCATGGAACTTAGCAGTAGCAACCAGGGGCGTCATCACAGAGCGTTAATTTTTTCCCTTGCCTGGTTTCCCACATTCTGTGACCACTGCAGAGCATGCCAGGGAAAATATTGAGAGCCTAGGTAAACGAAGGGGAACCCAACATTCACCAGTCTGGCCTTAAAATAGCCGGCGGCACGCCCCCATCCTGGAGAATACACAGGCGGTGACTGTTAACCCGTGGGCCCAGAGCACCCACCCACCCCACCCCACCAGCTCGCCCGATGCCCGTGAAAGCCTATCTCAGAGACAGGACAAAGAAGGAGCCTTTGCTGCCGGCTTGCCTTTGCCCCCAACCCACACCTTTGGTGAATATTAATGAACAGGCAGTGCCCTGACTGATGCAAAGCCGTGCGTGCCACTGGGATGGGGGCCTTGGGATGGGGCAGGGGGTTAGACAGGGCGGTCAGACAGAGCCAAGGGTGTTCCTGGAGGAGAGCGGAGACTTGAGCTGCAGAACGCTCCCCGGGGCTGGGCACCCCAGGCAGGAAGAAAAATGCCTCCATATTGACTATTGGATACGCCGGGCCATGGCTCTAGAGCTTGACTGTTGTGCCCTAAGGCTGTGGACCCTGGATGGAGTTTGTGAGGTGGGGAGGAGGAGGAGCTCTGACAGGAAGAATGTAGATAAAGAGCACAAAGGTGGGGTGAAGGTAATCTGGGGGTGAGGATAAGGAAGACTGCAGAGGATACATTGCATCAACATAATATTTTCTAAGTGCTCCACATATAAAGTTGCCAGATTTAGCAAATAAAAAACGCAAGATATCCAGTTAAATTTGAATTTCGGATCAGTAACAAATACATTTTTTAGGATAATGTCCCCTGACATGCTACACAGAATTATAATTTCTAAAAATCATTTTTACTGGAAATTTAGCATCCAGCTAAATTTGAGTTTTAGATAAGCAAAGGATAGGTTTTGCTATAAATATGTCTCATGCAACATTTAAGAGATAATTATATTAAAAAGACTGGTGTTTATCTGGAACTCAAATGTAACTGGGTGTCCTGTGTTTTATCAGCAACCCTACAGCCATCCAGGTGTTGCTACCTCAAGCAGAATAAAAACCCTCGAGGGCAGAAACAGTTTCTGCCAGGTTCTTTCTGCAAAACCTAATGTTGCCCATTCCACATACTGTTCTGCCACAGAACACAGTACTGAAAGGCATAATCACTGGGGTACGTGTGCATGGCTTATTATGAGCCATGCGATCTCAGGCAATTAACTGTCTCCTCGATTTTCTTGCCTTCTAAACGGGAAAAACGATAGCTGCCTGCCTTAGGGAGTTGTTACAAGGAAACAGTACGGGTAAAGTACTAACTCTATTCTAGACTCATGGAAAGTACTCAATAAATGTTAGCTATTATTATCACTGTTATCATTATTGTGTGCTTCTGTGGGCTCAGTCACTTCAGTCGTGTCTGATTCTTTGTGACATGGTGGACTGTTGCCTGCTAGGCTCCTCTGTCAATGCTATTTTCTTCCAGGGAATCTTCCCAACCCAGGAATTGAACATGCATCTCTTGCATTGCAGGCAGATTCTTTACTGCTAACCATGGTTCCCCCATGGTTCACCCCCTGGGGCTCAGCTCAGCCCCAGGCTGAGCTCTCTAGACTTATTAAGTCTACTCACAGACAACGTTGCATTGAAATAATTGGATTTCTTAACATTTTTTTTGCCTATTTTGCTATGATTTAAGGAGATTTGCAGAAACATTAAATGATCCACCAGTTTAAAAATATTTCCACCACCAACTTGGAATTCCCTCCACTGAGTCATTTTGATCGTATCTTCCTAGAAGAACATAAATTGGTTCACTGTCTTTGGAAGGTAATTTGGCAACTGCTTGAAAAATTACAGATCACATTCTCTTTAAGTAGAGATTCAATTTTTAGGATTTTATCCTGCAGGAATATTTGAACATGAACCAGGCTGTTTATTCCAGCATTGTTATGAGACCAAAATATTGAAGTGACCTAAATGTCCATCACAAGGGAATTAGTTAAATCTGTTATGCTATTAATGTGTGTGGGTGTTCAGTCATGTCTGACTCTTTGTGACCCCATGGACTGGAGCCTGCCAGGCTCCTCTGTCCATGTGATTTTCCAAGCAAGAATACTGGAGTTGCCAGAGTTTCCTACTCCAGGGGATCTTCCTGACCCAGGGGTCGAACTCGAGTCTCCTGTACTTCCTGTATTGCAGGCGAATTCTTTATCCCTGAGCCACCTGATGTTATTAATACATTCATAGAATAAATACAAATTAATAATGAATGTGGACACTCTTTCAATACTGATATAGAACTCTCTAAAATATGTTCTTTTAAAAAAGACAAGGCACAAGAAAGCCTGTAAAATACCATGCCACAGTGTTAAAAACTTGAGGGGCTTCAAGGAGGCACCCGTGGAGTCTGGGCTGAATTCAGCGCCATTCTCCCAGAGAGTCACAGTGCAGACGGGAGAGGAGCCCCTGGGCAGGGTCAGGCCTGGCAGACACTCCCTCGGCCAGGCGATCGGGGTCGCAGCGTCAGCGCTCAGTCTTGGGGGTAGCGTGTCCCTGTGACATGATGATGAGAGCGGCCTTCGTCTCTTTGGTCATCCTCCTGAAAACCCATAACCCGGGCAAGCCATGACAAAAATATTAACCCAACTCAAACCGAGGGACATTCTACAAAATCTTCAGAGCTGTCCAGGTCATCAAAAGAAGGTAAGTCCGAGACACTAGCACAGACGAGAGGAAGCTGAGGAGATAGAGCAGTTAAAGACGAGGTGGCATCCTGGATGAGACCCAGGAACAGAGAGGACAGTGGGGTGAAACCAGTAAAATCTGATAAGCTATGGACTTTGGTTATTAACAGTGTACTGATGCTGCTTCCTTAGTGGTGACAGATGTACCCCAGACTATGAAGGTAACAAAAGGGGAGAGTGCGTGGTGGCATGTGCAGGGACCCTGTGATAGCTTGGCAAACCCCGTCTAAATTTTCTAAAATAAAACACATCAAAATGAAAAGGGAGTAGAGAGTACATTGGATTGGCCAAAAAGTTCATTCCGGTTTCTCCATCCAATGGAAAGGACAAACCCAGACATATTTTTGGCCAGCGCAATATAATGGCTTTCATGCACATGAAACATTTGTGGAAGAACAGGCCACAAACTGAGAGTTTCTGTTACCTCTGTAACCAAGAAGGATCTGAGTTATTGGAGGGGAAGGTTTCACTGTATGCACTTTTTTAACAAATCTTTTTATTCTGTATTTTGGAATATAGTTGATAACAAGTTGTGAGAGTTTCAGGTATCAGCAAGGTGATTCGATTATCCACGTGCTATTCTTTTCCAAAGCTTTTCCCGTTTAGCCTGTTACACGGTATTTATATACACTTTAATATTTTAAATTAAAAATTGTGAATTTACTACCATTTAAAAATACTACAATTGACATTTTACAAAAATAAAACAGGATTTTTAATCCAAGTTGTTTCTAAAAGATGCATTCGTTTTGAGTTGCATTTTTTTTTTTTAGTAACTCATCCAATCAGATTCCATAATGCACCAGATCAGCTCCCAAAGAAGTAGTTAATTTGGATTAATTTTTCGTATTAAGAGGTGAATGGTCCCAAAGTACAAGGCCTCAAGGACAATGGTACTGGAAATATGCAAAGGGAAAGAAAGCCTTTGATAACGGTCTGAATGCATGGTTTTGCCCGGACTCTGAGCACCCAGGTGACGTGATGAAGGTACATGGTACCCAAGGAGGGACAGGAAACAGAAAATGCCCAGAGAGGGGGCTGTATGCCCCAGAGACTGACTGCTGACGTGACGCACACGTGAGGTTCTCTCTCCATCTGCTGCCCAGCAGCCTCGATCCCATATCATCCCAGTTCCACAACGAGCGTTTCTGTGTTTTGACCCTTAAGCCAGAGAAATATACTAAACCGTCGGACTTCCGCAGGGCACTCCGGAGACAGGAGAGCTGACTCTGGGGTTCTCCCGTCCTGCCCTGACCCATCACCCTTCTGTTTCAGCCACTGCTTAGCAAAAAAAATCAATTGGGAGGTGACAATGAAGTGAATTCAAACCTGGAATTTCTCTTCTCCAGGAAGAGAAACTGAGCCCTTCAGGCAAAGTCGCAAGCTGGAGAGAAAGGACACAGGATTAACCAGTCACTGAGCCGGCTGGGGGCCAGGAGCCAGAAGGACACCCAGCAGGAGAGGCAGGGAAACGGTTAATAATTCACGGTGACACATTAAGCCAGCTCCTCGGGGGCTCCAGTTTGGCTAATTGCAAAGTCAAAACAGAACTGTCGGAAACTGGGAAGGTGCTGTCACTTTTACTGTATTTTTCCACACGTATTTTTAATTTTTTTTTTCAATTTGGAAATGCTCATGGGGAGCCGGAAAAGGTAGGCTGGAGAGCTCCCGGGGTCTGAGAGAGGAGAAACTGTGTCCTTGCCCAGCTCTCAGTCTGACTGAGACCAGCAGCTCCCCAAGGGCGTCCCGCACCGAAGCCAGCCAGGTTGCCTGCTCCTGCCGCCGCCACGAAACCTCCCCACCGCCTCTCGTTTTCACTGCCCTTCGATGCCGGCAGTGTGCAGCCCTGCCACGTTACACTAGCAATGCCCTCTGTCCACCAGCCACACCAGCCTCCTGGTCCTAAACCCAGCAGCTGCCGAACAGGGAGCAGACGGGAAGAGATGAAAAACACCCCCAAAAGTGGGTAACTGGGAAACCCAGGGCAGAGAGGCAGAGGAGAATGAAAATACTGTGCCCTTGGGATTGACCCATACACACTGTTGACACTGTGTATAAAATAGATAGCTAATGAGGACATACTGTACAGGGCGGGAAGCTCTATCCAATGTTCCGTGGTAACCTGAACGGGAAGGTGGCCCGAAAGTAGCCGGCCAGGCTCCTCTGTCCACGGGATTCTCTAGACAAGAGTCCTGAAGTCGGTTACCATTTCCTTCTCCAGGGGCTCTTCCCAACCCAGGGATGGAACCCGGCTCTCCTCCACTGCAGGCAGATTCTTCACCGTCTGAGCCAGCAGGGCAGTCCTTATCAGGTGCACTAGTGTGGCTGTGAAGGACCAGGAAGCCTGGTGCCTGCCGTCCATGGAGCCACCAACAGTCAGATACGACTTAGCAATGAAATAGTCACAACAATAGATGGTTGGTTCACCTTGCTGTACAACGGCAACTGATGTGACATCGGAAAGCAACTTCCTCCAACACCAATCAGCCCAGCCGGCGCGTGGGCACCTGCTCCCACAGTGCCTAGCCATCCTGCGGGAATGCACGGAAGAGCAAGTGGCGAGTGCAGGATGTCTGACGTGACCGTGTGTCCTGCTTCGGGGAGAAGACCGGACATTCCCGCACACTGCGGAAAATGTCCTGGGACATTTACCTGCCCTTGGGTCTCATAAACCTTGGCTGGTGTTCTGAACCTTTAGGCGTGAGTATTTACTTAGCACTTACTTTCTAAGTTATTAGGAGTACTCATCACAATGAAACATTTAAATAACATTTGCTGCATCCGAGGGCATGTCCTCCTTGAAGAATAGCCTTGTAGATTATTTTAACTCATAGAGCTTGACAACTTGACATTAAGGGTAAGCATGTTTGTCATCCCCCCTTACACACACACACACACCCCCTCTCCTCTCTTCCAGCAAGCCTTGCACTTGCTTCTAAGGTCCCCCCAAAGGGCATGGGATCTGCTAACCCTGAAAACAGCTGCTGTTCAAAAGGCTCAGCTGCTGAACTCTTTCCCTTTGGTTTGGCCAAAGCCTATCGCCTGGGTCTCAGGTTCCTTCATGATGGCTCCGGGCAAATGCCCGGCGGGTCATTCACCGCAGACCTTCTGCACCCTGTCCCCTGACCTATCTCATGGAATAGTGCAGAAACACAATTCCTCTATTGTTCTCTGACTCGGGGACTGAGGAAAGGGGGAACGTGCATGCACACAAAACCTCCCTCGAAAAGATTAGCGCAATTATTTGCCAGGAGCGATGGTTATAAGCCATTCTGCTCTCAAATTCTCCCCAGCACCAGGTCACCTCAGAGGCTCTTAAAGCTCCAAACACAAGACAGTGTGTTCTCCTGCATTTTGCCACATTGTTCTAGAAGGCGACTGGGCCAGTGCTTAATGCTGCCCTCACCCACAAGGCTAATAAGCAGAGGAAGTAAACAGTGAATAATGCATGTGTCTGAGCCCTGGGTCCCCACGCCCCCGTAAGTCTGTAAGAGGCAGATGTCTGGGACCAGACGTCACTGGCAACTGATTTGCCCAATTTGGGCAAAATGCTTACTCCAACAGCGCTGTAGATTACAGATTCAGCTCGTGGTTGGTGTTCAGTGGTGTGCTATCTCCCCCTGCACCTTTTTTTTTTGGCCACTCACTACAGCACGTGGGATCTTAGTTCCCTGATCAGGGATCAAACCCACGACCCCTGCAGTGGAAGTGTGAAGTCTTAACCACTGGACCACCGGGAAATCCCATTCCCCCTTGCACCGCACCTGATGTGAATAACAACCATTGACCACTGTGCTACCACTCTGCTGGCCCATCCAGTCTCCTTTCAAGAGTTAGGGATATGTTTCAGGAGGGAAATTAAATTGTTCCCAAACTTTGTACCCACGTCCTTATACTACAGACATATTTCAGACCTGTAATCGCAGAGAAAATGAAGTCTTTAATGTTATCCCCCTCAATATATATTGATTACATAGACGATTATGGGAGACATACAAAGAAGAAAGGTTGGAGGATAGAAAGATTTGTGATATATATGTGGTGGTGATTTAATCGCTCAGTCGTGTCCAACTAACGCAACCCCATGGACTGTAGCTGGAGAGGGAAATGGCAACCCACTCCAGTATTCTTGCCTAGAGAATCCTGTAGGGGGGAGCCTGGTGGGCTGCTGTCCATAGGGTTGCACAGAGTCGGACACGACTAAACCGACTTAGCATGCATGCATGCATTGGAGAGGAAACGGCAGCCCACTCCAGTATTCTTGCCTGGAGAATCCCAGGGACGGAGGAGCCTGGGGGGCTACAGTCCCTGCTGCTGCTGCTAAGTCGGCGCAGTCGTGTCCGACTCTGTGAGACCCCACAGAGGGCAGCCCACCGGACTCCTCCGTCCCTGGGATTCTCCAGGCAGGAATACTGGAGGGGGTTGCCATCCCCTGCTCCAGGGGAGCTTCCTGACCCAGGGACTGAACTTGAATCTCCTGCATTGCTGGTGGTCTCCTGAGTTACCTAATACCAATTGACTGATTAACTACATTTAAGTTACTGATAAATTAAATGAGACATTGAAAGAATTTGCCAGTTGAGTCCAGACTGCTAGTCCAATAACTCTGTGAATATTCTACCCAAGAGTGTACCTCCGTGTGTAAATAAATATAGAGGTGACCATTACCTACAGTTCAGGAAACAATTCAGTCATTCCTTTATTCTTCAAATGTTACTGATTCCCTACCATATTAAGCAGGTTTGTCTTAGAGCAGCCGCGTTAAAAATCCTGTTGTTTCCAGAGGAATCAGTACTATCTGGAAAACACAGCCCTGGGAAAGAAACTCTCAATGCTGAGCAAAAAAAGAGGACATTTTCTATGTGATGGCAAATTGAGAAAGTTTTCAAACGTCTATGGTTCATTGCTGAGAAAACCTACAGATGTTAAACTTTGCACATGTCTATGAAATACATTTACAAAGTATTAGCTATAACCCCGTTCCTACGAATCCACGTCTTTACAGGCTTCAGCCTCATTTCTCATGCAGCAGGCTATCAGACAAGCTTCTGTTGAAAGAAATAGAGTCTGGAGGTAAATGACCAAGTCACAATGATTATTTTATATTGCATATTATCTATATGCACACATCTGGACAGAACAAGCAGTATACCACTGTTTGCACGTAACTTTCATAGTGCGTGCTAACACACACACACACACACACACACACACACACACACACACACACACACACACACACACAAACACACACAGTCTTTCCCATATGGGAAGTTTAATGTTTTAGTTAAACTCCAGAAAGCCTTTTTTTGTAAAATTGGAATGCAACTGAAATTCTAGCTGAATTGGCTTCACAATATGGAGGTTAAAAATAATTAATAATAATAAACGGGTCATTTGGAAAGTACCTAAAATCCTGAGGCTAAAGGCATAAACATAAAAGAGCCTAATCGTATAGAATGTATACACACCACTCTTGAGAATTATTCACTGACGACAAGACAGATGGGAAGATACAGCTGCTAAAACAATTTTCTCCTTAGGATGCCTAGAACTAAGCACCCCATGTTGTTACACTGTCCATAAGCAGGATGGGCATTTTCGAGGCTTCATAAAGGAAGTATCTGAAGCACGTCCATCACATTCACTGGGGTCTGTTCACCCACAGACACAGGCACAAATTCGTCCAAACCTGACACTCCGCTCTGCAGAACTGGTATCATTTCCTTCTGCATTATTCCTACATCAAGTTCCCAGTAATGGTGATGATGACCCGCAAAAAGGAGAACAAATAGCAGACCAAAGAACAGCCTGGCTCCAGTGAGGCACAGAGCCGTTTGTCCACCGAAAGGTCCAGTCTATAGGGGCCCAGCTCACCAGCATCTGTGTGTGGATGAACTTTCCAGAAAGGATGCTCCCTGGGTACCACTCATGGGCAGAAACCAGATCCGCAGCTGGTGCCTGCTGCTCACACGTGCCTGAGCTACGTCTCTTTAACCAGACAGGGCTGAGGTCTCCCTTGCTTACTTCTGGTGGATATTGCAAATTCAGAGCAAAGGAGGGTTACAGACGAGGTGATGGTAGGAGACAGAGGCCCAGCAGGGACCCAAGGCAAGAAGGCTTGCTTGTCAGGAGGAGAATCCTGTCAGGTGCACACAGTCATTGCTCATTATCTCCCCAAATCCAACGAGCCCACCCCGCTCATTCATACACATCAAGGCAATTCCTCTGCAGGGTTTGGCCTGCCTCTCCCGTAGCAGCCAGCCAGCCAGGGTGCTGCTCTGAGACTGCGGTCACCCCCAGTACCTAGATCGTGGCCAAAGGAATAGAAATAAGAATCACCACCTAATGATCTGTCCCAGTCAAGAGAAAACAAGTCTCATGCGACTGACAAACGGCTCTTCACCCAGGCAGCTACTCACCTAGATCTGGCAAGAGGATTGACCGAAAAAGTCAGGTTCAGCATCCACACTCAAAAGGAGCAAAATCCAAGGGGATCTAACTCGGCCGTGCTCTGCCCTGTCCCTCCGTCTAGCTGACCCAGGACACGACCCTGATAAGCTCAGCCCAGTCGTGGAGAGGGAGCCGGGGTCCCGCCTAGGCCTGCCTCTCGTCCTCAGGTCCGAGCCGCAAGCCCCAGCGCTTGTGTGCCGAACGCCCGCTCCCGACATTGAATGAGCCCACAGAATACCTCGATCTGATCTTTTATAGTGCTTTGTTTATTACCTGTGTGCCCTTATTTCATAAGGGAACCAAGAAAGAGAGAGAGAGAGCTTGCAGCAATGATGAAGATGACTATTCGCGGCGATCCAAAGACAGCGTTTCTTAGGCTTCATTCATCCAGCAAATGTGGCCAGACAACCTAGCAATTGTTCTCTCAAATGTCACCTTCCTGTAAGGGCCACTGTGCCGACAAACCTCGGCTGTCTCGGGGTGGGTTTTTTTTTGCTCCCCTGGAGTGCCCCCCTCCCCCAAATGGTTGTGTTATCCTCCCATATCTCTACAGAAATTGAACCGACAAGAAAAGCTTTTCTTCTTCTTCCAGCCAACACCCCCCCACCCCCACCCCATCCGTTTTCTCTTTCTTCTGCGTGCGGCTTGAACAATTTGGCTCTGTTCTGGGTGCATTCCTGTGGCCCATTCTCTTCCAGTCCCCCGTGTGGGACCCGGGACGGTGGACCCAGAGAACACAGGCTCACATTCAGCCCCGGCACGGTGTTGCTGGGGGGGGCGGTGTGCTGGCGGGGGGAGGCAGAAAAACGAACCGAATACACCTAGGATGGTTGCGCCACCAGCTTAATACCTGGGCTCAGAGACAAAGGCTCTTTAGAAAAAGGCCGGGGCGGCAGGGTGACCCCCTCCCCCTCCCTCCAGGAGTTCAAAAGATAACAGGGGCTGAAAATAAAGCCCTGGCGTAATGAAAGTTTTCCAAGCCATTTCAGGAGTTATTACCAATGATGACAGAGGACTCACTGCCCCCTCTTTTGGGTGAACCGTCTCTTCTCCTGTGTGATGCGAGCCCTGCCCCTGGCGTGTGTGAGTGTGCGCGTGAGTGTGTACACACACGTACGTGCCCTCATCCCTGAACAAAATGGCCAGAGCGCTCAGCTCCTCACATAGGCGGAGGTGCCACCGTGTCTTGGAAAGTCCCAGACTTGAAGGGAATCCACAAAATGACGAAGCCCTTTCAACACGATCCCTGTTTTATTCTAAACGAAGGGTAAGTGGGTGCTTTGTAATCTTTATCCCTGTGTTTATTTCCGCTTGAGATCCAGAATTTGCACTTGCCCATGGAAGAGGGCAGAAGTCTTCAGAGTACGTTCTGAGGACAAAAAGGAAGGGGGTTAGTGCAATTTAAACAAATCACAAGGTGTTCAGAGGACCCCTCCTCTAGATGGGACGGTGCCGGGCTTGTGACAGTCAGACTTCAAAGGCCAACTTGAAGACAGTGCCTCACGGCTGTTAGCTCCAGGGCCTTACCCAAAGTTCTTCTTTGAGAGAGTAAATTTTTAGCCAGAAGCCTGGAGACCAAAGACAAAAAGCCAGGCCTACAACATAACTGGGAAATAGTGGGATACATATGCACATCAAACAGGATTTTTCTATCTTGTGATTCAAAAAAATTACTTGCCCATAAAAAAGAATGAAATCATGTCATTGGCAGTAACATGCGTGGACCTGGAGATGATTATACTAAGTGAAGTAAGTCAGACAGAGGAAGACAAATATCATATGATACCATTTGCATGTTGAATCTAAAAAGATGATACAAATGAACTTATTTGCAAAACAGAAAGAGACTCAGAAAGAAAACAAACATGGTTACCAAGGGAGAAAGGGCGTTTGGAGTTAACAGATACACGAGCAGTAGGCCATCAGCGAGGACCTGCTGTGCAGCCAGGGGCCTCTGCTCACTATTCTGTAATAGCCTACGTGGAAAAAGAAGCTATTGTTCAGTCATGAAGTCTGACTCTGCAACCCCATGGACCGCAGCACGCCAGGCTCCCCTGTCCTTCACCATCTCCTGGAGCTCAAACCCATGCCCATTGAGTCAGTGGTGCCATCCAACCATCTCATCCTCTGTTGTCCCCTTCTCCTCCTGCCCTCAATCTTTCCAGCATCAGGGTCTTTTCCAACGAGTCAGCTCTTCGCATCAGGTGGCCAAAGTATTGGAGCTTCAGCTTTAGCATGAGTCCTTCCAATGAATATTCAGGGTTGATTTCCTTTAGGATTGACTGTTCAGTCTCCTTGTAGTCATGTACATGTATATCTGAACCACTTTGCTCTACACCTGAAACTAACACAACATTGTAAATCAACTATTCCCCAATATAAATAAAAAATAATTAGAAGTTTTAGAAGTGCACACTTGGAAAACGACTCTAAACCACTGCTCTGTGTATTTGCTTTTTCAAGAAGACTATAAACTGCATGAGAACAGGAACCATACATCTGAATTCCTAGCATCTAGTACTTTTAAGTAATGCTTTTGGAATGTTGAAAAATTCCAGATTCACAAGGAAGAGAAAAGCATGCAGTCACATGCAGGAGCCAGCCGATACCCACTCATGGGGACCAACTGTTAAATCTCTGTGAGTTCTGTAAGTCGGTTGCTAAACATGAAAGTGAAAGTGAAAGTCACGCAGTGATGTCCGACTCTGCGGCCCCATTAACTATACAGTCCGTGGAATTCTCCAGGCCAGAATACTGGAGTGGGTAGCCTTTCCCTTCTCCAAGGGATCTTCCCAACCCAGGTCTTCCACATTACAGCCAGATTCTCTAACAGCTGGGCCACAAGGGAAGCCCAAGACTTCTGGAGTGGGTAGCCTACCGCTTCTCCAGGGGATCTTCCCGACCCACGGATTGAACCAGCTGTCCTGCACTGCAGGCAGATTCTTTACCAACGGAGCTATCCGGGAAGCCCTCCTTAAACACAGCTGCTATTAAAAGTCAAATTCTACAAACTTACAATTAAATAAGTTACATCAAAAACAAAAGTTAATGAGCTCATCACTTCCTTACCATTTCGCAATGTTTCACCCTTGTCTATATCCTTGAGGTTACCTCTATCTCTCACATCCATATTGGAGTTTCCCTGGTGGCTCAGTGATAAAGAATCCATCCACCAAAGCAGGAGACACAGGTTCGATCCCTGGGTTGGGGAGATCCCCTGGAGAAAGAAATGACAACCCACTCCAGTATTCCCTGGAAAATTCCATGGACAGAGGAGTCTGGTGGGCTACAGTCCATGGGGTCGCAAAGCATCAGACATGAGTTAGCCACTGAACAGCAACAGCGTGTTCATACGGTGGAAATACTGGCCGATGGCTGATTACTACACATCTCTGCCTGACTCTGTGTTCGGTGATATCACATTTTTAGCTGAGTTAGCCATGGTAGGAGCTTGAACACCATGGAAGTATAAAAATGCTACAAATCAAGTTTTGTGATTGTATAGACTTAAAAATAATACAGGAAAGGTTAATAATGCATATCAAGTGTAAAAATATATCACATCTTTAGTTGTTCCTTTGTGAGTAGCCAACAAGTATGTACCAAGGATATGTTCTTCTCAAAAACCATCTTCTGACCCCATGAAGTAATCACATTATCGACCAAGAAGTGAGCTTCCAACGTATGTCTTCTTTCAACTTATTCCTCAATGAAAATTAAAATATCAACCAGTGTTCCTATTGGAATTATACTCCTTTGCCAACTGCAGAAGAGAACTTGGTGAAATGTTTTTTAAGAGTCAATTAGTTATGTGGAATT
Source organism: Muntiacus reevesi (assembly GCF_963930625.1). Taxonomy (NCBI): domain Eukaryota; kingdom Metazoa; phylum Chordata; class Mammalia; order Artiodactyla; family Cervidae; genus Muntiacus; species Muntiacus reevesi. The sequence continues at coordinate 4,271,824 of NC_089266.1, forward strand.
TATGATGAAGGGTATTTCATATTGTATAGGTATTTGCAAATTGTATGCTATACCTCCTTTATATGAATAAGATTTATAATCAACATATTATTTATAAGCATGAATATATTTTCTTCAGAGAGCTGGTGCTTAAATATTCACCAGCACATTACTATCCGATAGCATGACTGCATGTGAGGGGGTAATTTAAATGATGTGTGTTCACACTCCTGAGCAGTCATGTATGACTCTCTGTGGCCCTACAGACTATGGCCCATTAGGATCCTCTGTCCACGGGACAGGACAGTACTGGAGTGAGTTGCCACTTCCCAGTCCAGGGGATCTTCCAGACCCAGGAATCAAACCCATGTCTCCTGCATTGCAAGCTGATTCTCTACCTCTGACCCATTGGGGAAGCTTTTATGACATATAGGATGATAATGAATCAGTGTAAGTGAATATGTGTATGTCTGCATATATCTCTCTTAACTCCGGGTTAATGGAGGCAGATGGAAAAACAGTGAAAGAAAATTATTGCTAGAAAAATGAGACAGTACGAGTTATTTCTAGCTACCCTGCTCTTTCACTGGGACCACCAAGAGCAAGGCTCATTGAGGACAGACAAAGGACACAAGAGACCACCCTTAATATGGTCAGACCTCTGGGGAGTGTTTTATGGTTTCCACAAGGAGTTTTGCACAAACGGTGTCATGGGAGCCACATAAGGGCTTTGTGAAAAAGGCAAGACAGAGAGGGCACCCACCTGACGGAGGAGCATGTCAAGGCTCGGAAGGCATACGTAGTTCCCGTGTGTCACGCAACCGCGGGTGGCCAAGATGAGACCCTAAGAACACAGGTCTTCCGATGCCCAGCTCAGAGCTCCTCAGGCGAGGATCAGAACACCGCTTGGGAGCAGCTCTGCCACAGAGCCGAGTCCTGGAAGGTGAGTGTCAGCAAGCAGGCAGCGCAGCGGGAAAGGAAGGCGCTTAGGGATCTGGAAGCCCTGCTGTCGACTCAGTCACACCTCCTTTCTGCATCTCCTCAGACAAGAACCCGAGACCTCCGAGTCCAGCTTTGGATCTGATCGTTAGCCCACGGACAGCGGCCGGCGTTCCCTGGGGCGGGCAACCTCCTGACCCGAGAATCCATCCAGCCCAGCAGACAGGTGGCTGCAGGGTCCAGTTCCTACAGTGCCACGCAGCAGAGCTCTGGTTTGCACTTTTTGTTTGTTTATTTGTTTTTAATAGCAGAACCCTTTCTATTTTTTTTTAAGCAAAATCCTATCTGAAATAGAAAAATATAATTCCAACCCAAGGTCAAGCTTCTATAGGGATAGCATGCCACTTATGGTCAGAACAGCTGTCTGCTCATGGGGACCCTGAAAGCGTCATCCTAGTCTCCTTGAGCTTTTTGAAAAACTCCACCCTAACAATTAATGTTACTGAGGGTGCTGTGTGTACTTGTGTGTGTCTAGGGATGTGTTGTGTGTGAGTGCTCTGTGTATGTGTGTATATATCAGAGAGTGTAGGGTCGGGGGCAGAGGGTTCCGTAATCTTCCCTGTAGGTCTCCTGAAAGTGAAGTGCATTAGTCCTCAATCATGTCCAACTCTTTGTGACCCCATGGACTGTAGCCCACCAGGCTCCTCTGTCCATGGGGTTTTCCAGGCAACTGGAGTAGGTTGCCATTTTCTTCTCCAGGGGATCTTCCCAACCCAGGGATCAAACCCAGGTCTCCTGCATTGCAGGCAGATTCTTTACTATCTGAGCCACCAGGGAAGCCTGAAGCTTGGCTGAATACCCTGAAATCAAAGACCTTGAACTCTTGTTGCCATTGGCAACAGAAACACAAACGAAAGACTAAGGACGTTTCAGTAGAACTATCACAGGTGGGAAAACCAGCAACCACACACCGCGCCACAGGAGAGCAAGCAGGTGAGTCTAGAATCATCATAATGGCCAAGAGTGCTTGTTAAGCGCCACGCACTGCCCTGAGCCCTCAAGTACATTATCATTTTAAATGTTTCACAACCTCCCTTTGAGATAAGTTCTCTCATCAATCTTGACTTCATCCATGAAGAGATTCTTGCTTCAAGAGGCCAAGTAACATTCTCAAGCTTTCACTGCTTGGAAGTGATAGAGCAAAAAATCAGGGCTGGCTCCCCAGGCGTGCAACCCACGCAATCGCCTAAGGGGACCCCAAGGGCCGCTGCTTGGGGTGTAATGCTCTGCAGAGGCTGTCTTAAAATGCTTGGTAATTTTGCCTTTGAATGCGTGTGTTATAAGTTAGGTCGGAAGGAGCATTTCCCAGGGGCTTGGGGCCACTTCTCTGTGTAGTCCAGCCTCTTCCTGCCTCCTGCCCCCACCATGGGTTCTTGAGCACCTGCTTCCCGCCGCCGTTGTTCCGGACCTGCTTGTCCTCCCACTTGCCAGCCCTGCCCCTGACCGCTGCCAGTCTCCTGGGGCAGCCCTTTGGTCCTGCAGGTGAGGGGAGCACCCGCGCCACAGGCACACAGGGGAGCAGGCTCAGGTGAGCGGCCTGGGTTCCTCCAGAGTGGAGAGCGGAGCCATTCCCACCCAGGGGGAAGGAGGGGCCGCTCCTGGACACGCCGATCCAGACGTCAGTCACGTCCGAGAAGGGAGGGGTCATGTCCCCTGTGGGGCCGGGCCTCCCCTTTGCATCTTGCAGTTGGCCGGTGCTCCACTCAGCTGGCCCCGCTAAGACACAGATCCGGTCACCTCAAGTCAAGAGATCCATCACTGTGTGGACGCCTTCTTCCGCTATCCCTGAGAATCAGCATCTGTTTATTAGTCCCTGGACCAGTCAACCGGCATTAGTGGGCTCCTCCTTCGCCAGCACCCTTGAAACAAGAAGGGGGATTGTAATAATAATACCTGCATGGTTGGGAGTGATTAACATATTTGAAAGAAGAATGTAACATAGAAGACAAACCTTTACCTATAAATTCGAAAGAAACCCTGACCTTCCATTGTAGAAAATGTCCTAATACTTAATTTACTCAACAAAAAATTCAGTGATTCTTAAAAGAATTAGTGATTATCAATTATCATTTTTATCTGTATGACCCTATTTGCAAGTAAGAGCTTATAAGCCATTTTTAAAGCCAAACAAAAAAGCAAGGGGGAATGTGTGTGTATGCTCAGTCACTTCAGTCATGTCTGATCCTGTGACCCCATGGACTGTAGCCCGCCAGGCTCCCCTGTCCATGGGATTCTCCAGGCAAGAATACTGGCGTGGGTATCCATTCCCTTCTCTGGGGCATCTTCCCGACCCAGGGATCAAACCAGCATCTCCTGTATTGCAGGCAAGTTCTTTACCATCTGAGCCACCAGGGAAGCCTTTCTTGGGAGGCTGCTCCTTGGGCTTAGTCATGTCTGACTCTCTGCGACCCCATGGACAATAGCCCGCCAGGCTCATGCAATGCCCCGCATGTAAATTCCCAAAGGGCAGGCGCTCTGCCTGCCTGGCTGGCTGCTAGCACAGGACAGTACCTTGCACATTGTGTAGATGCTTAGTAAGTATTTAGGGAAAGGATTCGGCTGGGTGGATCTAACCCAGATGCAAACGTCCCACCTGTTAACTCTCTGCTGGCATCTGTGCCCTCTTCAGCTCTAGCCTGCTAGAATCAGGACTGAGGAGGGAGATCCCCGTCCCTGCTCCCCTCCGTTCCTTCCCTCCTATCTGTCTCCGCGGTAACCAACAGCTAGCAGGCCAGGGCCCCTTGGATCCTTAACAAGGCCAAACAGGTGTGAGAGATTAGCTCCCTGGACGAGCCTCTGTCCAACAAAACAATGTCAAATTCCCCTGCTAATAAAGTCCAGAGCTGTGCGCAATTCCCCTTGTTGTTATTAAGCAGGAAAGAAAACACAGCCTGGCTTTCTCCCCCACCCCCAATTAGCTCGGAGGACCCTCCGATGAGCCGAATCTAAACCAGAGACCTGCCGTGATCTGGCTTCCAGGGCAGACAGGGCCTGCCTTCCCCAGCGAGTGGAAAGTCACTGGCCCAGGTTCCCAGCCATCTTGGCACAAGGGTGCAGACAGCCCCCCGCCCTGAGCCCCCACCCCAATATCCACGGGCTGTCTCTGCCTCTGATTCAAACCATCTTTGCAACTCCCTGCCAGATAACTCACTTTGATTTTCCATATGGAGGCTTGGTCTCCTCTGCCAGGTTAGTGTTTACAGGGATGGGCTTTTTGACAGTTTTGCCGTCAGTGAAGGCGGGGATGGGCCCCCTCCCCTGAACATGAATCACTTGCTTGTCATCCAAAAAAAAGGAGGGGAAAGATCAACATCCTGAAGCAATAACAACAAAAGAGAAACCCCGGAGGAACCTCGCCATGGCGGTGTGTCGTCTCTCCATTCTGGCTCTCCCTCCATCCCCGCCTCACGCAGGTCACGAAGTAGAAGACAGACAGACTCCAAGGTGCTTCCAGAGTTGGCCCGTGGCCGTGCTCCTCCGTGTTCCCACACGGGGCTAGGGAAGCCTGAGCCACCACGGCCCCGATCCTGTCCCCCGCCCCGCCTCAGAGCCTGGAGGAGCCTCCCTCAACCTTGCACATCTTAACTGAACGGTCGTTTAGTCGCTAAGTGTGTCCGACTCTCTTGCGACCCCACGGACGGCAGCCCGCCAGGCTCCTTTGTCCATGGGATGTTTAAACCGGTTTCATAACAAGCTCCTGAGTTAAGCTTGTGTTTGCCAGGCACTGTCTTAAGGCTTTAAAGCGTTACTTCATTTCATCCTCACAAGAACCTTACAAATGTCCCTCATTTGATAAATGAGCAACGATTTTAAAAGCTGCTTGCCCGGAGTACACGGCTAGCCCCTGGTAGAACCAGCAAACGACCCTGAGTCCAGTCCGCCTGAGTGGGGTTTGCGCCAAATAGCCCTGCCCCCTCCCTGGCGCCCCCTCCTGGGCGCAAGGTGGGATTACATTTCCTGGGCTCAGGTTGGATAGGGCCTCCTGACCGGCACTGGTGAGTTATGGAAAAGACTGAGGCCGTGTGCCTCTCCCCCGAACGCACTGTATCCTCTGCCCCCCTCATGGAAACATTCCGGAAAGTTCTGTCAGTCTGGGTCCCAGAATAAACGTACAAAGTCAAGGGAGCAGCTTCTAGTGACAGTGATAGACATCACTTAGCTGATAAAGGTCTGTGTATTCAAAGCTATGGGTTTTCCAGTAGTCATGTATGGATGTGAGAGTTGGACCATACAGCTGGGCGCCGAAGAATTGATGCTTTTGAATTACGGTGCTGGAGAACACTCTTGAGAGTCCCTTGGGCTGCAAGGCGATCAAACCAATAATTCCTAAAGGAAATCAACCTTGAATATTCATTGGAAAGACTGATGCTGAAGCTGAAGCTCCAATACTTTGGCCACCTGATGCAAAGAACTGAATCACTGGAAAAGACTCTGATGCTGGCAAAGATTGAGGGCAGGAGGAGAAGGGGACAACAGAGGATGAGATGGCTGGATGGCATCACTGACTCTATGGACATGAGTTTGAGTAAGCTCTGGGAGTTGGTGATGGACAGGGAAGCCTGGCGTGCTGCAGTCCATGGGGTCGCAAAGAGTCAGACATGACTGTGGAACTGAACTGAACTGACTGAACAACAAATGAATAAGAAATAAATGTTCATTATTATAGTTCATTAAAGTTTAGGATTTATTCCTATGAAAGCAAAGAAGACGGTTAGTTTGGGGAGAGAAGGAAGTCAAGACATAGGAAGGGACGTCCGGGATGTCTGTCCGAGCTCCATTTCCTAACTTGAGTGATGGTTAGAAGGATGTTAGCTTCATAATAATATGATAAATATTTGTCTCATGGGAGTCTCTGTATCAGTGTTGTTTTTTTTTTGTTTGTTTGTTTCCTGAAACTCAGTTTATTCTTTTTTTTTCTATTAGAGTAAAATGCTATACAATGTTAGTTTCTGCTGTACAATGAAGTGAATCAGCTAGTGTTTCTATTTTACACTAGAAGATTAAACACTATCTGAGGGTTCTTTGTCACCACATCCCGACAGCCCTGACTGAATCAGTTCAGCCAACAGGGCATTGTGACCCCTGTCATAGGTGCTTCCTCATCTCTGCGGACCCCCTTCGGCTTAGAGGTCAAGAAATGCCTGTCTTCTGAAATGAGAACTAAAACCTCTGGGTTGCTTTTTTTTTTTTTTTTTCTGGTAAGACGATGTGTTTTTAACCAAAAGGACAGTAAGAAACACGAAAGGAAACACAGAACGGGTGCAGCGAGGCAGAAAGTCTTCACAGTTCTCAGCTGTAGTTTCCTCAGGGATGACGGCCGCATTCCAAAAGGCCAGGCACGGTTGGCTCCGAAATAGAGAAAGCAAGAAACGGACATCACCCGAAGCTTCTCGCCAACGCCGCTTTTCTCTGCCCCAGCAGCCTCGGGCACAGACCCCATGGTGACTTTAATCTCTGGAACACAGCGTTCTCATTATCTCTGCACATCCAGGGAGGCACGTGAAACAGCTTCATGGGACGTTCAGGCAGAAGGCTTCACCCAAAGGAGAGGAAGTTCCGGACGGTCTGTCCCCGCTGGCAAATTGTTGTCGTTCAGTCGCTAAGTCATTTCAGACTCTTTGTGATCCCATGGACTGTAGCCCACCAGGCATCACGGTTTTCCAGGCAAGAATACTGGAGTGGGTTGCCATCCCCTTCTCCAGGGGATCTTCCCGGACCAGGAATCGAACGGGCATCTTCTGCTTTGGCAGGTGGATTCTTTCCCACCAAGCCACCAAGAAAGCCCGATGCCTGAGGGATATTCAGAGGGATCTTCTCAGTCAGAGCTAAACCAGGGTACAAGGGCAGAGGGGACTTTTAATGCTTTTCCCTGGCCATGAACCCAGCTCAAGCGATGCAGCAGGCTCTCGCAGTATCTCAGAGCGCAGAAGGCAGGGAGTCACTGCACGCTGTGACAGAGCAACCCCCCACACCCCAACCCACGTCGGTCGGAAAGAAGCAAGATGCTTTCTTCGGCAAGGTCACATGGTGTTCGGTCATCCACTTCCTTCTATGCGTTGCTGCCCACCCCCTTCTCCTAAAATTTAAAGCCAGCGTCGCATGGGGAAATGACAGGGACTGCCAGCTTTAAAAGACACTTTCTTTAAATTGTGTTTTTGTTTTGTTTCATTTATTTGCCCCTGCTCTACTAAGGTGTAAAAGCTCTCTGCAGGTTCAGCTGCATTTTAGAACTCTTGCCCTCTTTTTCTTTGGCCATGCTGTGTGATATGTGGGATCTTAGTTCACCGACCAGGGATCGAACCCTCCCTCCCCATGTTGGAAGTCTGGAGTCTTAACCCCTGGACCTCCTGGGAAGGCCCCGAGAGCTCTTGCCCTCTTGAAAGCCAGTTCCCAAACCAAACCTCAGGTTCTTCCCACACACCTGCAGGCAAAGTGCTGAGTTTTCACTCCGAGTTCAACCTTTCGAGAGCCCTCTGTCAGCACTCGGAAGCTGTTGGCCAACAACTGTTTCCCAAGCTCACTGTTTGCTGATCTAACCTCATTAAGCCAACACAAGGAGTCAATGAAATTGATTTTCCCGTATTATAAAACCAGGCTTTTAATCACTGTGGCAACCTGGCATGTGATGTGGTCCCTTCCATAAGAGGCGCTAAACCAGCAACATGATAAATCGCTGTGCTGTTTGGGGAGAGATGAACTGTTAACCTGCGGTTGTCATACCATAAATGAATTTTCATTACAGTCTGGGCGGTGCTCAACTTCAAGGTCCTATAATTATAATCCATCGATTTTTTTTTTTCATTGTCACGTGCTAAAAGCAAAACGCCTAGAGCATGATTGCTTTCACACCAAGGTCCGGTCGAGTGTGAGCCCTCCCACTGGAAGTTACAGGGGGCAGCAGGCAGGGCTTGAACTAAGGCAGCTGTGCCCGCCTCCCTCCCCTGAGCCCAGAAGTGTGCCCAAGAGAAACCCACACCAGGGATGACTCATTCGCAAAGGGATCCAGACAGGCCTCCTTTGCCAGGCACAGGAGTCTGGGCTTTCTCTCTCATCACATTTCTCTCTCTCTCCCTGCCTTTTATTTTAGTAATTTGCAAGATATTGCAACACAGGTTTGTATAGTCAAAGCTGTGGTTTTTCCTGTAGTCATGTATAGGTATGAGACTTGGACCATAAAGAAGGCTGAGCACTGAAGAATTGATACTCTCAAATTGTGGTGCTGGAGAAGACTCTTGAGAGTCCCTTGGAGAGCAAGGAGATCAAACCAGTCAATCCTAAAGGAGATCAACCCTGACTATTCATTGGAAGGATTGACACTGAACCTGAAGTCCAATACTTTGGCCACCTGATGCAAAGAACCAACTCATTGGAAAAAGACACTGATGCTGGGCAAGACTGAGGGCAGGAGGAGAAGGGGACGACAGAGGATGAGATGGTTGGATGGCATCACTGGCTCAATGGACATGATATTGAGCAAATTCTGGGAGATAGTGGAGGACAGGGGAGCCTGGCATGCTGCGGTCCATGAGGTCGAAAAGAGCTGGACACGACTAGTGACTGAACAACCATCACAACACGTGGGTCAGGGTGCAGGCCCAGGAGGCAAAATCCTTCTGTTTAAATGCTGCTGCTGCTAAGTCGCTTCAGTCGTGTCCAACTCTGTGCGACCCCATAGACGCCAGCCCACCAGGCTCCCCCGTCCCTGGGATTCTCCAGGCAAGAACACTGGAGTGGGTTGCCATTTCCTTCTCCAGTGCATGAAAGTGACGTGAAAGGGAAGTTGCTCAGTCATGTCCAACTCTTAGGGACCCCATGGACTGCAGCCTACCAGGCTCCTCCCTCCATGGGATTTTCCAGGCAAGAGTACTGGAGTGGGCTGCCATTGCCTTCTCCGGTTTAAATGCTAGCTCCCTGTTATTCTTAGTTGTGTGGCCTTCAGCAGCTGTGCCTCAGTCTCCACCTCACAGGGTTATTATGAGGACCAAGTGAGTTAATTTGTGTCAAGCGCTTAGAAGGGTACCGGCACGGAGAAGTTACCCAATCAATGCATGTCCCGTGTTACCATTACAGCACCAGTGAAAGGCTGGCTGTCATTCTTTGCCTTCTAAACTGTAGGTTCTATGTTAGTGGAACGCTTGTTCTAGGCATCTTTTATTTATTTTGAAACATTTTTATATATTCAGATGGGGACTTCCCAGGTGGCACAGCAGTAAATAACCCGCCTGCAAATGCAGGAGACACAAGAGACATGGGTTCAATCCCTGGGTCAGGAAGATCCCCTTGAGGAAGATCTGCTCCAGTATTCTTACCTGGAAAATTCCATAAACAGAGGTGCCTGGCGGGCTGTAGTCTACGTGGTCACAGAGAAAGGACACACACACATGTTTAGATACTTAGATATATTTATATATTTTATATATTTAGGTATTTAGACACATTTAAAGGCAAATCCCGGGCTTTACTCATCACTACACCCCATGGATCCAGCAGTGGGTCTGGTACCCAGTGTTTAATTATAATGTTTATGATGCCTGGCAGGTTTATAAATATAAATTTTTACTGAGCAGACAAATGAATCTTCAAAAATTACCTTATCCACTTTTCCTTTAAGTGAAGGTGTGCTCCGTATAACAGATTGTGTTAACGAATGGACAGAGACTTGGGGAGGAAGGTTCTCCCTGAGCAGGAGAGAGGGAGGGACAAGATGCGATATTGGAAGGAGAAGAAATTTCCTGTTTATTAACAGGAGACTACAGCCCCTGCTGGTTGTATCTTTCCTTGCATCTTTCTGACTCTGGGGACCACATTTAAGAGGGGTCCCAGGGCTTCCTGGAGCTTCCCCAGTGGCCCAGATGGTAAAGAATCTGCCTGCAGTGTGGGAGACCCAGGTTTGGTCCCTGGGTTGGGAAGATTCCCCTGGAGAAGGGCATGGCAACCCACCGCAGTATCCTAGAGCCTGGAGAGTCCCATGGACAGAGGAGCCTGGTGGGACACAGTCCATGGGGTCTCAAAGAATCAGCCCCGACTGAGCGACTAACATCCCACTTCCCCAGGGCTTCCTAAGTAGCTGGGTGGTGAGGAATCCACCCGCCAGTGCGGAGACACGGCTTCAATCCCCGGCCCAGGAAGACCCACGTGCAGAGGAGCAGCCAAGCCCGGGCACCACAGCTCCTGAGCCCGGGGGCCGCAACGTCTGAAGCCCAAGTGCCTGGAGCCCACGCTCCGAGACAAGAGAAGCACCGCAGTGAGAAGCCCTGGAGACCGGAGGGCAGCCCCTGCTTGCCGCGACCAGAGGAGAGACCGTGCCGCGACAGAGACCCAGCCCAGCCAATCAGTAAATAAGATTTTAAATTAAAAACAGAGGGGCCCCAGCAAACCGCTGTGTCTTTAAGGAGCCAATGGGGACGGTGAGGCACTGGAGCGCCCGGGGTCTGTGATGCGCTGAGTGAGCGCCAGAGAGGAGGCGGCTCCTGCAGAAGCGGGAGAAGGGCGCTCAGGGCACCACGGATTCCAGGCCCGTGTGCTCGGCACCTTCCCTACACAACAGGCAGTCTGCGCTGTGAGCCTGTCTCCAAACAGGTCTTCTTTTAGTTTTTTTTCTATATTGATTTTTGCTGAAGCCTCGTTGATTCACCAAGTTAGGTTAGTTTCAGGAGTGCAGCAAAGGGATCCCATTATATATTATGTATGTCATATATCATATATATGAAGAGTATTCTTTTCAGATCCTTTTCCACGGTAGATCATCACAAGATGATTGTAGATTATTACCAGATATTGAATATGATTCCCGGGCCTCTAAGCGTTTCCTGAATTCAGTGCTGACTCAGCCCCAGATTGCCGGTTATCCTGCTTCTGCGATGCTGAGATGCCCATACATGCCTCACGCGCATGGCTCCCCTCTTCTCCGCGGCCTAGATTCCAAGCCCGTCGGCACAGCGCCCAGGGTCCGCGCCGACCTGGCTCCGGCCCACCTTCCCAGAGCCGCCGAGCCCTCCTCACCCTGCTCCGTGCCCGGGTGCCTTGCGGTGGACGCCTCTGGCCCGGGCCGATGATGCTTCTGTCCTACTTGTGCCGCCGCTTCCTCCGCCTGATGGAGCCTGACCCCCGCTCCAGGCTCCCTGCTGAGGTCACATCACCGGCGGCCTTGCCTCACCGTCCCGAGCGGCCCTGAGCCCTCGTCCACCTGCGTCCCCCGGGACCACCTGCATCCCCCCGGGAACGCTGTGCATCCTGCTCTCTGCCGTTTCCCTTGCTCAGCTCAGGGCTTTAAAGACAGCTCCCGAGAGGGCGGGACGGATCGAGAGAATGGCGCTGACATATGCATCACCTTCTGGGAAACAGATGCTGGCGGGAGGCTGCCGTATACACGGGGGGCTCAGCTCCGTGCTCTGGGATGACCTGGGTGGGGTGGGGGAGGGGTGGGGGGGGGAGGCTCAAGAAGGACGGGATATAGGCATACATATAGCTGATCCACAGTGTTGTACCGCAGAAACTAACGCCATGCTGTAAAGCAGTTATACTCCAATTAAAAAAATATTTAAAAAACCATTTACTTATTTATTTATTAGCAGGGGCGGGGGGGTTCCCTGGCGGCTCAGATGATAAAGAATCTGCCTGCAATGCAGGAGACCTGGGTTTGATCCCTGGGTTGGGAAGATCCCCTGGAGAAGGCAATGGCAACCCACTCCAGTACTCTTGCCTGGAGAATCCCACGGACTGGGGCATGGCGGGCTACAGTCCACGGGGTCACAAAGAGTCGGACACGACTGAGCAACTAATACCATGCACACTAAACGTTAAAAAGGAAAAAGCACAAATCCTGAGATTTACTTGACTTGACAGCCCATGAGCCTGGGAGCTCGCCTGGCACACAACTGGCATTGAACAAGCAGGGAAAAATAGAAGCGGGAGATAATATCCCATTTAGTGACAGACAGGGGTTTTAATTAGAGGCTAAGCCCCCAGTGGGCTTTGCTAGACAGGCACGGAGACCTGCGCCTCCCACTGAAAGGTCTGTAGCCTTTCACACGCCGTAGAAGGCTGACCCAGAGGGCCTTTAGGACCTTTATCAGCCTGGACTCAAGAGTCTAGGATGCTGTGGTATTTGCAACTTCAGCTCCAGACCTTCAGCCACTTCACTGGAAAGAGAGGCACGAAAGTCCTGGACAGGTACACACTGCTGTATTTAAAATGGATAACCAGCACCGACCTCGTGTAGGGCATAGAGGACTCTGCGCAATGTCATGGGGCAGCCTGGATGGGAGGGGAGTTTGGGGGAGAATGGATACAGGTGTATGTGTGGCTGAGTCCCTTCACATTTCACCTGAAACGATCACAACTTTGTTTGTGAATCGGCTATACCCCAATACAAAATAAAAAGTTAAAATGTCCTGGTCCTGGGACTTTGCAATCCCACAGTGGTGCTTCACCAAGAAAAGGATGCTTTTTCACCTGTGGGAAATGAAATAAATATGAAAGTTTTAGCTGTCGAGCAAGAAAAGGATTACCTAGCTGTGAATATAACCTGGAATCTCTAAGAGCTTTCTGCAAATATCTGCAAAGTAATATCTACATATATATAATGCTTTATTTTTTTTTTTTTTTACCATACGTTCTCATAACTGAAAGAGGTAAAAAAAACAGGAGGGCAAAACGTGGCCTTCCAGATGTGTCAGAGTTGTGATAAGTCATGTTTAAACTTTACCCAAAGTGAAATAAAGTGTCAATAGAAACTGCCCAAACTCTCTGATCAGGTCAGGCAAACAACCAATCGAAAAAAAATCAATCAAATGTGAAAGGTGGCTAAAGGGGGTGAGAACGCTTACCTCTGTGATTCCCATAGGAGCCAGGGCTATTTAACATGTTTTCTGCCAGCGGCTGCTGCTCCTCCTCATAGAAACCAGCCAGAAGGACACCAGGGGCTGTCGTTTTGTCCTGGCTTGGCCATGAGCCGTCTAAGAGCTCAGCAGCACTGGCTGAAGATACAGGAAGGAGGCTGGTAATGGAGGGCTGGAAAGAGGTGGAGGGACTCAGCCCCAGGGCCAGGGCTTTGGGCAGGAAGGTGGCCAAAGCTGCAAAGATGAATGGAAAGTCAGATCTAGATCTGGAACACCACACAGACTCAAGGAGATTGGCTCATGTGGGTGGGACAGCTGAGCACAAAATCTCTAAGGGAACTGCTGAATTCCACTGATGACAGTGTTCAGAGATATGCATGAAAAGCATATGGTGAATAAGCTATTTCCTTGAACTATTTTGACTACCTGATAAAGGAATTAGGCTCATTGTAAAAACTGGGGGAAACCTTGAAACGTGTGAAAAAGAAAATAAATATCACTCATGAACCTATTAGCCATTTAGAATATTGTTGACTTTCAGATCTACATGCGGATACATGAATATTGGGCTTCCCTGATGGCTGAGTGGAAAAGAATCAACCTGCAATGCAGGAGTCCCATAAGATGCAGGTTCAGTCCCTGGCCCCTGGAGGAGGGCATGGTACCCCACTATCCCACGGACAAAGGAGCCTGGTGGGCTACAGTCCACGGGGTCGCAAAGAGTCAGACATAACGGAAGCAAGTTAGCAAGCACGCACGCTAGGTTGTCACAGTTTTTCTTCCAAGGAGCATGTGTCTTTTCATTTCATGACTGCAGTCATCATCCGCAGTGATTTTGAAGCCCAAGAAAATAAAATGTCACTGCTTCGGGGGAAAATGCATTAAAATTAGAGAAGGAGAAAAGTAGGTGAAACCAGAGAGTTGGAAAGGATAACATTTTGAATGTTTATCATGATTATATTTGAAACTTTACATGGATCATCCCTTTTCATCCTCACAAAATCTACAGGCTTGGGACAAGGATGCTCATTGTAGCTTGTTTATAATAGTGAAAAATTGAAAACAGCCTTCTTATATGATCCTGAGAGAAACATTATGCTGTGCCCACGAAGTGCTTTACCGCCAGACCCTTAAAACTGTTTATAAAAGATCTGTACTGACAGGAGACAGTGCTCGGAGCATGATGTCAGTAGAAGTATACAAAATTGTATATGCAATAAAATTGCCAAAGCACTTCTATTGTCCTTGTTTACATGTGTGTATGTGATATAGTTACATACTCATGTATCCATGTGTGTATTTAAAAGTTAGCAGTGTTATAAATGGACAGTGAGATCATGAGTGATATTTATTTGCTTCTTCACACTTTCCAAAGTTTCCCCCGATTTTTATAATGAGCATAATTACTTTAACTATTATACAGTCAAAATATTACATGGAAACAGCTTATTTGCCATATACTTAAGAAAATAGTTTTATGTATGTGTTTATTTATTTTTGTGACCCCACGAATATACAGTCCATGGAATTCTCCAGGCCAGAATACTGGAATGGATAGCCTTTCCCTTCGTCCAGGGGATCTTCCAAACCTAGGGATCAAACCTGGTTCTCCTGCATTGCAGGCGGATTCTTTACCAGCTGAGCCACCGGGCAAGCCCAGGAATACTGGAGTGGGTAGCCTATCCCTTCTCCAGCGAATCCTCCCGACCCAGGAATTGAACCGGGGTCTCCCGCACTGCAGACGGATTGCTTACCAACTGAGCCACCAGGGAAGCCGTTAGTGATTTCATGCACTTGTTTATTTGGTTTTGGCTGTGTGCAGTCTTCCTAGCTGCACACAGGCTTTCTCTAGTCGCGGTGAGCAGGGGCGACACTCTAGTCGCCGGGGCGGCGGCTTCTCGTGGCAGCGGCCGCTCCTTGCAGAGCAGGGGCTCTGGGACACACGGGCGTCAGTAGCTGTAGGACCTGGTCTCCGCGCTTGCAGCACAGGGACTCAGCAGTCACGGCTCCCGGGCTCGAGAGCACAGCCTCAGCGGCTGTGATGAGGCTTAGCTGCTCCTCAGCGTGTGATCTTCCCGGATCGGGGACCCAGCCCGTGTCTCCTGCATCAGCAGGCGGAGTCATTACCGCTGAGCCACCAGCAATGCCCATACATGTGCTTTTCATGCAGAACTCTGAATGCGTATTACACCTCCGCTGCAGTATCATCACCAAAGGAATTCCAGTGGCCACATCTCTTTAACAAGGACAAATTACAGACAATTGGGGAGCATCTAAAATACATCAGTAACTGTTCTGTTGCTATCAGTCTCGGAAACATAATTTCTCTGTTCTCACAACAAGCAAGCAGTGTGACTTCAACACCAGCAAACAGATATTCAGTGTATTTTTAGTCTGAAAAGTGTATGATCTGCTCACATTCTTTACTGATGCTGAGACTATTTGGGGACTGTCTTAGAAAACTTTTAGAACCATATTTGTGTTACTCCCAAATTAAAAAAAAAAAAAATCAAAATGGCAAGTTTTCCTTAACCATATGTTTTATTAACCAATGTCCTAACATGACAATCCTAAGAAAGAGTATCTTATTAACATTTTTTTTTTGGTAGGGTTGATTTTTGTTTTTTGTTTTTTATTTTTACAATGTTGTGTTGGTTCCTGCCATCAACAAATCAAATCAGTTATGACTGAACATATACCCCCTGGAGTCTCCCTCCCCTCCCCCCATCCCACCCCGGAGGTCATCACCAGGAAACGAGCTGAGATCCCTGGGCTATACGGCAGCTTCTCACCACCTATCCATTTCACACGTGGTAGCATGTATATATTGGTGCTACTCTCTCCATTCACCCCACTCTCTCCCTCCCCGACTGTGTCCACTCTCTGCATCCGCATCTCCATTCCTTCCCTGCAAATGGGCACCACCTTTCTAGATTCCATGTGTATGTGTTAATATACAGTATTTGCTTTTCTCTTTCTGACTTCCTTCACCCTGTGTATCAGGCTCTGGGTTCATCCGTCTCACTAGAACTGACTCGGATCCGGTCTTTTTGATGACTGACTACTATCCCACTGCATACATGTACCACATCTTAACACATGGTAGGCAGGGAAAACCGATGGGGCAGAGCTTTTGAAGGGTGGTTTTCTTTCTCTAAAAAGAATCATAAAAGATGGGGGGAGGTCTGGGGAGATGAAAACAGATTGTGGTTCATCTCTGAGAATGCCAGTCCTACTCTTTTACTTAGAGAA
Organism: Muntiacus reevesi; assembly: GCF_963930625.1. Taxonomy (NCBI): domain Eukaryota; kingdom Metazoa; phylum Chordata; class Mammalia; order Artiodactyla; family Cervidae; genus Muntiacus; species Muntiacus reevesi. Next base: position 4,287,894 of record NC_089266.1, read on the forward strand.
TAGTTGGGGTGGGGACAGGGGAGACAGGCTCCTGGACCTCATTAGACTTTTCATCCCCTAATCAGAAAGGTGCCACCTTCCTTCCTTCTGCTGGGCTCAAAGCCAGAAAGCAATTCACCTCAGTTATAGCCTGAGATTCTGTTTCAAAGAGGGCTGGGAGATTGCTAATAAGACACCAGGAAGGCAAATCATATTTAATTCCAGGAAACTCAACTGCTTTTCAGCTTTGCAGCTTTACATCATGGACATTCCAAGTCAGTCCAACGGAGATATCCTTTCCAGGACATTCAAGGGTTTAGAGTTAGACCAATGTGATGTCATCTCGAGGACTCCATTCTGTTAAATATCCTGGTGTGTTTTCAAGGAAGTTTATATAATAAGTTGCTCAGAACATAAGCATCAATAAAGTAGGTATGAAGAGTTGTTGGAGTTGTTGTGGGTTTTTCTGATAGCTCAGTTGGTAAAGAACCCACCTGCAATGCCGGAGACTCCGGTTCAATTCCTGGGTCGGGAAGATTCACTGGAGAAGGGATAGGCTACCCACTCCAGTATTCTTGAGCTTCCCCTGTGGCTCAGACGATAAAGAATCCACCTGCAATATGAGAGACCTGGGTTTGATCCCTGGGTTCGGAAGATCCCCTGGAGAAGGGAAAGGCCACCCACGCCAGTGTTCTGGCCTGGAGAATCCCATGGACTCCGGGGTCACAAAGAGTCAGACACGTCAGAGCGACTTTCACTTTCACTTCCCTTTCAAGAGTTGTCTAGTAGCTCCGTTGTGTCCAAGTCTTTGGCACCCCCTTGGACTGTAGCCCTCCAGGCTCCTCTGTCCTTGGGATTTTCCAGGCAAGAATACTGGAGTGGGTTGCCATTTCCTTCTTCTCCACGGGATCTTCCTGACCCAAGGATCGAACCCACCTCTCCTGCATTGCAGGCAGATTCTTTCCCGCTGAGACACCAGGGAAGCCCAGCTATTTAGAGTCGGTGACTGCATATACACAACAATTTGAAGAGAAATGAAAGCGGCCAATAGCCAAAAATACTTTCTTCCCTCTGATATTATCACGCCTAGGGCTCCCCTATTGGAATAGTGTACTAAGCTGTATTTTTTCTTCCAGAATTCCATTTCCAAAGGCTGACAGAGTTGCTAATGAGAGCAGAGTGAGTTGCTGACATTCGACCACGAGATAACCAGTTCGACCGTGTTCTCCCAGAAAGGTAAGGATCTCGATTAGGCAGAATACTGCTCAGAGGACAGGGAGACATGTCCAGAAGCAAAGAGAGCAAGGGAGAGGGATCCGTTAGGAGGTTGGGATTAACATACGCACATGACTTTGTAGAAAATAGATTACCAACAAGGACCTAAGGTATAGCACAGGGAAGTCTACTCAGTATTTCATAACAACTTTTAAGGGAAAAGAATCTGAAAAAGTACTCATGTTATATATATCCCAAACCCAGGGGCCATCCAAGGAGAGACCATGAAAGTATGCAGTTTTCAACACTGCTGTTTGTAGCCCATCTCACTTCCCTCCATCATTTGTACTCTTCAGGGCTTTCTTTTCTTTCCTTTTGTTTAATTTTTTTTTTTTTTTGAAGTATAGTTGACTTGCAATAGCGAGTTGGAGACAGTCACAAGCTATGTAAAAGCACATCAGGCCTGGGATCCAGCACAGGCTTCAGTGGGTTCTTCACAGCTTCAGATGGACTGGCGGGGTTCACAGCGATATGGGGGGAAAAATGGACCAAAGCAAACAGAAGCCTCTAACTAATTACAGTCAACCCTACATCATTGGTTCCAGCTCCTTGAGGTACAACAATACTCCCAAAAATATTTTTTAAAAATATATTTTCTTTTCAGGAAAAAGACCCATATTCCATAGATCATTTTTTGAAACACCAAACACTTAGAATGGCAGGCCTTCTGCCACTCTCAAAGCCCCAGACAGACAGGGGCACAAGGCGAGGTGGCGGGCTGGTGCTCCCTCCTCCCCGCGTTCCGGACCTTCCCCCTCCCGACACGGCCCCCCGCAACCACTTATCGAATTCCTCTCATTCTTCATCAGGGCTCTGACCTCCTCCAACCAAACAAGCGGGGCCCATTCTGGGAGCACGGACACCGGGGGTGGGGGCGGGCGGTGGGGTGACGAGGAGGAAGCGATCGATGCCCTAGGCCTTTCCCACACTGGCCAGTATTTGCACACCGCAGGTCAAGGTTGGTCAGGTGGAAGCCAGAGGTTCTCTGGGGGTGGGGGGCTGAGAGGAGACTGCTCCTGTGGCTTCAATCACAGGCCGTTTCCTGGAAACAGCGGACTCCAGCCGCGAGGTCACTTGGAGGACCCACGTCTCACGCTCTGCCTCTCCCATCGAGATGCTGTGGGTCCCTCCTTCTCTCTCATGTGTGATAACGATGCCGAGGGTCCCCACAGGCCCTCTCTGCCTTGGAAACACACAAGGAAATATGAATTGGTCCTTGAAATAAAGGCCAGTGCCCAAGGCCCTGGGTCCTGCCCTTCCTGAGTAAACTGGAACTATTCGTGGAGCTCTCTGCTCTCAGTTAACCAAGAACTGACTCTCCCCACGGGGTTTAAAGCTGTGTTTGCCTCTTCCTTTGGTTGCTGTCCAGATCGTGACCATGACTGCTATTATCAGAGAACAGAGGAGGAAGGAGGGAAACAGAGAGGGGAAACCCGAGTCGTTCAGGCTGCTTCCTGAATAGGACGTGTGGGCAGAGAAGGAGGTTGAAACTTCTGCTCTGATGAAGACCCTGAGTTTCTCTGCTCTGCTTCCCGATTTCTCCTCTGCACCAGGCTGCTTTATCCCTCCGGGCTTGTGGTCATGTTGCTTCCTCTCGCCCCAGCCCCTTGATGTCCTCGGAGCTCCCATCCTTTTATCAGCAGTTAGAGAGGCATGTTCCTGATGCATCCTAGTTAAGTTACCAATCCCTCAACTTTGTTTCCACTGTGCCAGAAAAAAAAATTTTTTTAAGTGGTTCTAATGGACATGAGTTTGAGTAAACTCCGGGAGTTGGTGATGGACAGGGAGGCCTGGTGTGCTGCGATTCATGGGGTCGCAAGGAGTCGGACACGACTGAGCGACTGAACTGGACTAAACTGAATGTTCTACAGCACCCACTTATTAATACCTGAGTCCCCTGGAGGCAGATTCTTCTTTACCTGGTTCATCTTCGTATCCTCAGACCCTCCATGGTGGGTAGCATAGAGTAGACACTCCATAATCATCTGATGAGCTCACGCATCTGTAGATTTATATTATTAAGAACCTCTCTGTCCCTACAGTTCCAGAAACCGGAGCCATAAATGGGTGTGAGCATTTCTCTAGACCAATATGCAGATGGCGCTACATGGAAATGATACTGGAGCAGTCCTTCAGACATTCTGTCAGTTTTATGCGATGTTACATTCAGTCGCTCAGTCCTGTCTGACTCTTTGTGACCTCATGAAGTGCAGCACTCCAGGCTTCCCTGCCCTTTGCAATCTCCCAGAGTTTGCGGAAACTCATGTCCACTGAGTCGATGATGCCATCCAACCATCTCATCCTCTGTTGCCCCCTTCTTCTCCTGCCTTCAGTCTTTCCCAGCATCAGGGTCTTTTCCAATGAGCAGGCTCTTCACCTCAGGTGGTCAAAGTATTGGAGCTTCAGCTTCAGCATCAGTCCTTCCGATGAATATTCAGGGTTGATTTCCTTTAGGATGGACTGGTTGGATCTCCTTGCAGTCCAAGGGACTTTCTCCAGCACCGCAGTTTGAAAGCATCAGTTCTTCAGGGCTCAGCCTTCTTTATGGTCCAACTGTCACATCCCTACATGGCGACTGGATAAACCATAGATCTCCCCACCTAATGCCCAGCTGCAGGCTAGCCCGTCTGCTGTCCAGTCTCCGGTGCCTGCCTGGCTGGACAAGGGGAACTGGAACCACCACCCACGGCTCTGGCTGCTGCAGTCCCCTTCTTCCCACACCACCTCTGCTCTCTGCCCCAGGCAACAGAACTGCACAAACCAGAGAGAGGGCCTAGGAAGTCTGAAGTCCCAGTGACTCCGAGGTCTGCCTGACCTGGAGACTTCATGTCAAATCAGCCACTTCCTGGTACCAAACGTCCCTTCAGGTGACTGGGGCACCCTCTGATAATCTGAACGTGTCCTACATACCTGGGTGAGGTAGTAAGCTATTGTTTCTCGGCTCTAAAACTCCTACTACATCACTTAGGATGCTAAGGGGTGTGTGTGTGCTTCGTCAGTCATCTCCAGCTCTCTGTGACCCCACGGACTGTAGCCCACCAGGCTCCTCTGTCCATGGGATTTTCCAGGCAAGAACATGGGAGTAGGCTGCCATTTCCTACTCCAGGGGATCTTCCTGAACCAGAGATCTAACTCGTGTCTTCCGTGACTCCTGCACGGGCAGGCAGATTCTTTACCACTGTGCCACCTCGAAGCCCGTGTGATGCTAAGGCGTGTGCGTGCCAAGCTGCTCCAGGCATGTCTGACTCTGGGCTGTCCTGGGGACCACGGCCCACCAGACTCCTCTGTCCATGGGATTCTTCAGGGAAGAATCCTGGAATGGGTTGCCATGTCCTTCTCCAGGGGATCCCAATTCAGGGATCGAACCTGCATCTCCCGCATTGCAGGTGGATTCTTTACCGATTGAGCCACCAGGGAAGCCCAGAAATGGAAGCAAAGAATCTCAGCTCCTTGCTTTGTCCTAGAAATGCAATGAGACATACAGGGAGTCTATATGAAAGAGCATTAAGGTCTATGTTAGAAAGGCATCATCGTCTTACAAAACAGCTTTGCATGTCGACAGGCTCTGAAGACACTTCCTAGTTCTGATCTCGGTAGGCTCTGCAAGACAACTCCTCCCACATCTGTCAGCCACGCAGGGAGTCAGCCGGGTTCCCTGCTTTGTGAAAGACTGCCCTTGATGGAAAGAGGGTGAAATCCCCTCTTCCTTTGTTGGTAAGATAACAATCACCTGTTTCCCAAATGAGAATCACTCTGGATGTTGCAATGCCAGGCTGACCCTTCTCAGTACTGAGAGGAGTAGAAATTGGAGGATGTGGGTTTTGAGGCAAGATAGGAAGCAGAAGGGGGTGGAAGAGTGGGGTGAAGACGGTATTTCTTCCACGTTTATGGCATGCCAAGGTGTTCTAGTCTTGTCAAGAACGGTGAGATCTGGAAGAAATTTGGGGGATTAGTGGAAAGTGAGGGTGGGGGAAAAAGGCGGTACCATTAATTGCCCAAAAATTGGCCCAACCATATTTCCTCATTGTTCTGCCAATTGGTTTTGCAATAAATTGGAGGGAATTTGGCAAGATATTCAACCAGAACATGGACAGTGTATTGGGACCAAAATAAACAACCATGAAGAAGTTGGCAGTTTCTCATTGGATGTTTCAGAAGTGAGACACTGCGTTGTGGGTTACTTCTTGTGAGTTTGTGCCTGCTCAGTCACTCAGTGGTGTCCCACTCTCTGCAACCCCACGGGCTGCAGCCCGCCAGGCTCCTCTGTCGATGGGATTTCCCAGGCAAGAACACTGGAGCGGGTTGCCATTTCCTCCTCCAGGGCATCTTCCTGACCCAGGGATGGGACCTGTGTCTCCTGCATCTACTGCATAGGCAGGCGGGTTCCTTACCACTGTGCCACCTGTGAAGCCTCTTCTAAGTTTACCTAATGAAAATTGAAATTAGGTCACCAATGACAAGTTCCTCTCTTAACATTTGAGAAACAAACAGTAAATAGGAAATACTTTTAGGAAACACACAAAGAATTAGAAAAAAAATTAGAATTAGATCAAATATTTAAGATAAGTTAGATATAGTCAACACATTGAACTGAAGAGCTTCAGTCCAAAAGCTCTACATACAGAAATTATTCAGGCTTTCTAGTAACTGGGTTGTTGGTTTTTGGGGGGGTTTTTTGTTTTTTTTTTTCTTGAAAGAGATGTCCCTGAGATCTATCCATTGCTAGATTTTCTTGAATGAATGTCTATGAATGAGCAGAGGTTCTTAACAATTTGTGTACCATGAACTCTTTTGGAAATTTATTGAAGACTTTTTTCTAAGAAATGTATGTTTAAAGGCATAGCTTGAAATATACACTGTTATAAAAAATAAATTATATTGAAATGCAGTTATCCAAATATTTAGAAAACAAAGTTGTGATATATGATATACACGCTTCTTTCTTAACAAGATAAATGGGATCTGACTCTGGGATGATTAATGGTTCCTTGTTAACATAAGCGAGGTAATGCCATATACCCTGACTAAAAATTCCCATTGTTCTCTTTTGTCTATGCTATATGCTGAGTCATTAACATCATATTTATGCACAACAGGAAGTTGTTTTTGTTGTCTAGTCACTCAGTCATATCCGACTCTTTGGGACCCCATGGACTGTAGCCCACCAGGCTCCTCCGTCCATGGGATTCTCCAGGCAAGAGTACAGGAGTGGGTTGCCATTTCCTTCTCCAGGGGATCTTCCCAACCCAGGGATAGAAGCTTCGTCTCCTGCATTAGCAGGAAGTAGATGGCACATTTGACAAAGGACAATTTTAGAAAGTTTGTCTACACAGCAACATTTACAAAGGTGTGGTTATAGGCGGCTCACCGGAGACAGTGCAGAAACCCAGGGTTTGAATTTCTAGACCCCAAGTGATGAGGAGAAGCAGCAGCCACCTTATCTTTAAAGGACATGTCGAGTTGACCAGATTTAGAGGGCCCATGACTTTCCACTGGGAAAAACATCCATCCCAAGATGGACACCCCTCCATTCTCATGGAGGGAGTCAGGGGAGCAAAAACTCGGACTTCCGTCTCTTCCCTTTTCCCAGTCTCCGACCAAGTCTCTCCATGGGGTGAATCCAACCAGAAGCCAGGGGCCGAAGGAATCCATTGATATCCTCCCAAGAACATGGAGAACGGAGGGGAAAGTGACCTGGAGGGACACGCCAGAGAAATCAACACAGTATTAAAGCCAGGTCAAGCTCTGGTTCCAAACGTTCCTCCTCTCTGCTCCACCTCTCACGCACAGATCTCCTCCCTGATGCACATTCCAGGGCTCCCCAGACACGCCAAGTTCTTTGAGTTGTCCACATTTTAGCTCGGTCCAGAGCAGTGTGCCTTTAGCCTCTTTCTCTAGCTGAGTTCCTGGCTGAGTTCTAACTTCAGGATCCAGATAAAACGTCGCCTTCTCTGCGAAACCTCCAATATTCCAAGGCAATGCTGCCTCTGTGTTTCCCAGAATATTGCGTCACTTCAGCGTTTCCCAAAGTGCTTCCCTGAGAATGTGAGTCCTGGGAGGTGTACTATTAGGTGAAACGTGAAATACCAGTTTACAGGGCATTGGTGTTCTGTGGAATATAGTCATGGGGGATGGGACTTTACTGCAACACTTAATCCAAGTCCCTGTAGACTCAAAATAGAAAATGCTCAGAAGAAGGGGACACATTTTTTTGGAAAGTGATCCAGACAGCAGTGAAAGTGAGAAGCCAAAATAAAAATATGTTAGTTACAAATACTGGATCAACAGGCAAAGAACACGTTTTTGCCTCGAAACCCTAACCCTGTCGTCAGAGGACAGATGCCGAGGAATATATATATTTGAAACAAACAAACAAAAAATGCCTGTCACATGGAACTTTAATCAGAGCAGGGAGTTTAGGAGAACTTGTCTCTAAGGCGTAAAGATGCCCCAGACCAGATGGGACGGAAGCAGGAAGCCAGAGGACCAAGGACACAAGCCTATTGGTCATGTGAGCTGTTCGATGGTGATAGCTTAGTTTTCTGAGAATTATTTTCGGAGACTCAGCCAAATGGTGTTGTTCATATATTTTTTTATTAATTTTTATTACTTTACAACATTGCATTAATTTCTGCAGTACAGCAAAGTGAATCAGCCGTGCGTACACATACATCACCTCCCTTTTGGACTTCCTCCCCATTCAGGCCACCATAGTGCCTTAAGTAGAGTTCCCTGTGCTATATGGGATGCTCTCATTAATTATTTTATAGATAGTATAAACAGTGTATATGTGTCAGTTTTATTGAAGTATAGTTGATTTACAAGGTTCTGCTAATTTCTTCTGTGCCACAAGATGACTCAGTTTTATATACATGTATATACATATGTATTCTTTTTCATATACTTTTCCACTATGGTTTATCACAAAATATTGAATATGGTTCCCTGTGCTATACAGTAGGATTTTGTTGTTTATTATTCATGTATTTTAAATTTTCCTTCTGAGAAAAATTGACTTTAAAAAATAGTGATACGTTTGACACTTTTTAGGCTGTCTTGGTTTTGAAGAAAGATGTCGGCTCTTCAGACTCCCCAGCTCCCCAAGGAAGAGGGAAGATCATCAGTATGGACTGTGACCACCCCAGGGGCCCCCCAGGACAGAAGTAGAACGCAAGCCATAGAAAGTAGGAGGCACTTGATTTTGCCGTCTCCTGCCAGATAGACTCGTCTCCATCACAAGCTTCTTATTTTCTGGTCCCTAGTCCATTGAGAGGGGGTTTGTTTGTGATGGTTCCTAACTCTCTGGTATTGCCTTCAATAGAAAGGCCAACCCTAGGGCTTCCCCGGTGGTCTAGTGGTAAAGAACTCCCTTGTCAATGCAGGAGACACCAGAGATGTGGGTTCGACCCCTGGGTTAGGAAGATCCCCTGGAGGAGGGCAGGGCAACCCACTCCAGTGCTCTCGCATGGAGAATCCCCGTGGACAGAGGAGCCTGACAGGCTACAGCCCATGGGGTTGCAGAGAAGGACAAAACGGACGTGACAGCGCACACACCAAGGCAGGAGACACGAGTTCGATCCCTGGTCTGGGACGATCCCACGCGCCATGGAGCTACTGCGTCTGCGTGCCGCAACTACTGAGCCTGTGCTCTAGGGCCCGGGGGCCACGACTAGCGAAGCCCACGAGCCCCAGAGGGCAGCCCCCACTCACTGCCTCTAGAGAGAAGCCTGCCCAGCAACAACGGCTCAGCGCAGCCAAAACTAAACAAATAAATAAACACTAGACGTTTTAAGAAAAGAGAAATGCCAACCCCAACGCAGCAGTGGCTACTGAACCCTCTGGGTCCCGTCTCGACACTGTTGTTCATGCCACCCTTGTCCTTGAGGAATCACTCAGTGATAGCTGGACCAGGAAGGTCTGTGACGACCCGCCTTCTGCAGACAGTGTGGGGGCTCCGGGCTGTCACAGCTGGATGGTCAGGGGAGGGTTTGAAATCGGGGGAAATTTTCAGAAAGTGTGTTCCTGTAGCAACCCGGAATCAGGACGTGCAAACCCGTCACACCAAGTTAGGATCTCCATCAGTGGCTTCTCTGGTGTTGGCAAGGTCCTGAGAGGGACCCCTGTGACCCCCTTGCTAAACTACAAAAGTAAATTAATCTCTTCCAAATGCAGTTTCTTCCATTCGGCTCTTAGGGCCCGAGCCGTCCAGATGGCCGGGCTAGTTGAAATGAAAACCATTTTTCTCGTGACCAGCTCATAGTTTCAAGCAGAGCAGACCCAGCAGACTTGACCCCTTTCCTACTCAAGCTCATAAAGAGACCAGAGATCTTCAGAGTGCTGGGCATGTGTGCATTTCCCCGTGCAGAAGAGCAGATGAACCAGAGGCAATGTGCATTAGTGAAGTCTCTGGGTGCATTAGGAACTGGGACCATTCTGATCCTGTGAGCAGGTTCTGACTTCTCTGCACCTGGAAGTTTCTGTGTGTAAAGCAGATTTAGCAAAGGCGACTTCTGAGCTGGGGAGGTGATGTGGCTAGAGGTGAACCCCAATAAGGATGAGCCTTGCACTCCCCCTGGTCATTTTTTATCCTAGTTGGTCGCAGTACTCCCTGCCTTTTTCACCGTCCACTTACGCATCCCCCCTTATACACAGCAGTGTGTGTGTGCATGCGTGCTCTGTTGTGTCCCGCTCTTTGTGACCTCATGGACTGTAGCCCGCCAGGCTCCTCTGTCCATCGGATTTCCCAGGGAAGAATACTGCAGTAAGTTGTCATTTCCTCCTCCAAGGGATCTTCCTGACCCAGGGATCGAACCCACGTCTCTTGCGTCTCCTGCACTGGCAGGCAGATTCTTAGCACTGTGCCACGTGCGAAGCCCTCACACATAGCAAAACTTTGAAGTCACTCAGTCCTTGTCTGACTCTTTGCGACCCCATGGACTGCACAGCCTACCGGGCTCCTCTGTCCATTGGATTTTCCAGGCAAGGGTACTGGAGGCGAGTTGCCATTTCCTTCTCCAGGGGAATCTTCCTGACCCAGGGATCGAACCCAGGTCTCCTGCATTGCACAGAGACGCTTCACTAACTAACTAAATATGAGTATTATTTAGATGCTTTACTTTATGAACTAACTATTGGAGCAAGGAGCTGTACAAATCCTGGCTCTGGGCTATCCGGGATCCTTCATCAGTTTTTATTTATAAAACATGGCAAAACAATCAATGCCTGGAAACTCCAGTATACCGACCTCAAGAAAGGGTCGTGTTTGCGTGGGCACACACACGTGCATGTACACTTGCTTTCTTCTTAGGTGAGGGCTACTGGAGCTACAAGAAGTGCACTCAGGACTTCTCTGGTCGTTCCTGGTTAAGAATCCACCGGCCAGGACAGGAGACACAGGTTCCACCCCTGGTCTGGGGAGCCCGCACATGACCAGCTAAGCCCGTCAGCACAGTCACTGCGCCTGTGCTCCAGAGCCCGTGAGCTGCAGCGAGAGGAGCCGCCACGAGAGAAGCTTGGGCCCGAGACTAGGGCACCGTGCCCGCTGGCCGACAGAGGAGAAAGCGTCACACAGCCGGGAAGCCCAGGGAGACCGAAAATAAATAAGTTTGTTTAAAAAGTGCAGTGAGTTTTCTGTCCACTACTTTACCCCTCACCAGTGACCAAAAACAAAAAAGAAGATATAAAGACTAAATCTCACCCATGCTTATTTTTCTTCTTACTTATCAGGGCACCATGTACCAATGGATCGGTTTTAGCTGCAAGGGACAAAACTCCTCGTTAAAAGCAGTTTAGATGGTGAGGACACATCAGAAGGCAATGGGGCCGGGTGTCTCCAGAAAGGGTTAAGTCAGTCACTCAATAACTGGTCTCTTTCAAAGGGTTTTGACTTTCCCTAATAATTGCAACTGATAGCAGCTTCAAGCATTACTTTTTTTAAAAAATATTTTTTATTATTTATTTACTTATTTAGGTCAAGTCTTACACGACAACCTTTGCAGCAAAAAGAATGAATCTTCTGACGAATCTTTTCACACACTAGTTTCCCAGAACCTCCAGCAGATTGCCGTCACCTTTCACATGCTTAGTTTAGAATGCCCACCTCTAAGTCAATCACTAGCATAGGGAAATTTAAGAATCCCATGATTGGTTAAGATCCATGAAGCTGTCTCCCTTATCATCCTCCTAGTCCACCCTCCCTGACACACGGTTTCCCTAAACTTCAGCCAAATTGGGGTCCTATTGGGAAGATACAGCAGGAAATGGCTACCGACCCGTTGTGGTAACCAACCGATGCCTAGACACAATATTTCTTTCATTGCTCAAATCTATTTGAACACAAGCCATAGAAACTTTCATAACTGGATCACAGATGACATAGTTATCTGTATTTGGAACAGAAATCAATTATCTATATGACAGGTGTGTGGAAATCTTTTATTATAACTTCACACCACATAGCTCAGTGGTAAAGAATCTTCCTGTCAAAGCAGGGGATGCAAGAGATGCAGGTTTGATCCCTGCGTCAGGAAGATCCCCTGGAGAAGGAAATGGCAACTCGTTCCAATATTTTTCTTTGGAAAATTCCATGCACAGAGAAGCCTGGTGGGCTACAGTCCATGGGGGTCACGAAAGGGTCTGACTCGACTGAGCGCAAACGTATGCAATTAGTATCTCAACCTTCCTTCCTCCAAACTTATCCATCCAGCAGCTTGTTCCAAGGTGACCTGCTTGAGGAGGTGTGAGTTTCCCCCTTAAAGATGAAATAAAACGATAGCGTGTGTTCATGGCAGGTGACGGCTTTGTTCTGCAGTGGGACAGCTGATGACACTTCATTCCTGAAGCAGACAACTCTCCCAGCAGCGTGGAGGCATCTCAGCGTGGAGGCATCTCAGCGTGGGAGGCAGGGAGCGCTATTTGGGACGGAAGATCGGACCCGGTGACGACCTCCCACCCAGCCGAGGCTCCTAGGCAGGGCCAGTCGTGAGGATGGAGGGCCGGCCCGCGGGCAGTCCTGGGCCCGTGCTCTCTCCGCTTTTAAAATAGACCAGCGACCTGGCCCCGGAACCTGAAATGCGAAGGCTCAGAGTTAAACCCAGACTCTGCAATTCCCTCTTCCCCACAGGCCAAACAGGGACTAATTTTAAACAAACCACCACGACCGAGCCCGGGGGAAGAGCCCGCTTCGCGCGGCGATGGAGCGGCGCCGCAGCGCGCCCCACCCGGCCTGTTTACTTCTGCGGAGCCTCTCGGGGACGGAACAGCGGCCTGGGGTTTGGGACGTGTCCATCCCTCCCTGAAATTCCCTTTTCAGGTTAAGATTAGGAAATCCTTCCCCACACCGGTCCCCACCGAGCCAGAAGCTTCTGCCTTCCTCCCTTTGGCTGTTTTCATTAAGAACTCACGTCTGGATTCCTATAATAGACTAACCAGAAAAAAAGTCCTGCCAAAAACTGTCTACAGACCTGTTGAAGTCACAGGTTTTTATGTCAGTCAGTGTCCCAGAGAAATAGAAGGAATAGGACATTATATATACATGTGTGTGTGTTTATGTATATATCATCTGTATTTATTACAGATTATTCTATATAATGTAATATATAATGTGTAAATATATGTATGTTGTATATATTTATTATTATATGTATTATATATTATATTCCCTATTTATGTTTACATATTTCTATACATACTTAATATATATTGTATATATTTAAATATATGTTTTATGTATTATATATAAGAGATATTCAGGTGGCTCAGTGCTAAAGAATCTGCCTGCTAATGCAGGAGGCACAGGTTTGATCCCTGAGTCAGGAAGATCCCCTGGAGAAGGAAATGGCAACCCACTCCAGTATTCTTGCCTGGAAGATCCTATGGACAGAGAAGCCTGGCTGGCTACAGTCCATAGGGTTTGCAAAGAGTCAGACATGACTGAAGTGACTCAGCATATATATACATAGATATATAAAGTCATTCAGTTGTGCCTGACTCTTTGTGACCCCATGGACATACAGTCCATGGAGTTCTCCAGGCCAGAATCCTGGAGTGGGTAGCCTTTCCCTTCTCCAGGGTACCTTCCCAATGCAGGGATTGAACCCAGGTCTCCCCTCATTGCTGGTGGTTCTTTACCAGCTGAGCCACAAGGAAAGCCCAAGTACATATACAGAAATATGCATTTATACACATTTACTGATATATATTGGAGTAGAAAATGACAGCCCACTCCAGGATTCTGGCCTGGAGAATCCCATGGACAGAGGAGCCTGGCGGGCTACAGTCCATGGGATCACAAAGAGTTGGACACAACTGGATAACTGAGTACCTCAGATATATATGAAGACATTTGTTTCAGGGATTAGCTCATGTAATTACGAGGACTAGAAAGCCCGGAATGCACAGGGCAGGGCAGCAAACTAAAAGCTCGGGTGTGGATGAATTCTGCCTTCTGGAAGCAGACTTTCTTCTTCTCTGGGAGAGAATTTTCGCTCCAAAGTCCCCTTTGACGACCTGAATGAGATCCACCCACATTACTGAGGCAATCTCCCTTCCTTAAAGCCAACAGGTCGTGAGTGTTAAACACACCTACACGATACCTCCTCAGCAATATTTAGATGAGCGTCTGATTAAGCAGCTAGGCGCTGCAGCTTCGCCAAGCCAACACCAGAACTAACCATCACATCTTCTGGCGGCTTTGCTGGCCGCTGAACCTGTCTGAAGTTCTTGTATTGTAAGAAGCTCTGGAGATGTTCAAACCTCTTAGCTATGGAAAGACAAAGGTTGTGTGGACCTGGGATTCACAGCTGCAATTCTATCCCTGGCCAGGCAGCGCCACCCCCTGAAGACGCCCCTGACACGAGGGTCTCCATGTCTCAATCGAGTCATAATACAATAACTCTCAAGCTGCCTGTTTATTATGTGTTAGGCAGCTTGCTAAATAGTTTAACAGCATCGTTTGGCTAAAGTTGTTCCACTGAAATGAATCCTCACATTTTCCTCTGCAAATGAGAAAAACCCAAAGCTCAGAGAGGTGCAGACACTTGTCTGAGGTCACACGGTGCTTTCAGCGGAGGGTCGAGATTTGAACTGGACTCTTCTAACGCCTGCTCCTTGCGTGTCCCGTGGAGCAGGACCTAAAGACCAGAACCGGATGGATGGGGGGTTTCTTCTTTCTTCCTTCCCTTCTGTCTGTCCCTGCGATCTCCCACCTTCCTACAATTGTCTGTTCCGGGCACAGCCCTCTTGGCAGTTTGCAGTTGTCAGGGAGGGTGGGAAGTCAAGGGAGGGGTAGGCAGAGCTGAGGTGCTGAGAGTTTTCAACTAGCAACAATCAGAGAGAGACGTTTTGAGATGTGAAACATGTTTTTGCCAAAACTCAAAATCTGGCTCCGAACAGAGTTAAAATATTACCTCCGACCAAAGACGTCCCGGGAGCCTCCAGCTTCGTCCAGTCAGGCGTCCCCAGATCACGTGTGTTTGTAGTTGCTTCACAGTCTTGCAGAAGTGCCTTTTGTGCAGCGAGAGGAACCAGCCAGGCAGAGCCGGGCACCCCGTCCCTTTCGGCTGCCCTTCCCGCTCGGGTCCCCACAGAGCAGAGGCCGCTGTGCCGCACGGCCTGCCCTCATGAGTCGTCTGCTCTATACACCGCATCAACAGTGTCTCTGGGTCAGTCCCAACCTCCCAGGTCCCGCCACCCCGCCTTTCCCCCCTGTGGTACATACATGTTGCTGTGGTTTAGTCATTAAGTCGCGTCTGCCTCTCTTGTGACCTCATGGACTGTGGCCTGCCAGCCTCCTCTGTTCACAGCGTTTTCCAGGTGAGAATACTGGAGTGGGTTGTCATTTCCCTCTCCAGGGGACCTTCCCAACTCAGGGACTGAACCCACACCTCCCACATTGACAGGCGGATTCTTTACTGCTAAGCCACCAGGGATGCCCTGGTACATATATACAGTGGAATATTACTCAGCCATAAAAAAGGAATGAAATTGGGTCATTTGTAGCAAAGTAGATGGGCCTAGAGAGTGTCATATAGAGTGAAATAAGTCAGAAAGAAAAATACTGTCATAAATTAACATGTATATTTGGAATCTAGAAAAATGATACAAAGAAAGTGAAAGGATTCGTTGCTCAGTCATGCCGACTCTGCATCCCCATGGACTGTAGCCCACCAGGCTCCTCTGTCCATGGGATTCTCCAGGCAAGAACACTGGAGTGAGTAGCCACTCCCTCCTCCACTGGATCTTCCCAACCCAAGGACTGAACCCAGGTTTCCCACTTTGCAGGCAGATTCTTTACTGTCTGAGCCAGGAGGGACGTTCAGAAAAATCATAAACGTGATCGTATTTGCAAAGCAGAAATAGAGACACAAATGCAGAGCACAGACCACATTTTTGGTATCAACTTCCTCCTAGTCCCAGGCCAGAAAATGTCGAAAGATACTGCCCAAGTCAGCCTCTGTCTGCAAGCAAATGCAGTCATCCTGCTCAAGATCTTCAGGGAGGAAGAGGCCAGGCCCTGCCTGACCTATTGTCCTGCCCCATAAGTTACATTTAAGATGGTCTTTGCAGCTTCTGTCCTCACCCAGCCGCAGCGGGGGTTACACATGCCCTATAGGAGCGCTACTGTCTCCTGCGATGTTCAAAGTCAGAGACCAAAGAACACGGCCTCCGGGAAAGACGGATGGAAACAGAGCCTGCCGCAATCAGCCAAGGACGGTTTCATTTCACACGCGGCCGGCGGTTTCTGCCACAACTTTTTCCTTCGAGTGAATCAACACCAGTGAAAACTGGCTGATGTTCTGGCTCACCAGAGACTGCAGAACAAAACCGCGAAACGGAGCCTGCCCAATTCTGATTCAGTTCAGAAGAACAAGCGGGGAATCACTCATCCCCAGTCAGAAAATGATGTCCATGGAGCCCATCGTTTCATGAACCATCAACCCTGCCTACTCCCTGTTGCTAGGCAAGGAGATTAAAATAGTTCACCCAGCCTTGCTGTGGTGAGTGATGTTTTCATCAGTCCATCGGTGACCCTCTCTGTGTTTTCATGTAAAGTCGAAGGTGCAGTAGGAAGAATTTATTTTACAAAACGACTTCAGCACTTCTACCATGTGAGGCGTGTATCTGCCTCTCTCCTTCACGTCACTCAAGCTCCTGCTCAAATGCCACTTTCTGAGACAAAGAGGCCTTGGTGACCCTCTCAACACGACACCCTCTACCACCCAACCCTGAGATCCCCTGGGGGCTCAGCAGTAAAGAACCTGTCTGCAATGCAGGAGTCACAGGAGACACAGGTTCGATCCCTAGGTCAGGAAGATGCCCTGGAGGAGGGCATGGCAACCCACTCCAGTATTCTTGCCCGGAGAATCCCATGGACAGAGGAGCCTGGTGGCCGACAGTCCATAGGTTGCAAAGAGTTGGACACGACTGAAGGGACTTAGCCCACACACACACACACACACACACACACACACACACACACCACCTAACACACCACACCCTCTAGATCTAGATTTTAATTCCTGGCATCTTATCGATTATATATATCTGTTTCTTCATGATCTTTCCCCCCTGCTAGAATGTATGCTCTATGAGCACTGAGTCATTGACTAATTTAATCATAGCTCTATTTTCAGCATCTAGAACTGTATTCAGCACACAAGAGATACAGGGGCTGGATAAATATCTGTGGAATGAATTGATCAATGAATCAGTCCCTTAAAAGGCCTTGCTGAGGGTTTCCCTGCAGGTCCACCTGCCAATGCAGAGAACATAGGTCCAATACCTGGTCCAGGGAGATGCCACATGCCCTAAGGCGGCTGAGCCCTTGTGCCGCAACCACTGACGTCTGCCCTCTAGAGCCCGTGCTCTGCTGCGAGAGAAGTCACTGCGAAGGGACGCCTGCGGCCGCAACAGACACCATGGCTGGAGAAAGTCCTCACGGCAACCAAGACCCAGCACGCCCAGCACGCAAATAACAACGCTTTAACTGCATGAAATTTTAAAAAGACCACTCTGAGAATGAGCAGTCTTGAAGCTTGATATTTGAAATTCTCCAATTGGACAGCTACCCTGAAAATTCTTGACCTCTGCTGACTCATAGTTTCGGATTCCATGGGCTATGATTAGGTTGAAGCTAGGGAGTCTCTGATGTAGCTGGTAGGAAAACCAGCTGTGAACTTTTTTTATGAGTCATATATGGACAGAATTGCCTTTGAAGAAGTATCCAATTGAAATGTAGACACCAATAGTTGAGAATCAGATCACCCCGGCAGGTCCAACTCCTGGATCTGGCATTTCCTAGATGAGTCATCTTGGGATATTTATTTTAGCATCTCCATGTTTTTGGTTTCCTTGTATATAAAATAGGAATGGTGATACTTCATAGGGTTTTGTGCAGGGAAAAATAAGCAAGTACATGTAAGTTATATTTCCTACACAGGGAACACTCAACAGGGACTAATCAACATTCATTTTGTTATTTGAAAAAATTAATAAAAACAGTGTCATGTAGAGCCAGAGCTTGGGCGAGGCTGTGGAGCGCCAGGGACATGGAATGTCAAGGAGACGTCGCTGTCAGATGCCAGCCGTGCACCTCTTCTTAGTCCTGGATCTGCAAAGAGTGGACAAGCAAGACATAAAACCAGCGTGAGAAGAATGGTAGATGTGGTGTGTCTCGTGGTATTATGATGCTTTATGACGGGCTTCCCTGATAGCTCAGGTGGTAAAGAGTCCGCCTGCAATGCAGGAGACCCTGGTTCGATTTCTGGGTTGGGAAGATCCCCTAGAGAAGGGAGAGGCTACCCACTGCAGTATTCTTGGGCTTCCCTGGTGGCTCAGCTGGTAAAGAATCCACCTGCAATGCAGGAGAGCTGAGTTTGATCCCTGGGTTGGGAAGATCTCCTGGAGAAGGGAAAGGCTACCCACTCCAATCTTCCAGCCTGGAGAATTCCATGGACTGTATAGTCCATGGGGTCTCAGAGCCGAACACGACTGAGCAACTTTCACTTTCATTGTGATGCTTACAGAACATGCATAACCTTCGAAGGAAATGCCATTTAAGGGAAGAATGAGATCCATTCAACAGCAGGACCAAGACTCATGTTTTAGCAAATGTAGAGGCTCCCTGAGGATGCTGGACAAAATCCCCATTGACAAGGAGACCAGTGGTTCTCAAGCTGATCTTCAGACTTCCTTGAGTTCCCATGGGCTTCTACCTGGTAGAGCTACAGGCTTGCCCATACACATCTGGCAAAGAGAAGTCTTTTATTTTTTTAATTCTTTAACTTATGTTATAGTTAGAGTATAGTTGCTTTACTGCTGCTGTTATCGTCACTTTAGAGTTGCTATTGTCTTGGTCTCTGCCGTACAACGACGTGAATCAGCCATAAAGTGAAGTGACTCAGTCGTGTCTGACTCTTTGCAACCCCATGGACTGTAGCCTGCCAGGCTCCTCCCTCCATGGAATCTTCCAGGCAAGAATACCGGAGTGGGTTGCCATTTCCTTCTCCAGTCAGCCATACACCCCGTCCCTCTTGAGCCTGCTTCCCAGTCCCCCCATCACACCCCTCGAGGTGACCACAGAGCACTGGGCTGAGCGCCCTGCCTTATACATCAGCTTCCCACTAGCTCTCTGCTTTACACACAGGACTGCATAGATGCCAGTGCTACTCAAAGAAAGGTCTTTCAGACATACCTGTAAAGATCAAATGTGATCATGAGAAGAAAATGCATTGGCAAATGGCATGCCATTGACTGGCGGTTCAAGACTGAGGACAAGATGAGAACCGTATGAGGGGTGATTTCAGGAGGAGCCCCGAGTCATCAGATGTCCAAGCTGCCTGTCATGATATGATGCCGGTCCTGCCATGTTCAGTTCAGTTCAGTCGCTCAGTCCTGTCCGACCCTTTGCGACCCCATGAACTGCAGCACGCCAGGCCTTCCTGTCCATCACCAACTCCCGGAGTCTACCCAAACCCATGTCCATTGAGTCAGTGATGCCATCCAACCATCTCATCCTCTGTCATCCCCTTCTCCTCCTGCCCTCAACCTTTTCCAGCATCAGGGTCTTTTCAAATGAGTCAGCTCTTTGCATCAAGTGGCCAAAGTATTGGAGTTTCAGCTTCAACATCAGTCCTACCAATGAACACCCAGGACTGATTTCCTTTAGGATGGACTGGTTGGATCTCCTTGCAGTTCAAGAGACTCTCAAGAGTCTTCTCCAACACCACAGTTCAAAAGCAACAGTTCTTCAGCGCTCAGCTTTCTTCACAGTCGAACTCTCACATCCATACATGACCATTGGAAAAACCACAGCCTTGACCAGTTGGACCTTTGTTGACAATGTAATGTCTCTGCTTTTCAATATGCTGTCTAGGTTGGTCATAACTTTCCTTCCAAGGAGTAAGCGTCTTTTAATTTCATGGCTGCAGCCACCATCCGCAGTGATTGTGGAGCCCAGAAAAATAAAGTCAGCCACTGTTTCCACTATTTCCCCATCTATTTCCCATGAAGTGATGGGACCAGATGCCATGATCTTAGTTTTCTGAATGTTGAGCTTTAAGCCAACTTTTTCATTCTCCTCTTTCACTTTCATCAAGAGGCTCTTTAGTTCTTCTTCATTCTCTGCCATAAGGGTGGTGTCATCTGCATATCTGAGGTTATTGATATTTCTCCCGGTAATCTTGATTCCAGCTTGTGCTTCCTCCAGCCCAGCGTTTCTCATGATATACTCTGCATATAAGTTAAATAAGCAGGGTGACAATATACAGCCTTGACATACTCCTTTTCCTATTTTGAACCAGTCTGTTGTTCCATGTCTAGTTCTAACTGTTGCTTCCTTCTATGTTGTGTGGGTAAACCAACCCTCCTCTCTAACCACATCTGATCACTCCAGGGAATGGTCAGTAAGTCAAAGGCAGCCACATAGGTCTTGGACAGGAAGTCTAATTATCTCTGGAGAACATTGTTTCCCAGTTCTGCCCCAAGAGATTGTCTAAGTACGATGATGGCATATAAGCCCATGCAAATCCTTTCTTTCAGGAAGTATGGCTATTAGACAAACTAAGAAAAGACTAGTCTCCTAAATACAGTTCTCTGGGAGAGTGGACATGCCTCACCATTCTGTGTCTACTAAGATTCAGGCTGACACCATGATGGAAGACAGATTATCTCTTTCTTGCAATTCATCCCCCTTCCTGGGGGTAACCACTGGGGCTATCCCATACCTGGACACAGAGCCTCACACATAATCTCCAAGTGTTTTCATAAATTTTAGTAATGATACAACTATCCAAGGGAAGGACAAAGAAGGCGAAAACACCAAGAATAAAAATGTCTGTCTGCCTTCATGTCCTTCCAAACAGATGACTGGTTTTTAAGACTTTGGTGTAAGTATATCATCCATGATATTCACAATGCCTCCACATTTTCAATTATTTCTCCATTATGTTTGTAAGAGAATTGGAGCTCAGAGTTATCTAGTAAATTTGTTGCTACAAAACTGGAACTTCATAAGTTTGCTTAACCACACTGCATTCCTCTTACCCTAAGTTAACCATAACTTTTAACACAGGTAAGATTTAGATCTTGAAATAAATTCAAAGTGAGAAAATGAAAGAGAAACCTGTAATTATGATCTATCTTTTAGTGAACTGAATATTAGTTTCTCAGTCATGTTTAACTCTTTGTGACCCTATGGACTGAAGCCAGCCAGACTCCTCTGTCCTTGAAATTCTCTAGGCAAGAATACTGCAGAGGGTTGCCATTCCCTTCTCTAGAGGATCTTCCCAGCTCAGGGATTGAACTCTGGTCTCTTGCATCGCAGGTGGATTCTTTACCGACTGAGCTATCAGGGAAGCCCCCATTTTTTAGTGACCAGCTTTCAAATATGCCGCTGGGACTGTGAAGCCATTTAGTAAAATTAAAGGCAACACAATATATTCTGCCATCTTTATCCCTTCCTCCTCTTCATTTTGGGGGTTTCCCTGGTGGCTCATATGCTAAAGAATCCACTTGCAATGCAGGAGCCCAGGGTTCTATCCCGGGGTTGGGAAAATCCCCTGGAGAAGAGAATGGCAACCCACTCCAGTCTTCTTGCCTGGAGAATCCCATGGACAGAGGAGCCTGGTGAGCTTCAGTCCCTGGGGTCGCAAAGAGTCGGACACAACTGAGCAACAGACATTGTTCACTGTTCCTCTTCTTCCGGCCAGAAGGTGGTGGTGGGTAGTTATGAACTGTCCCCTCAAACAGGAATGTCAAAATAGTCACTCTCAGATTCCCGCTGTCCCAGATACACAGCTGACAGTGGACTCTGAGTCTCATGGGGAGGGTGTGGGACACAGTCTAGTCATTGGCCTCCACTGTTTGCTCTGACTTCTAACAGGCCAGCTCGAACTGGAGCTGTGAAGTTTCCCAAGCTCCGTGCAGGTGACGAAGGTCCACCCTGCAAACAGCAGTCTTTCACCTTCTGAAGACCTGACCCCTGTGAAGCAGCAAGGCAGGAATTTTCTGGCTCCGCTTCCCGGCACAGTCCTGATCTAGGATTGCTTATTCTGACTCGTGAGTCTTCACAACGGAGCCTCTAGAAATTTGTAGTTAATGAGCTGAGTGAAATGGACAACTGAATCAGAGAATGGGAAAAGCACACCTCTCTTTCCGCCTCCACCCAGACCAGACAAAGAGGAGGTGGTAAGACTGACCTCTGGGAAGAGCAAAGTCAAGACTTCACACAGGGCATTCTGCAGGGTCTGGCCAACTATATAACTAAAGACGGAGGCAGCCCCCTTTGCAGTTCCAAAAAGTGTGTGGTTCAGTCGCTCAGTCGTGTCTGACTCTGTGACTTCACGGACTGCAGCACGCCAGTCTTCCCTGTCCTTCACCATCTCCCAGAGTTTGCTCAAACTCATGCCCATCGAATCGCTGATGCCATCCAGCCATCTCGTCCCCTGTTACCCCCTTCTCTTCCTGCCCTCAGTCTTTCCCAGCATCAGGGTCTTTTCCAACGAGTCGTGTTGCCTTTTCCTAAAGCTGCCCTCATTTCTATGTCCAAGCCAAGGGAGGCAGGACAGGTATCACTCTTCTCATAACTTCATTTTAATTTTTTAAAATCTTTTGGCCACACTGCTCAGCACGTGGGATCTCGGTTCCCCAGCCAGGGATCAAACCCACACCCCCCTGCAGTGGAAGCTTGAAGTCTTAACCGCTTGATCTCCAGGGAAGCCCCTCTTCTCATGATGTGAAGTGAGCAAGCGGAGGCCTTTAAGGCGAGCTGCCCGAGCTCCCAGGAGTAAACTGTTCCCCATCCCATCCTCACGGCCACACGCCCCTGGGCAGCAGCCCCTAAACTCAACATCCCCCGCCCTTCCCGGCGGCGCCACCGAGCTCCTTGCCACGGTTTCGCTTTCCTGCCCCTGACAACGGCCTTCTGTCAGAGGCCCTCGGCGCCTGGAATTCGAAATTGTTTTTCTTCCCTCCCTTCCTCAGGACCAGATTGTTCCTGAGCTCGGGCTGCGTGGCCAGCACGGGCCTGACCGGCTGGCACGAGTGCTGCGTGGAGCATCGGGGTTTGTTTGTTCAGGGTCGCTCATGAGCGATGGAGTGCTGGCCTTGGCTTCCCCGCGAGAGGGGCAAGGCAGCTAGGCATGTATTTGCAGGGAAGCAGGCTTCAAGAGCAAACAGAAAACACACACGCTCCACATCCTGTCGGCCAAGCCCAGGTCTCCCAGCCCTGACAGGGGATCCATTCCGGCTTCCTCGCCGAGACGCACGCCGTGAAGCAGGGCGCAGGCTTGGGTTCCCCCGCTTTCCAGCCGGGTGGGCCCGGGAAGGCGACCTCCTCTCCCCCCTCAGGCGCCGCCTCTGCGAGCTCCGCAGCGTCCTTTCAGCACCCCGAGGCTTCCCCAGCCCAGGGCCTTTGAGGGGACGCCTGTCCCGGCCTGGCGGGCTCCTCCCGCGGCCCTGCTCTCAGGAACGGCGTCTCTAAGGCTGCAGGCTTCGGCTTAAGCCCCGTCTTCTCAGAGCCCGGCTACCCCGTGCAGGGAGGGGCATCGCCCACCCCACCTCGACGATCCTCTGTCTCGGGCACCGTTCGCTGCCCTCACACATTTGTCCCAGCCCCTCATTCGCCTTATTCGCTCTTTCTTCCTGTTCAGCCTTGAAGGCCCTGGGGAGTTGCTCTCTGCCGGGTCAGTGCAGAACCTGGGCTCCGATGAGGACTCAATCAATATCTGTTTAAATCATAATAAATGTCCTTGCTTTGTCCAGGCTTAATGAGTTCAAGACAAAAATCAATAATGGCCACCAGAACCCAGAATCTCCGCTCCTGAGGGCCACTTTATCTCCCACTGAGCTCATGCGAGTGATAAATATCAGTGGCAGAAAGATATGTAGCCCAAAAGGTCAAGGGAACTAATGATTTTAATGCCAAACAAACAAACAAAGAAATGACCAGCTCTTTGCTGTGTATTCTATCAGTTGGGCACTATAGCAGTTGCATAACATTTTCCCCCATGTCAGCCTGAAAACCTTCTCTACCTGCGTAAGTATGGAGTGTGTTTATAAAACTATCCCAATTTAATAGTCTGGATGAAGTAATATTATCAGTGATGAGCTAATACACAGAATTTACAATTAACATATGTGTACTTACAGCTGACTCATGTTATTGTACAACAAAAATAACACAACATTGTAAAGCAATTATCCTCCTCTTAAAAAAAAATATCCTGTGATAAGCCATGATGGAAAAGAATATTTAAAAAAGAATGTATACATATGTATAACCAAATCAACTTTGCTGTATAACAGGAATTACCAGCATTGTAAATCAACTATACTTCAATAAAATAAATAAATAGGGGGAAAATTCTATTTATATAATATAGTTTGTCAAGTGCCTAGATTATATAAAAATGAATAATGCAATTCTACACTCAAGAGCCAATAGTCTTGCTCAGAACCCAAAATATATACTTATTAAACTGCTCTAAGAGCCTATAAAAAAGCTTAAAATAGTATAATGAAATTATTTTAGATAAATGCTTTGATGTAGAATTCATTAGGAAAAAATTAAAAGAAAAGGGTTTTGGTTAAAGTCTTGAAGAGTGTGATGGAATAGAGATTAGCACAGAACAATTATAAAGTTTTAGAACTGGAAGAAGTTTATTATTAAATAGAATCCCCTTATTACAAGTGTGCTTTTGGGGGGGGAGAAAAATTATCTCCATTTAGTTTCATATACATCCATAGCTGAATTTCAATACAAAAAGAAAAGGATAGAATCTGACACATGTTTACAAACAAGATACTTTCAAATAGATTTTGCTCATGTTAGGCTGGAGCAGAGTATAAATGACAATTGTACTGTTATATTCACAGCAACAAAGTCTGTGTAGTACAGGACCACTTGGCCCAAACCTTATGCACGTTTAATTTTTATCTCTTAGGAACAATAAACTCATTGTTGATTCCCAGTTGTGTGTTTTAGAGTTTTAAAGTTAGTTGTGTGTATTAGAGTTTCACAGAAAACTTTCTATTGTATTTATTTATTTTTGCAAAAAAAGACGCTTTTGTATTGCTGCCATCATTTGTCAGCTAATTATTTTTTCTTATAAAATCCAGTCCTGGTTACATGTAATCCATTCTGTATCTTCTTATGTGTCCTGCAGGTAAGAATACAAGATGACCTCTAGATGTCTTTGTTCTGTGAAAGGAGCTGCTACGTACGCATGTGCACGAAAGTGTTATTTAAGTGAAATATATCTGACAATAACACTGTGTAAATTTAACATGCTGATCTGACACATTTATATGTTGTAACAGGACTGCCGTTGTAGCCATAGCACTTCTGTCACAGCACAAAATTATCATTTCTTTTTCATGTTGGGAATAATTGAGATCTAGTCTCAAGCCAGTCTGGTGCTTATAATACAATGTTGTCATGTATACTCACTATGCCCTGCATCACATATCCAGGACTTAATTTATCTGCTAGTTACAAATTGGAAACCTTAAAAACCATGTCTCTTATCACACCACCTCCCAGGTCTCAGTAAATCACCCCTTTACTCTGCGTTTGCAAATTTGGCTTCTTTATTATTTTTCAAAATTATTTAGTTTTAATTGGGTGATAATGGCTTTCCAATATTGTGTTGGTTTCTGCCATATGTCAACATGAATCAGTCACAGGTATATATATTTATGTCCCCTCCGTCTTGAAACTCCCTCCCACCTCTCATCCCATCCGCCTCATCTAGGTTATCACAGAGCACGTAATCTGAGCTCCCCGCATCACACAGCAAATTACCACTGGCTATCTGTTTTGCCTATGGTGATGTATATGTTTCAGTTTGGCTTCTTTAGATTTAACATGTAAGTGACATCAAACAGGATGGGTCCTTCTCTGCCTAGCTTATCTCACTTAGCATAATGTCTTTGAGGTCTAACCATGTAGCCACAAATGGCAGGGTTTTCTTCTTTCTCATGGCTGAATGAATGATACTCCAGTGTGTGTGTGTGTGTGTGTGTGTGTGTGTGTATGCGTGTGCACGCTTAGTCGCTCAGTCATGCCTGACTCTTAGCCCGCCAGGCTCCTCTGTCCATGGGATTCTCCAGGCAAGGATACTGGAGTGGGTTGCCATTCCCTTCTCCAGGGGATCTTCCCAACCCAGGAATTGAGCCCAGGTCTCCTGCACAGCAGGCAGACTCTTTACCAACTGAGCTTCGAGACTGAAGCTCAGCTACAAGGGAAGCTCATATACTGTACACACCAATATATGGGTACCATTCCCTTCTCCAGGGGATCTTCCTGACCCAGGGACTGAACCTGGGTCTCCCGCATTGTACGCAGGTTATTTGCCATTTGAGCCACCAGAGAAGTATAATCACACCTCTCCTGCATCTGTTCAGTTATTGACTTGATGGGTGACAGGCTCCGAGATTGGTTTCCTGTCTTGGCTGTTATGAATAAGGCTGCACATGTCCTTTCAACGTCCTATTTTCACTTCCTTTGGGGGAACCCCTCATTTACAAATGCTGAGCATGAGGTACATGTGATATTTTCCCCACCTGGTCCCTGTAGCAGAGGAGGGTGAGGGAGTGAGGAGCCCAGGTGCCCAGTCTTTCCACTACATCATTCAGGCTGTTTTAGGAGGAGGTGGGGCACAGCCTCGGCCATGGCACCAAGCTGAGTGAGCAGGATGTGGCCATGGCCATGGCAACAGGACCAGGCTAGGAATGGAGAGACGTGACAGGAAAGGCTTGGAGGTGAACCATGGGGTGGCAAGTGGCTCCTTCCCTCATAGAACATCCTTATTTTGGGCATGTTGACTTGCTAAGTGGCTCCTGAGTCATCCCTCTCGAGGCTAGGAACCAACTCAAATAGAGGAGCTCACACATCACGCCTTTCACCCTGGGCATCGTGGGTACCCACCAAATATTTGTTGATTTGCTTTGACTATGATGCTAGACCTATGAGCGTGCCACGGAGGAGTCTGTGTGCACCATGACCATAGAGCCTTCTATTTATGTTGGGAAGGTTCAGAGCAGGAAAAAAGTAAGTCATCTCATTTACAGATAGCAGGCATCACTCCTATTGAATCAAAGTGCCCTTGTTGACTTGAAACAACAAACAGTTGAGCTGGAAGAATGTTTCAGAGAGTGGAAATGTAGCAGGAAGATACCATTTTCACCTTCCCTCTGCTGGTGAGAGCTACACCCAAGCACGGTCCCACGGGTGTGGTCCCCTTTCTCCAGCTGAAGGAGGAACCTCCCCAGAGAACCGTGGATTCAAGCTCTCCTGTTTAACAGCTCCTGTGAAATCTGGGGCATGACGGGTGGTACGACTGGCCTAGCAGGTGAAAAAAAGTCCATTAAAACCCTCTGCGCCTTTAACCATCCTTGATTAGAAAGCGAGCCCCGATGCTGAATATTTTTCTCTTGGCTGTGCCTCCAGGGTGAAGGGAGTCACGAGGGTGAAGGACAGATTCGGAGTGGAAGTCCATCCTTCCATACGGCGATCGCGACTGTATCCTGACCCCTGTTAGCAACGCGGCCTGAGGCTGGCTTTGAGTTGTTTCAGTTCCCTGAAACTCAAACACCCCCAAGATATGCCGGGCGCTCCGGAGACGTCAGTCATCCCAGACCAAGAACCTCCCACTTCCCAAGCTGGAAAATCAAAGGATGTTCTTTGTTCTTTGCCTTGGGGAGGCTGACGCTGCTGTTCCCGTCCAAGTATCTGGATCTGTAGAAGCTGGGTGCATCCGTTTCCTTGGGCTGCCCAAATGAAGTGCCACAAACTGGGTGGATTAAAACAACAGAAACGTACCGTCTCATAGTTCCAGAGGCTGAAAGTCCAAGCTCATGGTCTCAGTAGGGCCACGGCCCCCCTGAATGCAACAAGAAAGGCCCTGCTAGTGTATGTCGCTCTCCGCGTCTGGAGCCTCTGGGGTTCCCTGGCTGACAGACTCACGGACCCAACCCTGCCTTCTCACGGTGCCCCCGGTAACTTACTTCCACATGCGTCCAGATCGTCCCTTTTTAAAAGGATTCTGATCCTACAGGATCTCAGGCCCCTCTTCATCACGACCTCGCCTTAACGAATTACATCTCAAGGACCCGATTTCCAAATAAGGTCAGATTCTGGGGTACTTGGGATTAGTGGTGTCAGCATCTTTTAGGAGAAGCCAGTTCCGTTCTTACCACTACTAGCCTGCTGTCACTTATGATCAAGAGGTCAAGAATTGAAAGTAACGTTCCCCAGAGATTAAAGACCGTGAACACTGACCCTCTGTCCCCCACACTCCTTCACGAGAAATGATACATTAAAATGGACACCGATGTAGGCAGTTCCAATGGATAACCGGCCCTAAGCTCTCTCCCTTCACCCAACCCACATCCTAAACCTCCATGAGCTTCCAGACACTTGTAGTAAGTACATTTCACTTTCTAAGTAATGTATCCCTCAAATGATCCTACGCCAAAGCTGTTCACATCACACTAAAGAGTCCTGATGTTGAAGTAACCTTCTATTCTATTCAGAGAAGAAGGCCACTTCCTGGAGGAAGAGGCCAGGAAAAGACACAACTGTGAATAAATCGAACCCTGAAACATTTTCACATCAAATGGTCACTCATTTCCCTGAATCCCCACAAAGAAACTGAAGCTAGAATAACCTCAGGCAGACACAAAGCACCTAAAAAACATCCCTTTTACTCCTGCCTCGGCTTCAGATACAGAAGGTTTCGGGGGAAGGTCATTTAAAAACGCTCCCTCTCTTGGTGTCTACTAACGTATTACTTCAACTTGAGTATTATCAGGCTAGTTACCCAAAGACGGATGCAGAACAAGAAGCCGATCACATTTCCCAATCTTATTTGCAAACAAGCGTTCATTTCCTGCTTATCAAGGCATCGTGCGGGTACTTTGTCCGTTCAAATCATTGTCTTAAGCCAGTGATGCAAACCACTAAGCCAGGCCGGCCCCAGCCAGAGCCTGGACGCTCAATGTCATTGAACTCAAGGAGCAGATAATTAGTATTGAAAGGTGTGATTGCGGCCCAGTCAGCCAGGTAATCAGCCCCTGATTTCTCTTCAAGATTCGAGACCAGTTGGAAATCTTAGCCTGAGAGGAGGCTGGAGGGAATTATCCTGGAAGTGTGGTATCCCTTTTCAAATATAAACACGGGACAATTATCTCAGCCAGTCGGTCCCTCCTTGCTGGGCACGCAGCATCCCAGGCGGTGAGCCGGGGTCTGCCTCCAGCCCCAGCTCCCACCACCCCTTCCAAGCCTGTCGCAACCCCGAGATGTCTCTGCAGACGGAGCATCTTCCGCTGCTTGTTTTGCAAACTTGTGTCTGCCCTGTGGGAACCTGCCCTGACCTGAGGCTCCTTGAGCTCCCTCTGGGCTGGGATGGTTGAGGCTCCTTGAGAAGGCCTGCCCTCTTTTCCCACTCAGGTTTGATGGCCTGCAAGTGGGAGATCGGAATGCATCTTTCTGCTATTCCTTCAAGGACAGAGTTCCAGTTCCCCGTTCTCTGATGCCAATAGATAACTTAGGGGCATAAAACTCAGTTAAATATTTAAATGAGCACTGGCATAAAAAATAAAAATACTTCAGGCAGTGAGACAAAGCCTCAAAAGATATCCCTTATATGTGAACTCTAAAAAGAAATGATACAAAGGAACTTACGTACAAAACAGGA
This sequence comes from Muntiacus reevesi, assembly GCF_963930625.1. Taxonomy (NCBI): domain Eukaryota; kingdom Metazoa; phylum Chordata; class Mammalia; order Artiodactyla; family Cervidae; genus Muntiacus; species Muntiacus reevesi. The sequence continues at coordinate 4,317,344 of NC_089266.1, forward strand.
GACTCTCAGAGTTCAAGAACCAACTTATGGCTGCCGGCAGAGGGAAGATGGAGCGGAAGGGACAGTTCGGGAGTTGGGGATGGACGTGTACACTCGGCCCTATTTGAAAATGGAGAACCAGCAAGGACCTCTTGTTCCTTGTTCCTCAAGTTCCTCAGGGAGCGCTGCTCAGTGTTATGTGGCAGCCTGGATGGGAGGGGAGTTTGGGGGAGATCAGATGCATGTGTATCTATGGCTGGGTTCCTTTGCTGGTCATCTGAAACGATCACAACATCGTTTATCGGCTGTACTCCAATACAAAATTTAAAATTAAAAAAAAGAGTTCCAGTCTCCTTGCTCACCATGGGTGGATCCTCCTGCATGGACAAGGATTTCACCTGACAAGGGAGATACATAAGCGAACGCACTTGTACTCTATCAAAGGTTGCTTTCTCCATCTCTTTCAGGGCTCTGCTTTGCCCAAACCCACAATGGCCGATGTAGTTAGACAGCAAAATAAACAGGAACGTCCGTAAAATACCGACTCTCCCCTGCTCTGACAGAGGCGGTGCAGCCAATTACTTGCTCCAGACTGAGAAGGGGGTGTCCAGGATGGAAACAGAGCTTGCACGCAAGACTCCGTGTGTTATCAACACATCACATTCAGGCTCCTGCCAACCTCACAGCAGGCACATAACTCTGTATTACTTAATGTGGAGAGCAGCAAGCTTCTGGGAAAAGAGGTTTTTTATTCCTTAGAACCTATCTTCCACCTCGGGCAGATGTCTTCTAAGTCACACCAAGTGACTCTCAGGAGTTGAATCCCTGGAAAACAGGCTCAGAGCTCTAGGCCACTGCTGGTCCTCCTTGCTGCTAGAAAACGCTGACTTTACAGTCTCATGCTGCCTTCTGCATAAACCACACCTTGCTTCCACTGTGCCTGATTCCTTCCCTACATTCCATTAGTACCAGTGCTAATCGCTCAGTCAAGTCAGACTCTTTGCGACCCCGTGGACTGTAGCCCACCAGGCTCCTCTGTGGGATTCTCCAGGCAAGAACACCGCATCAGGTTGCCATTTCCTTCTCTAGGAGATCTTCCTGACCCAGGGGTCAGAGCCAGGTCTCCTGCATTGCAAGTAGATTTTTTATTGTCTGAGCCACCAGGAAACTACATTATGAACATTTCAAATATCCAGAAAATTGGAAAGAGTCACCCAGTAAAAACCCACGAGGAGCATTTTTTAAATTATGACCCTTCTCCTATGCAGCTCTTATATTCCTGTTCTTTTCTCCAAGCCACTTTTTTCAAGAGACTTGTTATGGAACGCCTATGACGTGGGCAACCAGTGCTCCCTGGTTATTCAAGTCGTTCCCCAGGGTTTCTGGCCATCCTCTTTCAGGAAGGAGAAGAACCCAGGCTGCACACAGCTCTGGGTTTGGATCTCAGCACTTCCTCTTACCAGCTCTGTGAAGCTGTTGTTCAGTCACTTAGCCATGTCTGACTCTTTGTGACCCCATGGACTGCAGCACGCCAGGCTTCCCTGTCCATCACTATCTCCCTGAGTTTGCTCCAATTCATGCCCATCGCGTCAGTGATGCTACCAGTCATCTCCTCCTCTATCATCCCCTTCTCCTCTCGCCCTCAATCTTTCCCAGCATCAGGATTTTTTCCAATGAGTCAGTTCTTCACATCAGGTGGCCAAAGTATTGGAGCTTCAGCTTCAGCTTCAGTCCTTCCAATGAATATTCAGGGTTGATTTCCTTTAGGATTGACAGGTTTGATCTCCTTACTGTCCAAGGGACTCTCAAAAGTTTCCTCAGATGTGTTATTTTGTTGCTCTGAATATCAGCTCAACTTCATGTATGATGAGCAGAGAGCTCACCCAATTAACCTATGCCGAGCATTTATTAGATACCAGGAACTCCCCCACATGACATCCGCTAGCTCAGATCCTCACAGTGGCCTCGTGAGGAGAGGAGGAGAGGAGTCCTAGTGCTCCTCCCATAGTAGAGAAGGAGGCTGGACACTCAGGTCCTCCACCTCGGGGGGCCTGTGTGCAAGGAGCGGTCATGAGCATGGCGTGTTCAGTCCACTGTGTTTACTCACTGTGGCTTTTCAATGAATAATTCAAGGATTAGTATTAGCAGTAGTCATCTCTTTAGAAAGGGTCTCCGATCAGTATCCAATTATGGTTCAGAACATTGCCAACCATAAGTGCTTCTCACTGCCCTGGATTCCTATTTATGGTTGTTATTTATTTGCTCAGTTATGTCTGACTCTTTTTGACCCCATGGACTGTAGGCTCCATGGACCCCAGGCTCTATCCATGAGATTTCCCAGACAAGAATACTGGAGGGAGTTGCCATTTCTTTCTCCAAGGAATCTTCCAGACCCAGGGATCGAACTCAGATCTTCTGCATTGGCAGGCAGATTCTTTACCACTGAGCCACCTGGGAAGCCTCTGGATTCCTATATTCCTTTCGTTAAAGAGCTAAGGCCACTACTAGAGCCTGAACATGAAGGAGGCCACCCCCAAACGGAGCGCTCCTCGGAGAGCTGCTTTCTGTCTAGCGGCACAGACCTCTCTGCACAGCTCTGCCCTCAGTGCTCAGATGTTAAATTCAGAAAACTCGATGGTACAGTTGTGATAGGAACTGGAGGATGTTCAGACGCAGCAGTTAGGGGATGCCACGCTGTATCAGACAAATAGAATTCAGACACCAGCGCTGGGGAAGGTATATCTTTTGTTGGCTGCATCATCTTTTTTTTTTTTTTTTAAATGATGGAAATCTATCAAGTCTAAACTTTGTCCATATGCCCTTCTGTAAACATGACTATTTACATCGTGGAAATATTTGCAGACCGGCTCATCCCTCATCTGCTCAGCCCAGAGATATTTTCCGTGGTAGTTGCCATATAAATTTGAAACCCTAAGAGTTCTGGGGCTCCTGCCCCAGAGATGATTAGTGAATCTCTGTTTCTAGGATGAGGTGCTGGGTGCCTTAAGCATGGATTAATGGACTGCCATCTATCAGGCCAAAAAAGCTCTTGACAGTTCCCAACTCTTCTCCTCCTTCTAAGCATCTTTGAACACAACCCTAACCCAACTCCCCCATGAAGGAGCATGCCTGAGATCACTAAGGTCAGTCTTCTGGCCTTGGGAGAAGCAAAAGAAGAGTGAGTGGATGCTAACTTTTGATGAAGAACCACCTATGAGTGAGGGATACAACTGAAGCCCAGAGCTGTGATACAGCTTTTCAAAATCATGGAGCTGGGACTTCCCTGGCAGTCCAGTGGTTAAGACTTTGCCTTCCGATGCAGAGGATGAGGGTTCCATCCCTGGTGGAGAAGCTAAGATTCCCACATGCCTCATGGTCAATAAACCAAAACACAAAACAGAAGCAACAGCATAACAAATTCAATAGAGACTTTAAAAATGGTCCATATCAAAAAAATCTCTAAAGAAAAAAGGAGTCACAGAGCAAGTTGATCAAACAGAAAAACAGAAAGAATTTATGATTCCTGAGTCAATGTGCAAGAGAAGGAGAAGTATGGCACCCCTCATAGGTGGGATCTAAAAAAAAATGATACAGTGAACCTACAGAACAGAAACAGACTCACGGACTTAGACAACAAGCATACGATTGTGTGTGCAGGGATGAGGAGGTAAGCAAGAGACAGTTAGGGTGTTTTGGATGGACATATATAGACAACAGACGACGAGATGGTTGGACAGCATCACTGACTCATTGGACATGAGTTTGAGCAAGCTCCAGGAGATGGCGAAGGACAGGGAAGCTTGGCATCCATGGGGTCACAAAGAGCCAGACATGACTGGGCGACTGATCAACAATGACAACTATTTAAAGTGGATACCCAACAAGGACCTACCTACTGTATACTACAGGGAACTCTACTCAATGCTATGTGGCAGCCGGTGGGGGGCGGGGAACTTGGGGGAGAACGGATACATGTACATGTACCGCTGAGTCCCTTTGCTGTTCACCTGAAACTCTCCAGGCATCGCTCATCAGCTGTACCCCAACACAAAATGAAAAGCTGTTTGTTTGTTTCTTTTTTAAGAGTACTGCGGTGGATTAGATAAGGAATAACGCCCATTTGCACAAGCCCAGAGACTCAAGAACTGAAACAAATCCTTGCAGAACAAGCTTTTCGTAAACAACTGAAAACACCCTCATGACACTGTCTTTCTCAAAGAGAAGCAGTTTCAGATATACCCAGATAGGACACTGTGGATGAATCTGATACATTTCACATCCAAAGAAAAATAAAAGGGGGGGGGGGCAGGAATCATCTTTTGAGTCTTTGCCATTCATAGTTGAAGAAGATAAGTTAGAGTTTGGATAAGAGATATCCAGCCCATGGGAGAGACCAAGAGCCATGGGTCAGATGCACGCGTTCAGAGCAGAAAGGTCCACTAACCGACCCGACAGCAAAACGCCCCAAAAGCAGAGTCACAAGCAACTCCAGAGGTGCATGTGCACCCACTGGACTCCTGCAACGATCTAAAGAGAAGGGGAAGGAGTGGAGGGGGGAGGAGGAGGGATGAAGCTCAGTGGCAGCGTCCCTCCGGAGCCTGCATGCATTCATGGGAGCTCTGTTTCAGGACTTGCTTTGGGAAGGGACGCTCATGCCAAGACATCTGGTCACAGTCATCCTTCCTGGGGCCACGGACGCTCACCGCCAGCAGCTGACATGTCATCGCAGAGACGCAATCAAGGCTGGGCAAGAGGAAGAGATGATTTCAGGTGGGCTGGCGGGAGAGCCTTGTGGACGGCCGTGTTTTCTAACCTACCCACAGAACGACCTGGAGCCAAACGTTCTGCAGGCCGGGCCAGACTTTCCGACCCCACCTTGGGGGTCTGCCAGCGTCCGCTGGCTCTCTCCCCACCGTCAAGCCTTCTTGTGAAATGACTGGTGCTTCCTGCTTCCCGTCGCACCCCAGACCCAGACACGCCACCCCTGCCTGGGTCGCCGCCCTACGGTTTCGTGAGAGGGAGCCAAGGGGCTCTTGAGGACACAGGAACCCCTGTTCAGATGAGGACGGAAAAAAAAGAGCTAGGTCATCTCCCTCCCTGCTTCCCAGTTTGCTTGGCGACCTTTTTCTGCTCCCCTTCTCCCCACCCCTCACTCGTGGTCTCTTCCCCCTGGCCGTGGTTTAGCACCGCACTCCAGCTTCTGTGTGTCCCCAGCCTCCCAGCGACAAGGCCACGGGGATGTTCAGAGAGGCCTGGCTCTGAGAACGTCTCATCTCCATAGACCTGTCTACCCACCTCCCACCTGCCTCCAGAGAAGCAGCCAACATTCCTTCGGTCCCACAGAGAAAGGGTGTGACTTCGATTACTCAATGAAACCTCGGAGCCAGCCTCTTATGCCCCCAAAACAATAGCGTTGTATTTTTCTTGGACTTCCTTCGTTTTGTTTGGTTTCTCCCTTGATTAGCAGAAAGAGCTCTTCTCCCACCCCCTTTCGGTGTTGTTGTTTAAACACATCAGCACAGCCCTTCTGCCAGGATCCCAACCCCCCCCCCCCACCCCAGGCTCCAGAAGGTGAAGCCCTGGATGGTGAACTCGAGTGACGTCACCGAGCTTGAGAAATGCCGTCCGCCTCTCCCGGCTTTCTCACACGTGGGAATGTCTCTCGGGAGCCTGCAGCCCATCTCGGATCTGTTTGCCTTGGATGCTAATCCCGGGACGCTGGGTGAGGTGTTAGTCAGACTGACCTTTCCGGTTTTCTGAGTCAGTGAAGTTAGATCACTAAGTCAGGCGCTAAGTGTTGAAAATGAAAATTGGTGTGTGGGGCAGGCCAAGGGAGTCAGGAAGGTGGGAACAAGGAGGTGAGCTGTGAGCCTGACCCTCTGGTTTGGGTTGAAACAAAAAAAACACAACCTTCTATCTGCGATCAAACCCATCCTCATCAAAAGGGAGTCTGATCATTCGGGATGAAGCTCATGTTACAAAGAGTCTTGTATGGACTTGACCTCTCCACACAGACACACACACACACAGCCTGTGAAAAGGCTACCATAAGGCTTAAGTCTCAAGGGAGCTTCCATCCATTCCCAAACAACCCAATCTCCTGGTATTCCAGGAATTTTCTGCTTAGTTGTCCGCTGAGCTCTGGAGGTCTGTTGGGTTACAAGAGATATTTACAGAGCATCTTACCTCTCGCTAGGCTGGGGCATTTAGATCACCCACCAATTCCACCCCCGGCTCCTCTATCATGCAAACAGATCTAATGGGATAACAATGCTAATAATGCCAGCTGTTTGGTTTGGACCAGCTTTTTAAACCCAGCTCTTACCTCAGAGGTCAAAATCCCTAGTAAGCTCAAGTGGAAGCAGCTTACTCCTGTGTGTAAACAGGCAGCTGCTGAGAAGTCACCGTCTAACATGGGGAGCTCAGCTCCACACGCTGAGATGACTTGGAGGGTGAGAATCAGGAGGCTGGAGAGAGAGGGGACAGGTGTATCAGTCTGGCTGACTTGCGTTGTTGGACGGCAGAAACCAATACAACACAGTGACGCAAGCTTCCTCCAATTAAAAACAAATAAAAAAAGAAATAAAAAATATCTATGGAAACTCAGACAAACTCTCCTTTAACAGGAGAAAACAGCCTCCTCGAGAAGCTAAGTGTTTCTCAGAAGGTCACACCACGTATTTACAGAAACACAGTGGTCACTGTGGTCTTGGATCTAGGATTATTAACTGAAAGCTATAAGGAGGTGGCATTGTGTTGGCAAAAATTAGGGTTTTTTTAAATGTTTTTGGGGTGTTTGGCTGCAACGCATGTGGGATCCTAGCTTCCTGACCAGGGGTTGAACCTGCACACCCCGCGTTGGAAGGCGAAGTCTTAACCACTGAACCGCCAGGGAAGTCCCCAGACTTAGTTGTGAGGTGTAACCACCTGGGCTGACCACCTGATTAAGCGTTGTTGCCTCTGAATCTTCAGAACTCTCCTATTTCCCAAATCATCAACAAAATTTTTACTCCTTCCTCAGCAGTTCCAGCGCATAATCAGGACTGCTTTCACTTAAACACATCAAGCAGAGCAGGTGCAATTCTTTTCAGTAAATATCTGTTGAGCAGCAATTACCTTCAAGGCATTTGCTCAAATCAGATTAAAAAAAAAACAAAAAACTAAATTCGCTTGTGAAAGCAAACCATCCCTACCATTCTCTCTGTTTTCTAAAATTCAGCAACTCCTTACATTTTTTCCCTACAATTTAATTCTCAAGAAGAGAAAACATGATCATAAAAGGAAAGAAATTACCCCCATTTTGTTTTCTCGAAGAACGCACATGCACGAACACACAGACACACAGACACGCACACACATCCATATGAAATAATGGTTTGTCCAGTAAGATCTCCCTAGATGTCATGGACAGAAATACACTGGGCCTGCTGAAGTCCAAGCTGCAAGTCTGCACATTTTTTTTAAGGCTCCACAGGAAAAAAAAGAGAGAGAGAGAGAGAAGGGAAAACCCGCCAGGAGCCTAAAGGAGTCAGACCTCTTTCTATACTGCCAGGTAATTGTTAGCAGAAATCTGCTATAATAACAAGCCATTTTGAAGGAATGCTAATTCCATTCTCTCCTGCTCAGAGAAGATCCAGGGTCTGCCTTTGTTCCTAACCTGGGCAGTGTGGAGAAAATAACAATACCTTCTTTCAGCAATGCCGGGCATCGGCAAGCGAGGGCTCCTGCCGCCCCAGGTAAGAGCTGGCAGCAGAAGTGAGTGCCACCAAGGGGAAGCTGGCGTCAGATCTCGGGGTGGGGGGTCAGCCCGGAGCCCCCAGGGAAGAAGGCCAGCCTCCTGGGAGGCCGTGAGGTTTGAGGGTGTTGCGGGGGGCGTGGTGGCAGGCAGGAAGAAGGTGCCTGGCTTTTAGAAACTTAGAAAAAGGCTCTCCACGCCTTGGTGTGGACGCCAAGCCTCCAGAGTGGCAGCACCTCCAGTCTCCTCAGAAGGGGCTGCCTGCTGACGCTATGTTTGCAGTCTGGGACTGTTTTATGTTTTATACCACTGGTTCCTTCCAAGAGTCTGAGGTTTAGGATTTGGGTGAGCTTGAGGGTTAGCTTTTCTTTCTTTTTTTTTTTTTAGTCCCTCTACCTTTTGATTCACAGTTTCCAACACACAAAGCACTTTATACCATCCATGGAAACCTTCGTGGCCACAGACTTAGAAAAAGACTCTGACGAGTGTCCAACCCAGGCAGAGAAAGGCAGAGGGCAGTGTCCAAGTATGTGGCACAGATGTGTTGCTTTAAAAAAAAAATCAGGTCCCCAAAGTAGCATTTCTTTGCAAAAAGCTGGACAGGCAAGGGCGTCAGCTGAGAAATCAGCACAGCCTCCACAATGGGTGAAGACTTGAAGTTGCCCTTGAGTAGGTCCATTTGGGAACCGCTGTAGCACTGAGCTAGACCTCTCTTTAGACACTTGGGAAGTGTTCGTGGACTGAACATGCGTTGATTTTTTAAAGGGCTCTGTGTCACTGTTAGAACATTGAGTTTATCATTGTTCTCGTCCCCACTAAAGATTCCCTGGCTCCCCTGAGAATGATCTGAGCTCAGGAAACATCAATAACATGTGCAACTAAACTAACTGAGCTTTGTCGTTCTCTCAAAGTCTTCTGTATCCTCTCTGGAGACAGTCCTGTGCAATCACTTTACCCACCTTCTCATTTTTCCCCAACCAATCATACAGAAATAATTGCCTATAATTGGTTAGATAGCATCACCGACTCAATGAACATGAATCTGAGCAAACTCCGGGAGATAGTGGAGGACAGAGCAGCCTGGCGTGCTGCAGTCCATGGGGTCGCAGAGTCAGACACGACTTAGTGACTAAACAATGACAAACTGCCAGAAATGAAGGCTGAGCCCAGTTGATTTCTAATCTGGCTGCTCAGGAGAACAGTTAGAGAATAGTGGGAAGGACAACAAGATGCTCAGGGAATCTCCACTCCAAGTCTCTGAAGCATCCATCCACCCCACGCTTCTGAGAGTCAGCATCAGCTTCCTCCTTCCTTAAACCAGCATCACAACCTTTTCCCCACATGTTGTACATGACCGAGTCTTAAACACCAGTGTCTGCTGTTCAAATGAAACGTGTCTGCATACAGACCAAGTTTGAACCAGAGGATTCTAATCTTGATTCCCCCCCAAAACATGAGTTCTCCACAGACAGAGAGTACCAGAGGGAAGTGAGATAGACCAGCGGGTTATCAAAACAGCCATGTTTTATGCAAAACGCAAGAAAAGACAGTGACAAAGCAGAAATCCCAGCGGCCCCTCTTCGCTCCAAACCATTCTCCTCCACCGACAGCCTTGCTTCGGCACCTTCATTCCCAAATCTGGATTGCCTAGCAAAACACAGAGCCTAAAGGAAATAAGGCAAGTCTAAAAAGAAATGAGGCACTGGGTAAAATGTCCCCCACTGGAGAAGAGCGGCGACGATGGCATAGCCCACCTGGTCTTCGCAGTAAATGAGTTATTGAGAAAATTTATTTATTTTTATTATTTATTTTGACTGCATCGAGTCTCAGCTGACGGGATCCAGTTCCCTGACCAGGGATGGGACCCAGGCCGTGTGCATGGGAGCATGGAGTCCTAACCACTGGACTACCAGGGAAGTCACCGTAAATGGTTTTTACATAGTAAGAATCCCAGGGTTGGTGGGTTTTTTTTTTCTTTTTCTTGTTTTACTGTTGCTCTAAGTATGGGTTTTTACCACTTGACCCTAGAGCTGTAAAAGTCTGGACAAGTGAATTAACCACTCTCAGCCTCAGCTTTCTCATCTGTTAAATGGGAGAAGGAAGAAACACCACAGAAGGTTTTCTTGGGGCGATATGGGTGATTTATCCATCCTGCCCGTAACAGATTGCCAAGCACACGGTAAGGGCTCTGTAACATCTCCTCTTATTAATAAATGACCTAATGGAGGGAACTCCTGGGCGATCCAGTGTTCGAGACTCCCTGTTTCTGCTGCAGGAGACAGAGGTTTGAGCCTTGGTGGTAGATCTAAGAGTCTACATGCCACATGGCCCAAAAAAACCATGACCCGATGGAGCAAAAAGGAAAGAAAGGGGACAGGACGATGCCACGGGCCCTGCTCCTCCAGAACGATGAGGACTGCTCTGGGATGAGAGGGACGGTGCCCCCCGCGTCTGCTCAGTGGAATAAGACAATTCTGAAAACCTGGACAAGCCTGAGTCAAGGTGTAAAACGGCCACCACCCAACCCAGAGAAGAAAGAAACCCCAACACACGTCAGAGTGAAAAGGACGGCTGTGAAATGAAGTCAGCCAAGGCGCCGCTGCTGCCAACCCAGACACGTTCTCACGCGAAGGAGACAAAGGGGAGGGAAGGCCCACCAGAGGTGCCCGGCTCAAGTCACGCTGCGTTCTCTGCTCCTCGGAGACAAAGGCGGCCGAGCTCCGATTAGGGGACAAGGGAGAAGATAAGAGCAGAGATGCGCTTCTCAGAAGAGCGGACGCCCAGCTCTTCTCCGCGTGACCCGAAGAGAGAGCCAGGGCCCAGGGAGAGCTCCCAGAGAACAGGGAGAACGCGGGGGAGTGGGCTGCCTGGGCCAGCCTGCCCGCCGGCCTTGGAGCCACAGTTCCGTGGGGACAGCAGTGTGTGGGGTTCTGCATGTGCCCGGCATGCCAGGGAGGCACATGGGGAGCTGGCAACGCAGGATCCAGCGATCTGCCTCTCCCATTTACCGTGCGGCCTTGAGCGAGGCACAGGCTCTTTGCGGGGCTTCTGTTTCTGCCCATGAAAGAGCAGAGAGGGTAATTTCTCCCCCTCCCCCCCTCCCAGAGACATCCAGGGAATAAAGCTGATGAGTGGATGTAAGGGGCACTTCAAAAGCAGAAGCGGGAAGCAGCGGCAGGGAATATTTATTAGTAGTGAAATTATTTTTTCAGTAATAGGTGAGAAGGCACAAGAGCATCTGCTTCAGAATAATGTGTGTGTGTGCTCGTGTGCGTGTGTGCATGTATGTGTGCATGTGTGTGCGTGCATGTGTGCGCATGTGTGTGAGCATGTGTGTGTGGATGTGTGCATGTGTGTGTACGCCTGGAAGAAACAGAGACAGAGAGGATAAAGTGTGTACCCCCAGGATTCCTGTACACAGTGATTCTGCGTTTGTGAACAGGCTTCTGGAGGGAACCTGCGAAGCTGGGCTGGGTGAGTCCGCAGAGTTGCTGGTTTGGGGGGCGGGTGAAAGAGACCCCTGTGAGGATGGAAGTGGACACTTGTCATGGACTGAGCAGAGACTATCCAGGCCCCAAACAGACTTGGCCCATCTCCCATCAGGGTCCCCCTATGTTCTACACGGGGTAGCCTCCCACTGGCTGGAAGAGAGTGTTCATCCTCTGACCCCCGACTGCATCGCCCTACCCACCTAGCAACAAGTTTCACCCAGGGGAAGCAAAAAGTTGTGGCACTTTGACATTTACTAACTAAATAAATACCTGCTGGAATTAACTCCGCCCACCCCACCCAGGAGCCAGGGCCTAAGCTCCCCGAAGCTCAGGTTTCTCTCCTCCTCCTGTTGCTCCTTGTCCTCTCTCTCTCTCACTTTCTTCCTCCAAAGAAATCACAGTTTGGAATTAGGGGCAGGGGTGGAGATGGGAGATTCTGTTTTTCAAGTGCCTTTGTTTGGGGATAAAGTAGGGTGTTGGGTCCAAACATCACTGTAAGAGAAACCCAAGTTCCTAGACACCATACATCTACATACACACACTTGCATTCTCTCTTCCCCTTTAAATTCCCCCCACCCCCAAAGAGGAGTAGGGGAAAGATTTGTGCTGCTGGGGCTCTGGGGACTGCAGTCCCCGGGGCGTCTGGGAGTGATTAGCTTACAGATTTCAGGTAGCTCCAGCCACACGTGCAACCCACATGACACCCCTAATTCCAGACCCTCAGCTCTCCTTCTCCAAACAAACAGCAGCGCCGTTTGCAGAGGAAAGAAAATGCCTTTCTTAGGAGACCTGCAGAGGAAAGCCAGGTCATAACTGTCTGCTCTGCTCTGGACAACCCCCCTGCCCGGCAGCCACACTGAGGCTCATCCGTGAAAAGGCTGTGCCTTATGCTTAGAAACGCAAGCAAGAAAACCAGGAAGAGAAAAATATTTATTATCCTTGTATATTTGGGTAGCAAAGTCCAGGGGGGTTTAGAGGCTTCTGATCTGTTAATAATGATTTCAGTTTGTGGTTTGATTGTTTTCTCAGAACCTGTAAATCCAGGCCTGAAATGTATAAAGATTGCAATCTAAAAGTTTTACATCCATCACTCCAAAAATTCTCCAAAGGCATGTCTCCAACACCCTTTCCTATGAGAAAGAAGTCAGAGGGTAGGAAAGTTAAGAGAGGATTCCAGAACAAGAATAGACTTCCTTGAAAGTGACATAGACAGATGTCTAGGGGCCATGTTTTGAGACACATAAAGATATCTCACCCAGGAAACCAAGGTGTCCTGCCATGGCCCGAGCTGGAATCTACCATTAGACATTCATTACTGTGGCTATATTTTGGTCCTTCATTCTCTAAATGAAGGTTTATTCGGCAGAGTCTTTATGGCATACAGACCGAAGATTCAAAGAGGATGATGCTCTGTACTTGTCCTCAAGGAGATCCTAGTTTAATGGTTCGCATATCCACACAAAGGACAAATGAGAACACCAAGAGACAGGAACAAGATATTATTGAAACAGAGATAAGAGCAAATATCCATTCCTGGGAAGACATCAAGTCTTCACCGAGGGGTTAGTATGTAGCCTGGATCTCTATCTCCTATTAAAGTCTGGCTACCTCTGAGACTGAGAATATGCTACGTGTATATTCACTAAGTGTCATTCACTCCATAGTCTGAATAAGGCTCACATTTTCCCCAAGGTAGCAGTAGATGAGGGCAGCTTTCATCTGAGAGAGATACCCTTCCCTGAAAAGGCAGAGGAGTGCTGCCAGAAAGGGCTGGAAGGAAGGCTCCCCTTCCCTGAGAAAAGGAACTCATGAAAATAAGGAATAAGCTGATACATCAACCCAGGAAGGCTGGGTCAGTTCAACACACGAGTCACTGAGAAACAGCCAAACAACATGGACGAGACTTGAGGAGTCAGGACCACTCTCAAGAATCAGCAAGTGAAGACACATGAACAATCCTTTCTAAGGAAATTCCTAGGAAGTATTGTTTGGATTTGTTTCAGAGTCAAAAGAGAATCTAGGGACTTGCCTAGAGGGCCAGTGGTCGAGACTTCACCCACCAGGGCAGGGGCTGTGGGTTCAACCCCTGGTTGGGGAGCTAAGATCCGCATGTGCGTGCTTGCTCATTCATGCAACTCTTTGCAACTCCGCTGACTGTATAGCCCTCCAGGCTCCTCTGTCCACAGAACCTTCCAAGCAAGAATGCTGGAGTGGGTTGCCATTTCCTCCCCCAGGGAATCTTCCCGACCTAGGAATCGAACCCGAGTCTCTTGCACCTCCTGCCTTGGCAGGCCACCACCTGGGAAGCCCCAGATCCCACACGCCTTGCAGTCAATTAAAAAACCAAAACAAAACATTAAAAAAACCCAGAAGCAATACTATAACAAATTCAATAAAGACTTTAAAAATGGTCAACATAAAAAAAAAAAAAACAAAAAACTTTTTTTAAAAAAGAGAGAGAATCTAGTCTTTCCTCTGAACCCATTCTTAAGCCTCAGAAGCAACCTTGCCATCACTTCCTGGTTTGTTTGACTGAAAATCAAAGTGCCCTTTGCAGGAGTGGGCCGGGGCCACCTGAGAACAAAGGGAGATGCAGATGACAGTTCATGTCACCCTCTGCCTAACCCGTCTGGTCCTCTTGACTGATACCAGCCTGAGACTTGGCTGCTGTGGTTCTCAGGCCTCACAGGGCTGAGGGAATGAGCTTCGAGACAAATCCCACCCCCCACACATATTGCTCTGAAACCCCGCTTTCCCCAGACCTCAGTTCCTGGAGGGGAGTCAGAATCAAGAGAGCCTCCTCGGTGCCAGGAAAATAGAAAGCAATTAGTGACATTTGCTTTAGGCAGAATCTAAAGGGGAAAAAGAAAACTTGGAGCCTCACTGAACTCCACCTCCCTGGGCCTCTCCGGAACCACAACATTCAGCCCACTCAGCGTTTGGCCCATGCCACCCTCTCCTCCCCCAGAAGATTTCTCTGCTCCTGGAAAATCATCTGGAAATTGTCATCACCACTGTGCTGGCTGGCAGATGTCCCTCAAAGAGAGAGTGAAGCGTACCACACACTACAAGGCATTTCTGGGCTTGGACCAAGAAAGCGGGTGGGGTGGGGGTGGCCCAGGCGCAGAAGACCACAGCATCCGTGGGGACAGGAGTCGGAGGTGGGCTCTGCGGGAAGAGACGGGAGCTTGGGACACTTCTCCCTTCTCCCTTGTCTTCCCCTCAGCACATGGATGGAGCAGCAAGGAGGGGACTCAGTTCCCTGTGCCCCTCGTGTTCTTTCAGGACAAGAAGAAGGGAATCCAGGGCAGAGGCTGAGAGAGAAGGTCTCAGAAGGTAGCGAACCCAGAGGGCAAAGCAGCAGGGAACGGATAGAATTGAGAGGCTGATCCTGATGGAAGCCAGATCAAGAGACGCTAACAGCCAGGGTCTCAGTCTTGTCCCCTTTGGACGATCAGGCACACAGTAGGAACTTCAAGCCACGTCTGCTGAACTGATGGATGCGGGTAGCTGAAGATGGTTAAAGGTGGGCTGGCTGGGACTGAGACGACAGGTGGGAGGACAGGGAATGGAGGCTGACGGAGGGGACAGGCTGTCCCCCCCCATGCTGTGCGTCCTGCCCCCAGAACTGCGCCCCACCTGCTGGAGGCCTGGAGACAACACTCAGGCCTGTGGACCTCATCCCTGCACAGCCTCCCGGAATCACCCACACCTCAGCCACGTGCGGAACGAGCAGCACCCGGTCAGCTGCCCAGGACCCCTTACACGTGTAGTACGGCTGGGTGGGGGTGCGTGCAAAGTCGCTTCAGTCGTGTTTGACTCTGTGTGACCCTGTGGACCGTAGCCCACCAGGCTCCTCTGCCCATGGGATGCTCCAGGCAAGGACACTGGAGTGGGGTGCCATTTCCTCCTCCATTAGTACAGTTGAGGTTCAGACAAAAGCTGGGTTCAGGGCTTCCTCACAGGCCAGGCCTCTGGGGGCAGCAAGGCTGGGCAGGAGAGCAGACCCTGGAGGCAGTGGGTGAATGCCAGCGTAGAGCATCTGAGCCAAGCCCACCCGCCCCACCTCCCTCTCCTCCCGGAGCCAGAATCCTCCCACCATCAGACCCCACTTTTCTTCTAGCTCCTGAGGACAAACTGCCGGGTGGGGGATGCCTCCTCCACTCCCAGAAAGTGAGCATGTAAGGAAAAGGCCCCTTCAGGTAGGGCTTTCTGAGTCTACTGGTCCCTTCTGAAGAACAGTAAGTACCTCGATTTTCGCATCTCTAGCGAGCCTGCCCCTACGTTATCCGGCAAACTGCTGTGTCGCTGCCTTGCGTGTGGACGTGGAAGGGGATGAGGCCAAAAAGACAGCCCTCTTCTGCCAACGAAGCCGACAGCTTTGTGAGCTTTAGGGGCACCAGCAGGAAACTAGTTTCTGCAACCACTCCTGCCTTGTCCAGGCTGTCGGGCCTTCTCTCATGTTCCTCCGACCTGGAACTTGGGGGAGCAGCAGGTTCCAGCCCGAGGACTCACTGTGACAGAAACAACCTGCACTTGCCTATTATATGTAAACACGTGTTGTCCTGAAGACAGAGTCACTGACAACGTGAGATTTTTCTGGGTCTCAGTAATGTAAAGGAGGGGCACACACACACAAAAAGAAAGAAAACAACAAAAACAAAAAGAAAACCTGTTCCTCTCATCTAAGGCAGGTCAAATTTCACATTCATTAAAAAAAAAAAAGTGGGGGGGGATTTAAGAGTTTATTTATTCCTTTTACACGAGTGAGAGGGCTTTGGGAGAAAAATGTCATAGAGAGAAGTGGGGGGGGGGGGGAGAATGAAAGTGCTTTCTCAAAATGCCTCATCTGCCTATTGGAAGCTGGGAAAGAGGGACAGAGAGACAGCCCTTGCCTCTCCCTTGAACCAAACCCCCAGAGGCAATGTGGTCATAATGCTGCCGGCCTCCTCTGCCTGCTTGCAGACAGCACGCGAACCAAGAAATTAATCTGAAATAAACAATGACAAGGCAGGAAGCCCAGTGCATCTCCGGGTCCCTGTGGCCCCCACTTGAGGACACCCTGGGGCTGTTTAAGCAGGGGGCTCTCGGTCCGCCCACCCTCTGCAGTTTTCGCAAGTCACAGCGCCCACCAAGAACCGCCAGCGTCAAGATGTCACTCCAGGATAATCCGAAAGCTGGAGATTGACTTCATGGCTTTGGCCTTCCCGGGGCCTTGGGGTGGAAGGCGATCCGGCAGCCGCCTGAGACTAGACCAGAGGGCTGGCGACCCAGCTTGATCGTCTGCCAGAGAGCCCGGCTCACGCCACTCTGCATCAGCATCGCATCAGAGGAAGCCTGGGCCCCCTCGAACCTACAGGTTCCAGAAACCAGGGCGATGTGATGTGCCCCGGGCATCCGGTCCTGCTGAGATAGAAAAGGATTGCGCGAAAGACACAAGATCATTTGTCTTAAATTCTGGCAGTCACCTTCAGAATTGTGTAATAATACCATTTCGCCCTTTTCCTAGGTTGGATGGAGACAGCCCCCCTCCCCTTGCCCCATTCATGCAGATCTGAACTAATCTGATGTCCCAGCTACTAAGAGGACATCTCAGAGGGAGCAGCTGGGTAGAGGTCCTGCAGAGTGAGATGAAGCCCTCATTCTAGAGGTCCAGTTCCCTTTGGGAAATTGTTCAAAACTCCTGAGAATCTCAGCTGTTTTCTGTCAGTTCTCTCCCCGGAACTAAAGACACCCTAAACTGAAAGGGGACCCCAGGGGAGGCAGGTGGGACTCCATGACCTACAGGGGAAACGCTTGGGGTGACGTGAGCGCCCTGACCCCTGTGGAGTCCAGGGCAAAGGAGGAACCGCTTCCTCCAGCGGTGGTTTTATTTGTATTTTTAAATCAGCAAGGCAAAAGCACTTTCAGCTGAAAATGCCCGAGAGATTTTTTTTTAAGAGGGAAATTATGGAGGGACGAACACACACACAATCCTACGAAGTTTCCCGTGGGCCATCCTAGAGAAGCCTGGAAGGAATCCGCACAATGCCCTTCTCCCTGGTACCTTGACTAAAAACAGATATTTTCGAAAAAGGAAGGTTAAAAAAAGCGAGCCAGCACACTCCCTTTGGAAGCAAAGTCCCTCTGGGGCCACGGCCCGGACGTCCCCACTGCCAGCTCTCCCCTCCTCTCCCCCTCGGACTCTCAGCCAGCCCCGGACTAGCCAGCTCGCCCAGTCTGTCTCGCTTTGGCTCGGTCCCCGCGCCCCCGGGGCGCCGAGCGCGTTTGCAGCCGCCGCTGCCCCCAGGGCGGGTCGCGTCACCCGGAGCAGGGGGACGGGTTCCTCCCGTCCCGCGACACTTCCCGTTCACCGCACCCGCTTTCTTTGGGAAAAGGGGGGGGGGGCTGAAAAGCCCCCTTCTCGGCCTGCAGTTTTAGGGGCCCCGGGATGCTCCCATCTTGGCGACACAGATCGGATCGCCTCCCCGAGCAGGGCGCCCGTTTGGGGAGAAACGCACAGCGACTGACACACAAGCGCGGGCGCTTTGGGACGTGCGGCCGGGAGCTCTGGAGGCCTGCGAGGTGCAAAGGTCACTTTCTCTGGCCGGCCCACAGACATTCACTGCGCCCCGACGAAACCGCCCGGGACTTCCCTTTTCCCTCCTGCTGGGGCCGCGCAGCCCGGCGCTTGTCCTGAGACAAGCTTACCTGCGGCTCCTTTGCAAAGAGAACTGGTGTCCCTCGCGAACTGGGGAGACGGGCAAGCCGGCTCGGGCCCCAGTGAAACAGTGCTAAAAACGAGGATCCGCAGGCCGCCCAGGGAGGGCGCCAGGGCCTGAGGGTCCCGCCAGGGGCTGGGCTCTTTCACCTCAAGGGAACCCGGCCAGGGTTGTTGGCGGAGGGCAGGGGCATCCCTCGTCCCCGGCACTTCTGCAGAAAACACTGCCCTGGGCAGAGAGACGCGGGAGAAGCTGCCGCTCGCATCCCCACCAGTTAGTTTTATTTTCCCCCCAACCCAGGACCTGCCTGCCTGCAGAAAACGGTTTGGACACCACTTTGGCCAAGGAATTTTCGAGAGGGAGGTCGCGGTTCTTAGTCCCCCCTCCCCCACCGCGCAGGCAAAAGGTAGCCCCCTCCGTCCACACGGCCCACCCCCACCGGAGACAGAGACCCCCTCCCCGCGCCCAGGCGCACGGAATGAGCTCCACGCCAGCTACGCTGGGCTCCTGCCTGGCTCCCGCGTAGACGCGGAGGGGGAACGGCCGCCCGGGCTGGGGAAATTGAGCCCGGCGCCGGCCACGGACGCCGAGAGAGCGGGAGGTGGGGCGTATCCCAGACCTCGGTTTCCCGAGGGATCCGCTCGCACCGGGAGTCTCGGCTCCCGGCCGCAGACCTCGCGGCGTTGCTTCCCTCGCGGGCGGGACCCGAATGCGCGCCTTGTATTGGGGGCAGTGCGGCCCAGCGCTCGCCCCTTCTGCTCCGTCTGCGCCCCCCGGTCTCCTTCAGACCCCCACCCCCACCCCCAGGCAGAACGCTCTAGCTCAAACTGGGCCGACAGCCTCAGTTTCTCCATCTGCAACCGGAATATTGTGAACGGGTTTCTTTCCCTCGGGTTCCCTCTGACTCAGGGGCTCTGGTGGGGGCTGCGAGCCTTCTTCCTTGGGCAGCTCAGAAAGGTCAACCTGCGACCTGGGGAGAGTCATCCCCCCACCCCCCAGCGAACCAAGTCCCCGCATGGAGGCAGGTGGGGTGGGGGGTGGGCACCCACCGGAGCCTCCTACAGAGATGCGAAACCACCCTCCCCACTAACTGATCCACGATGCCCACGCGCCAGAATCGGCCTGGTCCTGGCACTCCGAGACGCTTGGCACCTTGGAGCTGGGGGTCCTTGCGGTCTCAGTGTTCCCGTTCTGGGCAGAACAGAAACGTCAGGCATCTCAAATGCCTGACTATAGAAGACACATCTCCCAGTTCCCCTCGCTGGGCTGCCCAGAGGTGGACCTGCATGGGAGCACATATCGGATAGGAATTCCTGCGGAGAGAAATCTCTGCAGCGGGGCAGCCTTGACTGAGTGAAACACACCACCCCCTACCACCACCATCTCAGTTTTCCGGCAATTTCTGAGAGTTAAGACAGTTTCTGGGCTTTTGGCGCCCTCTCTGGATGCAGCTAAATATTGCAGCCCGTTTTTAAAATCAACTGTTTATCCTAAGCTTTCAAAAAGATACAAAAATATTGGTATGGAACAAACAGGGGATACAGATCTATAGCTTACAATTTTAAATTCTATGCATTCCATAGCCCCTATTACATTATCACGTTAAAATATATATTTAAATGTATTTATCTTGACAAATATGTAGAGAAATAGTACCCAAAAAAAGTCACACTCATCTTCACTGCCTTCATGCCAGTAAACATGGGAATTGCAATACAATGCAACTAAATACAGACGGCCCGGCTAAAGCTGCTACCCGAAGTTCTGGTGTCTGAGTCCCCCCCTTGGGTCAGGTGTCTTGAGAATTGTACTAACAACTCCCCCCTCCCTAGGACCCAGATATCAGTCCCGACTAAGCGGGACTTTTTCTCCTAAGAAAGGACGGAGTTGTTCTTATACTTTCCCAGTCTATTCACGCGGCCAGGAATCCAAGGCTGTTGTACCTTGTCGCTTAAAGGGGTAAACAAGCTATAGAGTACCAGACATGTCCACTCCTAAGTTACATTCGTTTAAAAAGTAAATACTGTTTCACAGTTTTGTAACTGGCTACCTTCTGAAGAGTTCCATTTCCTGTAACAAATGTCCAGTTCTTCAGAAGAAATGGAAATGTCAGGGAAAAAAAAAATTCTCCAAGGAAAACATTCTTTGAAATCTTGTACTAGTGTCCGCAGTTTGCAAATTAGAAATAAAAAGCCTTTGCTATGAAGAGGGATGATTCACCGTAACAATAATTGAATTCGGAGGCGAACAGTGGCGAGAGCCAGAAGGAGAAGGGGGCAGGTATTTAGAAGTGAGTTTTCCGCCGTTGTGTTGTGCGTTTGTGATTCTCAACACACGGAACCTGCAGGCGACTAAGATTTTTCTTCCCTCTCAAAACACAGAGCCAGCTAAGCAGTTCGTGTAAACGCAAAAGTTGTGCTCAAATCACACTTGAAGCACATCAGCGACACCCCCCAGCCCTGACCAGGACTTCCGAAGGTCTGCAAGTCGGAGGATCCGACTAAAGTCGGGACCACGCGCGCTTCGCCGCTCCAGGTGTTTTTGTAGGGGGTGGGGGGGAGGTGAAAGCAGGCAAGAAGCAGGACTCCACCAAAACGGAGTGTTTTGTCTGCGGTGGAACTCATTTGTTTTGGCTTTTTCAAACCCAGTGACGGGCCTCGGCCTCCAGGCCCAGCACAGCAACCTTCGCCAAGTTCGGTCTCTGAGGGCCAGGGCAGGAAGCGAACTCTCTCCACGGGTGACTCTGCTCAAGTTCTGATGCGGCCAGAGGGGAAAGGCAGAACCTCGGGACGGTCGCCCTGTCACTGGGCCGCGCGGCGGGGTGCGGGCTGGGGGGACGGGGCGGGAGAAGAACTAAGTCAGAGTTCACGGTCTGAGAGGCGCGGGCCGGCTCCCGCCACTGCGCGGGGCTCCGGCGTCGCCGCGGCCGCCGGCGCGCGCGGGGCACTTCGCTGTGGTTTTCATTGATTCTCCTTGCGCCGAGCGCAGCCGAGTCCCGACGAGCCGCACGGCCCCGGCGAACCAGAGCATGTTCGTCTATTTATACGGATTATTACAGAGGAACGGCGGACGTTGAGTCACCAAAACATTTGCTTCAAAAGACAATTTCTAAGCACTTTCGGAGGAGGCAGGCTCCAGGCGCGGAAACTGGGCTAGGAGTTAGGGAAGGAGCAGGAGCGATAGCTTTTCGAATACTGCAAACCCAGTTAAGTCCCCGGGACCGCGGAGAAAACTGAACAGAAATGCTTGTGGGTGGGGACAAATCCTAGTCCACACACACACACACACACACACACACACACACGCAAAGATTCGCGCAGAGACGGCACCGAATTCTGATATTAAGAGAGGACGGCAAACTTACACACTTGGAAGTCCCGGGTCCCCCGCCTTCCCCGGTGCACCCCCCCCAAACCCCCGCGGGACCAGAGGCAGCGATCGCCTCCCCGCTCCTCCCCTCTCCTCTCGTCACCCTGCCCAGCGCCACAGTCCTCCCCCCCCCCCCCAAAATCGGGCCCAATCAGCTGCCTGCCAACCCCTCAAATGCCGCGCTGTGATTGGCCCTTGTATTTATTAAAGAGCCGCTGGACTGGGAGTTGGAGAGCGCAGAGCGGAGATTGAAACTGACCTGGAACTTCAGTGGCGCCGAGACTTGCCAGTTTCACTCCAGGAACTTTTCTTTGCAGGAGGGAGGAGAGAAGGGGTGCAATCGCCCCCGCTTTCTGCTCTCTCTTCCCCTCCTGCTCCTCCTCCTCTCCAGTTCGCCTTCCCCCACTTGGAGCGGGCAGCTGCGGGCTGGCCCCCGCGCGCCTTCCTAAACGCTCGTCCCTGCGGCCGAGTGACGCGCCAGGCTCCCCGGGAGCTGGTCGCCCCGCGCCCGGGCCGCCGAGGGGAGAGGAGCCCGCGCCTCGAGTGCCCGAGCCGCCGCGGCTTCTCGCCTTTCCCGGCCACCCGCCCCTGCCCCGGGCCTGCGTATGAATCTCCTGGACCCCTTCATGAAGATGACCGACGAGCAGGAGAAGGGCCTGTCCGCCGCCCCTAGCCCCACCATGTCCGAGGACTCGGCGGGCTCGCCCTGCCCTTCGGGCTCCGGCTCCGACACCGAGAACACGCGGCCCCAGGAGAACACGTTCCCCAAGGGCGAGCCGGACCTGAAGAAGGAGAGCGAGGAGGACAAGTTCCCCGTGTGCATCCGCGAGGCCGTCAGCCAGGTGCTCAAGGGCTACGACTGGACGCTGGTGCCCATGCCGGTGCGCGTCAACGGCTCGAGCAAGAACAAGCCGCACGTCAAGCGGCCCATGAACGCCTTCATGGTGTGGGCGCAGGCGGCGCGCAGGAAGCTGGCCGACCAGTACCCGCACCTGCACAACGCCGAGCTCAGCAAGACGCTGGGCAAGCTCTGGAGGTAGGGCGGGCGGGCGGGCGCGGCGGGGTGGGCTCCGCGGCGGCGGGGGCGCTGGCCCCGACGGCCTCTCCGCGCCCCGCCTCCCCGCAGGAGGGGGTCGCCCGTCCCTCCGCAGGCTTGGGGCGGGGGCGGGGGGGCGAGAGGCGGCGAGGGTTGGCGGCGTGGGGTGCGGGGACGAGGTGTCACTTGGCTGCGAGTTTGACCGAGTTCTTGGATTGCTCTTGGGGAAATGGGGGAGGGGGAGGTGGGGCGGGGGGGGGGGCAGGTCGCAGAGGAGGGGAGGACACTCGCAGGGGACGCGGTGGGGCCGGCTGCCAGCCTCATCTCCTGCCGCCCACTGTGAAGGCCCAAGTGGGGGCTGCGGTGGCGATAGAACTGTGCCGCCCCCTCCCTTGACCTGCGCTCGCCCTCCGCCCGCCGTGATGGAATGCCGGGGGACGGGGGTGGCAAACCAAGGCCCGAGGGTCCCCTGGCAGGAAGCGGACGGGGTGGGGGATGGGGTTGGAAGCTGCTGGAAATAGGTGGGTGCCCTGTGTGTGTTAGCGGGCGGGGGGGTGGGGTTCGGCAGGAGCAGCCTCTTGCAGATTAAGTGGTTTTTTAGAAAATGTTCAGAGGGTGTTGCGGACGGAAGCGGGGCGGGTAAATATCCAGTAGCAAAGGCCGGGAGAGCGGGAGCTATTTTCATCCGCAGGGTTTCCAAAATAGAAGAGAAGGGGAGAGGGCGGGGCGGGGAGGCACCGCTCAGGTCGCACCTAGAGGACGAAGTTTTGCGGTTCTTGTTTTTCAAAGAAGAGCGGTGAGCTGCAGTCTCGGCTGTCAGGCAGGGAGGCGGGGGCCACTGTGAGGATGCCGCGGGGTGGGGGTCGCCTCCGGGTCTCGCCGACCTGCTCGCTCAGCCCCTCTCTCCTTCTCCCCGCGCCGCCCCCAGACTGCTGAACGAGAGCGAGAAGCGGCCGTTCGTGGAGGAGGCGGAGCGGCTGCGCGTGCAGCACAAGAAGGATCACCCGGACTACAAGTACCAGCCGCGCCGGAGGAAGTCGGTGAAGAACGGCCAGGCGGAGGCCGAGGAGGCCCCGGAGCAGACGCACATCTCGCCCAACGCCATCTTCAAGGCGCTGCAGGCCGACTCGCCGCACTCCTCCTCCGGCATGAGTGAGGTGCACTCCCCCGGCGAGCACTCGGGTGAGCCTCCCCCGCCCCCGGGCCGAGCCGCCGGACCCCACCCAGGCAGCCCGCCCCCCGCCCCCCAGACACCCGGAGGGTCTGCTTAGGGACCAGGCGCTCCCCGAGGAGGGAGACAAACTAAGCCCTGCGCCCATTCGCCCAGTTCTCCTCCCCTCCCTGCCCAGGACCCCAGGGCCCCGCGAAGTCCCTGGACACACACAACACACCCCCTAATCCTTGCATCCTAACAGATTAATTTTTATTGCAAGGCAAAAATGCCTTTACAGCTTTACCGGCCTTCTCCCCGTTTTCTCTTTGCTCCCCCGCCCCAAAAGCACACACAGGGCTTTTCTACAAGTAGCAATGTGGTCTTCCGGACCCTCCGGGGCCTTGGACCCTCCCCTGATAAAAGGGGGCTGCCGAATGTGTACCGGCGGGTTAATCATTCTAAGCCTTATCTCGGGCGCAGCGCGCCTCCCTCGCGGATGCGGGGAGGGAGGGTGGGGAGGTGCGCCCACCCCCCCACACCCCGGGACCAGAGCCTCCGCGCAGCCGTGGTTGATGGCCCTGTGCTTCTCCCTCTTTCACCGCCCCGCAGGGCAATCCCAGGGTCCACCGACGCCCCCCACTACCCCCAAAACTGACGTGCAGCCAGGCAAGGCCGACCTGAAGCGGGAGGGGCGCCCCCTGCCAGAGGGGGGCCGGCAGCCCCCCATCGACTTCCGCGACGTGGACATCGGCGAGCTGAGCAGCGACGTCATCTCCAACATGGAGACCTTCGACGTCCACGAGTTCGACCAGTACCTGCCGCCCAACGGGCACCCGGGGGTGCCGGCCACGCACGGCCAGGTCTCCTACACGGGCAGCTACGGCGTGAGCAGCACGGCGGCCAGCCCGGCGGGCGCGGGCCACGTGTGGATGTCCAAGCAGCAGGCGCCGCCGCCGCCGCCGCCCCCGCAGCAGCCGCCGCCGCCGCCGCCGCAGCCGGCCCCGCCGCAGGCGCCCCCGCAGCCGCCGCCGCCGCCGCAAGCCGCGCCGCCGCAGCCGGCCCCGCCGCAGGCGCCCCCGCAGCAGCCGCCGCCGCCGCCGGCGCACGCGCTGGGCGCGCTGGGCAGCGAGCCGGGCCCCGCGCAGCGCACGCACATCAAGACGGAGCAGCTGAGCCCGAGCCACTACAGCGAGCCGCAGCAGCACTCGCCGCAGCAGATCGCCTACAGCCCCTTCGGCCTCCCGCACTACGGGCCCGCCTACCCGCCCGTCTCGCGCGCGCAGTACGACTACAGCGACCCGCAGAACTCGGGCGCCTACTACAGCCCCGCGGCGGGCCAGGGCTCCGGCCTCTACTCCACCTTCAGCTACATGAGCCCGGCGCAGCGGCCCATGTACACGCCCATCGCCGACTCCTCGGGGGTGCCCTCCATCCCGCAGACGCACAGCCCGCAGCACTGGGAGCAGCCGGTGTACACGCAGCTCACCCGGCCCTGAGAAGAGCGCGCCGGGGCGGCCGAGGCCGGCCGCGATGAGCGCAGAAAGAACCCAAGAAACGCGCGCGCGACCCTGGGACATGTTTCTTTCCTTCTTTCTCTCTCTCTCTCTCTCTCTCTTTTTTTTTTTTTAAAGACACGTTAACGCTGAAGGCGACTCGTTCGCAGACCCCAAGACACTAAACGTTGAGCTATCCAGACGCATCACCGCCTTGTCGTTAGACCGGTGGCCAGCTCACTGCTGGCCAGAATGGACCGGCGGACCGACGCCGGAGCTGGACTGGAAACCTTCAAAGCGAGCGTGGAGGACGATGGAGATTCTCTCGTGTGACCCACTTGCTCAGTTCTCTCTGCCTGTTTGGACTTCGTAATTATTTTTTAGCAGTAATTAAAGAAAAAGAAAGTCCTCTGTGAGGAATATTCTCTATTTTAAATATTTTTTAGTATGTACTGTGTATGATTCATTACCGTTTTGAGGGGATTTATACATATTTTTAGATAAAAAGAATTAAATGCTCTTATTTTTCCAACAGCTAAAACTAGTTTGAACAGCGTGCCCTAGCTTTTCTTGCAGCCAGAGTATTTTTGTACAGATTTGCTTTCTCTTACAAACAAACAAAGGAACGAAAAAACAGCAAAAAAAAAAAAAAAGAAAAAGAAAAAAATGATGTGTGTTATATTAACCTGCAGAAGCCGCAGATTTGTGTTACTGGGCAGTTTGGGGAGGGTGAGCTTTGCTTAACTCCTCAGGCTTTCCAATTCAAGGAGAAGTTGCCTTAGAAAGAAAAATCAAGGCCTTATTTTGCAAAGACAGAAGTAAACAATAGTCTAGAGACTATTGCGTGAGCATCTGGTAAGCTTTATCATATATATGTTTTTTAAGCAAGAAAAAAAAGCCACCTTAAAGCCTTAAAACCATGCTGCTGGAAAATTTTTGCCCCCTCTTTGAGTGCATTTCTTCCTGTATTTGCTTGTTCGCCACAATCTTAAGCAGCAGAAGGCAAGCAAGGAGACGAAATCTGTCTGGGGACTGCTTCAACAGCCAATAAGTGCCCCAGCACACCGCCCCCAGGTCGCCTGCCCCGGCCCCATGTGGAATACAGATGCTAGAATCCTCTCACTATCACCTGTGCCTCTCTGAACACCAGCAGTTAACCTTCCAGACATTCCACGTGCTAAAATTATTTATTTTGTAAGGAGAGGTTTTAATGAAAAACAACAACAACAAAAAATCTCCCTCTTTTTTTTTATTTTTTAAATTTACCTTCTTTAAAATAGGTTATTGCAGCTGTCCTCAAAGGGTATGGTCATCTGTTGTTAAATTATGTCCTTAACTGTAACCAGTTTTTTTTTTTATTTATCTCTTTAATCTTTTTTTTTATTAAAAGTTTCTTTGGATTCCTTGTCCTAGATTTGTATAAATGCCTTTTTTGTCCTTTTTTTTTTTCCTTTCCTCTTTGTTGTTTTGTTGAAAACAAACTGGAAACGTGTTTCTCTTTTTGTACACATGAGAGTTTGCAGATGTAGTGTATCACTGAGTCATTCGCAGTGTTTTCTGCCACAGATCTCGGGGCTGTCTAAACTGTGTCTGTGTGTGTGCTGACACCAACAATACAAGCGTGTGTCATCAGCGTCCCCTCATGTCTCTTGGAGAGAGACAGGAACAGGGGAGGAGGCTCAGCCCACTGACAAATCTTAATTCCTAATTACTTCCGTGGCTGGAGAGTTTGAGGATTGCTTTTTAAAAAAGACAGCAAACTTTTTTTTTTTTATTTAAAAAAAGATATATTAACAGTTTTAGAAGTCAGTAGAATAAAATCTTAAAGCACTCTTATAATATGGCATCTTTCCATTTCTGTATAAAAGCAGATCTTTTTTTAAAAAAAATATTTCTGTAACTTAAGAAACCTGGCATTTAAATCATATTTTGTCTTTAGGTAAGGTTTGGTTTGTGTTTGTGTTTTGTTTGTTCCACTTGTCCCCCCACCCAAACCTTTTGTTTTCTCTGTGAAACTTACCTTTCCTTTTTCTCTTCCTTCCTTTTTTTTTTTTTTTTTGTATATTATTGTTTACAATAAATATACATTGCATTAAAAAGAAAATGGCCTGTGGACTTATTCATTTGGTTGTCCTGTTAAAAGGATGATTTGAAGAATTGGGGCACCAAAGAAATGGTGGCATCCTGTTCATTGTGATGTTTGGGGGGTATGTATACTTTTAGAAGTCCTAAAAATCTGCTAAAGACTGTGTCCCCAAAAATCAAAGCAGAAAAATCTTGAAAAGTGTCACCCTACAAGGTCACCTAGGACTTCCCAGGTGACTCAGTGGTAAAGAATTCACCTTCCAAAAAAAAAAGAATCCACCTTCCAATTTAGGAGACATTGGCAGAAGACATGGAAGAGATGGGGTTCCCTGGATTGGAAAGATCCCCTGGGAAATGACAACCCACCCCAGTGTTCTTGCCTGGGAAATCCCATGGACAGAGGAGACAGGCAGGCTGTAGCCCATGGGGTCGCAAAAGAGTCAGACACGACTTAGCGAATAAACAACCACCTTAGGTGACATAAGTTTAAGTTTTAAAAGTTGAGTTGCTCAGTCATGTCCAACTCTCTGCGACCCCATGGATTATAGACTACCAGGCTCCTCAGTCCACGGGATTTTCCAGGCAAGAGTACTGGAGTGGGCTCCATAGAAAATCGCGTACCAGTCGTTTGCCCTCCTGGCAAAACGTTGGTTGTGGTTTTAACACCCTCATGGCTTCAGAGCAAATGCTGCTTCCTTGCAGAAGTCAGAGGGGGAGTATTAACCCTGAAGTCAGTGGCTTGCGAGAAAACAATGCCAAAGGAGGTGACTTGCTTGTCTGAATTCAATAGTGCAAACCCCCTGTGATTATGAACACAGCAAAGAAACAGGGTGTCCATTCAAAAGGCAAAGGAAGCCAAGATAAAACTGTCCGAAGGAGACCAGGGGAAACTGTCTCCTTCAGTCTCCGGCTGTATCTGTTGGCACAACGGAATGAGATTCCCTTCTTTCTCTGTTCCCTCCAGTTTAACTCCTTCTGAGAAGACGCAAAGCCATCGTAGAAGTAATAAGACCTAATCCTGTTTTCCTTGGCCTCCGTTACATGGGAGTTTCCAAGATCAGAGAAACGTTCAGGTCATTTTTCATTAAACAGATGAAATCACTCCTTCCCTCCCACCCCCACACGGAGACACTCCCCCACCCCTCCCCCCTCCCCCCTGCAGCACACAGCCCAGCTGATTGGGGAAGTGACTCTGAGCAGGCAAGTCTGCCTTCTCATCTCAAACTGGGTTTGCTTCTGGGCTGGTATCTCTTGACACTCTTCACCAGCGTTCAGACTTGGGATAACCTCACGTTGTCTGCTTTTGCTTACTGGAGTCCCGGCTTGCGTACTGAGCGAGGATCGTGACAACCAGGAAAATGGTAGTTATCAAATCGAGGCAACATTATACTCTCCTCCTTTGTAAATACCTTCAACAAGCCCTGATCCTTGTTTGTGCCAGAGCGTCATCACGTTCGCTCGGGCCCAGCTTCTCTCCTCTGCGGGCACAAAAATCTCTATTTTCCCCTTGCCAACACTCACGGAATCTCTCCAAAAGTCTCTGTGGTGTTCATTAGTTCCCGTGCACCCGGACGTGCCCTAATCCTGTTGTCAATTAAAATCAACACCTTCCACCCCATCTCAACCACCTCTTTTCCCCAAACTTCCCTTATTTGTCAGATTGGGGCTTCTCTAATGGCTAAGATGGTAAAAGAATCTGCCTGCAAGGCAGGAGACTCGGGTTCAATCCCTGGGTTGGGAAGATCCCCTGGAGGAGGCATGGCAACCCACTCCAGTATTCTTGCCTGGAGAATCTCGCCATGGACAGAGGAGGCTGGTGGGGTCGCAAAGAGGCGGACACAGCTGAGTGACTAACACCTTCATACTTTCTCCCTCCTAGAAATGTGCTTATCTGTATGTGACCTTCAGCAGACCTCCTCAGAGCCAGATATTCTGCTGGGACATCGATACCCCAGGTGGACCAAGCACAGGTGGCTTACTGCCCCCTGCCTCAGTTTCCCTTTATGTTAAGAATGTTTCTAATCCCTCCCTTGTGAATTAGGGCTGTTTTTAGAGCAGTTGTTAGCCTGGGAGCCTCCTGAGACTTGACTATCTCAGAATGAACCAGTCTGTACAGGATTCCCACTGCCTTAGAAGAGGGGAAGGGCAGAAGGGTTTTCAGAAATCCCCAAGCAGGTCTGATACCCAGCAAATACAGCAGACGCTGGCCTGCAGAGAATTCTTCTAAATCGCCTCACCCCCATCCTCCAGACCGAGTCAGAACCCCAGATCACCAGATCACAGAATAGGTTAAAGGAATTTTTATTCTAAAGCCAGAAATGCAGAGCTTATCACCTTGACAACAAGAACTTGATTGGAAAGTTAACAGAGTCCTCCAGATCAGAAAAAAGGCTCCTGTGTAGATCCAGAGTTATTTGTTTATTTGTACTCAAAATCTCTCTCAACTCTTTTAACAAAAAGAGATTTTTTTAGCAAAATGGGATAAACAAGAGATTTTGAAAAAACTCATTTCGAATCATTCTTTTGCGCTGTTACTAAAGTGGAACTTACGGGTTAGTTTCAGCTGTGTGTTTACTTTCTCACCTCACTGCCATCCCATCCCCCTCTTCCCTTGATTTCCAAAGTGAACATTTTTGAGGCACCCCAGTGGGACTTTTTAAATTAAATTAACTGATGAACAATTGCTGTAACCAGAGGCAGGCTTCCTACTATACTAAAGAAACTTAAACCTCAGGGCTCATCCCTTGCACAGGCTCCTTTGAAGGCCCTATACTTAAACTTGTATTTTTAAAATTTATATTCTTTTTTTTTTTCTGGTCTCACTCCTTGGCATATTGGGATCCTTGTTCCTAGACTAGGGATTGAACTCTTTGCCCCTACAGCGGAAGCACAGAGTTTTAACCACTGAACCACAAGGGAAGTCCCTATAGTCTTTTCTTACAGAGCTCTCCCCTCAAAAAAAAAAAAAAACTGTAAAAGCTTAAGGCCTTAAAAAAACTAGGTCTGCCTGTGACTAAAGCTGTTGACAGTAAACCATGACATTGAAGGCTACAAATAAGAGGCTTTTCTTTTTGCTCTTGGCAGCACCTGATACACAGTAGGTGCTTAATAAAATACCAGCCTTTAATCCTATCCATAAACTGATGGCAATATCACAGAACTTGTTATTGGGAATCTCTACCCTAACATCCTGGGGCTTCCCTGGTGGCTCAGTGATAAAGAATCTGCCTGCAATGCAGGAGACATAGGTTCAATCCCTGTGTCAGGAAGCTCCCCTGGAGGAGGGCATGGCAACGCACTCCAGTATTCTTGCCTGGAGAATCCCATGGACAGAGGAGCCTGGAGGGCTGCAGACTATGGAGTCGTCAAGAGTCAGACACGACTGAGCGTACATACTGAACGTAACCCAGTTACCGTAATTTCATGCTGCCGTATTCCACTTTAGGGAGATTTATACTCCTCATTCTTCCCATAAACATTTTTGGAGCATCTCCTGGAGGTCTATGATTTAAAAAAACGCAACTGACTAGGCCAGTTGGGAGGTGACTGTAGCCATCGGGGGAGAGATGATGGACGCCTAGTCTAGGATGGCAGAAGGTCAAGGTATAGATAGGTGATAGATTTGGGAAGGATTTTGGTGAGAACTTCCTGAACTCTCCCCCCCTACCTTTTGATCTCCATCCATTTTTCAGTGGTGTGAAATTTACTCTGACACAGTTTGCATAGAGGTGATCCATTCTATCTTAGCCATCCCCTCTTGCCCACCAAGAATAACCCTGTATTCATCTCTCTACTGGATGAAACACAGATTCATGTATCTCACAATCCTCTTTTTCACCAGAAACGTCAAGAGAAGAATACGGTGTCTGGAATCCAAGAGAGTCTATTGCCCTCCAGAAACGGTTACTGCACCCCTCAGGTTTACGGAATTGGAAATTTGGAGAGCATGATAAGAAGCCTCTTGGTTTGGCTGGACTCTCATTGCAAAGTCTTTATCAGCATCTCAGCCAAGGAACTGACTCCTCCATCTTTCCCAGAAGGCTTGCATTGATTGACAGCTCATTTCTCCTATCAGGGAGCTCTTTAAAGCTGGAAAATCTTATCTCTTCACTTTCCATTCAGTGGTCCAGGGTGACCCACCTCTACACCAACGTGATGCAAATCTTGTCTTTCTTCCAAATGACAGAACTTTAACTATTTGTACAGCTTTCAAGCTTTCTTTTCATTTTTTTTTTAACCATGTTAAATTTTCCAAAACATTCTATATACAATGTGGTTCCCAAGCCTTTTCATATCGTGCCATTTTTCTTTGAATGTACTTCACTTACTAACATTTCTCTCAACTTAGCACTCCCAGAATGATTTCCAGGACTCCAAATATGGTTTGACTAATACGGACCACAAATAGATTCACCCTTCTTGTCATCAGAAATTGTGCTTCTATTACTTTAAAGTTGTATGTGTTATTGTGGCAGCCAAGCCGCTCCGTTGTTTATGGAGGACACCTGTCCTGCTGTTGTGCAATTGATTTTTTGAACTTAGTTGCCAGGTTTTGCATTTACCTCTATTTGGACAGGAGTGTGACATATACAGATTCAGTGGCTGGAAAAAGAGGAAAAGGAATTTACATCACTGAGCCCCAACTTCGCCAGGCACTGTGACAGATGTTTTATAAACATGATCTCATTTAATCCGCTTAATAAGCCTGAGAGACAGGTGTTATTATTACTGTTTTATTAGAAGGAAACTGAGGCTCAGAGAGATTAATCAATGAACCTAAGGTCACGTAACTAGTAAACATTATCGACAATGACTGTTGACTCCCCCCACCCCACAGCCTGCCTTCCCTGCCCCCCAACCAAGACTTCAGCTTTCAAAACAGAATTTGAACTAGAGTTTTTAACGAGGAAGGGAGAGTGCATTCTTTTGTTGTACATTATGTTACAGGAAATGTCTTTTTTTTCAACTTCTACTTATTAATTTTTTTCTTTAGTTGCAGTGACTGGGGCTGTTCTACGTTGCCCCGTGCAGGCTTCTTATCACACTGCGCTGACTGCAGGCTTCTCTCATTGCGGAGCTGGACTCTAGGCTTGCGGGCCTCGTGGATGTGGTGCACGGGCTCAGTTGCTCCAAAACACGTGGAAGCTTCCCAGACCAGGGATCGCAGCCATATCCCCTGCATCAGCAGGCAGAGTCTCATCCACTGGACCTCCAGGGAAGTCCCTGGGAATACCTTTAAAGCAAAATCTGACCTATGACCCACCCCACCGCTAGTTCAAAACCTTCTGATAGCTACCTATTCGCTTGGAATAAAATCCAAATTCCTTATCACTGGATGGATATTATGCCCTGCTCAAGGATAATCTCTGCGCTCTATCTCCAGGGACAAGGTAAGAGATGGTACCATTTAACCAACCTTGGAATACAGTAACACGCTCAGAGATACCCACTGGGCACTCGGACAGACACGCCATCTATAATACTGAGCAACCATTGGGTGTGGGTTGTGGATCTACCTGCAACTTTTTTTTTTTTTTTTTGCCTCTACTGTCTCTTTGGACTTCACTCCGGAGCAGGGATCTTTCCGTGGCCCTGAGTAATCCCTGTGGATGGAATTGGGGAGATGAGAGCAGGACTTTTCCCAATATTCTCAGAACATAAAAAGTCCTCTGGTTGTGCAGTGAAAAAATAGTCTCATTACAGTCATTGAAATGTCACATCCTGAAAAATACCTAAACTGGCTTAACACTCAATCTTCTTGCCTCCTCAACTCATGATTGTTTCAGGATGGAAACCTGGAGTAGGGACATGGGTCCTACCCATCCTCCCCTTCTCTGCACAGGCCGTCTGCCCAGCAGGTTCGAAGGGGATTGGACCAACAGAGGAGGAGAGGAAAAGAAAGGGGGCTTTTCTCTGGGTGACATCACAGTCTTGGGTCCTTGTCAATGGTTAAAGCCGCTACCCTTGGTGGACCACGCACTCAGTAAGAGCTGGTTCTTTATCTCTTGGGTCACTTTTATGACTCCTTATTCATGCAGTTGTCTTCACTCAGAAAGTTACACTGCTATTCCAACTGGCAGCTTTCACCCCTTACCTCGCTTATGAGTATGCAAGAAAACAAAATTAAATTACATGCTGTCAAAGCCATGGATTGCAGGTATATAGCTCAACAATGTTTGATAAATGTAGGACAGTGACCACCCTGATCAAATTATGCAACATAACCATCACCCCAGAAGTTTCTTCCATTTTCTCTTTCAGTCAATCCCCATGTCCCATAGGCAACAACTGGTCTGATTCCTATCACCACACAGTAGATTTGCCTGGTCTTGAACTTCATATAAATGGAATTATATGGTATGTACCCATTTATATCTGGCCTCTTTGACTCACCAAAATTTCTGTGAATTTCATCAATGTTTTTTGCATGTAGTCAGTAATTCTTGCTGAGTAGTATTCCATTGTATAAATACACAACTGTGTGTTTAGCCATTTTTCTGCTGATGGATATCTGGATTTTTTTTTTTTTAAGTTTGGGACTATTGTGAATAAAACTGACATAAATCTCTCTTGGGCAAATTCCCAGAAATATCACTGCTGGATCATAGGATAGATAAATGCTCAGCTTTATAAGAGACTTCCAAACCATTTTCCAAAATGCATAAATCATTTTACACTCCCACAACAGTGTATGAGCGGTCCTGTTCCTCTGCACAAACACTAACATTTGTTGTCAGGTTTTAGATATTTGACGACTCTTTTTGGGAGTGTGAAATGGTATCTCAAGCTTTTAATGTGCGTTCCCAGTGACCTTGCTTCCCGCACGCCCTGTAATTCCCCTGCACGGTGTTTTGCGTTACTGGATTCATGTGACATCGACTCTGACGACCCCCTACACTCTTTTGGAACCCAGATGTTTATTTCCTTTCTCTGGATGGGAAGAGTTTGAATATCCATTTTTCTTATGACTTTTCACTTTTGCAGCTGCCTCGGCACCGTCTGAATTCAGCTAGACCCATAAAGGGCGTGCCAAGCGCTGGAGGGGGAGGGTGGGGGACCGATTGTCCTGAGTTTCCAGGTCTGGCTGGAGACAAATGGGGCTGAGAATCCAGGAGCATCTGTTTGAGACTCTCAGCTCCCCTACAGGCAACTTGGGAGGTGGATGAATTCGGGATAAGGGAGGGAAATGTGTAAACCCAAATAAACATCTGAACCTGTAGGTGGTGCTTATTCAGATTACCCCAAATTCTCTGGCCTGGGGAGAGTTGATGCACACTGATGCAGATAAGGGATCTTACAGCAAGGCTGTGTTTATGGGGCTTTCATTCTTTATAGCTTAAAGAGCATAGAAAGGGTGAGGTTTGCTCTTTTTCTGAAAATCCCTAGTCTCTGTAAATTCATCAAGCAAGAGACACTTCTTTCTTAGGGTTCTCTGAAACAGAGAGCGAGGAAGGAGCCTGGAACCTCGTCTCCCCTTAAGCTATGGAGTCCTAGAATGGTCAGGTCTGTATCCCCATCTCCCAGTCAACAGACCCGCCTCTCTGTAGAGCCAATTTTGAAAGTCCCTGAAATTTCTGAAGCCATCACTGAACATGAACACACATCTGACCTCTGAGTTGATTTCATCACCCAGCTGGCCCCTGTCTGAACCCCTGCCTCCATGGAGAATTCTTGAAATCCATCCTATTCTCCACCTGCAGCTGTTTTCTGGGATTTGAAAAAAAAAAAAAGAAAAAATGATATGGCAGTTTTAAAGTCTCCCCAGTGGCCCTGCTTCTTGATCTCCTATTCCCACCAAGACTCTTTCGACTCCGCTTTTTAACTGTGTTATCTGGTCATTTCAATTCAACCTCAGTGCACGTGTCTAACCCTTGAAACCAAGCGTGCCCCCTCAAGCCAGACAGCAGAATGAAGGTGGCAGGAGAGAAAACTGACTCAACACAGCATCAGAAACCAGCCATGAGCTGTTGTGGATCAAGGAACCAGAGGAAACTCAGCTGTCCAGCCGGAGGCCAGCACCCAGAGTGATTAATCTGAGCGGTCCTCCTGGGCACAGAGTGTGGAAAGCACTCTCTTTCTCTGGTCTCCGCAGCCACGCTGCTCAAGAGGTCATAATCACTGAGACAACAAATGTCTCCTGCTCACTTCACCACCTGACGGGCTCGTTGCTGAAGCCAGTTGCACAAAGGGACCCCACACCTAGTAGGGAGAGCTCCCCATTCAACAAGTAAATTTAATAAATGATGGCGAGTTACATTCCTGGATTAAATTTAGTCCTGGGAGTTCAGTGAAGGAAAAAAAAAGAGAGAGAGAGAGAGCTAGAGTCAGGAGTTCTCTAACTTCTAAAATCTTCGTCCGAACATGTATTGCCTTTAAATACCAAACAAAAAATAAAAGATTCTTTAATAAATAAATTGATTACCAGAAAAATGAAATCAATAGCCTGATTGGTTGCACCATCTTCCATTTCGATCATCCAACGTGGCTGACGTGGTAACACATATTGTACCTGTCACAACTTTAGTGACTTAAGTGAAAATATAATTCCCTTTCGTGACCCACAGTGGGGGTGGGTGAGGGTGGCAAATCCCTCTCTTTCCCAGAAACTCTGTCTGGGCTGATATGATAGCTACCCTCTCCCCACCACGGTGCCACTTTTTCCCTCCTGATTTCTGCCCAAAAGTCCCTCTGGAGAAAGAATCCAGTAGCCTTTGACAAGCAGCCAGTGATTATGACTAAATGTCTTTTCTGTTTTTCCAGTGCATCTCCTGATCAATCCTGGACAAAAATGAGACAGTGTGCCAACCTGCGGTTGACCCGATATGCCAAGACCCGGACAAAAGACAGGTTTCCACAAAATCGAGAGAATTTATACGAGATGGAAGAAGGAGCAGCCACCCTGCCCAGGGAACTACCAGCCTGGGTGAGGAGCTTCTTTACAGACCTTCTCCTCTGATACACTGAAAGCTCATTCCAGCTCCGTCTTCCCAGCTGGCTTGGAAGAAGGGGCAGAGGGTCCCACCATCTGATGACACTGGGTGGGCAGCAATTTGGGGTGATGCCCGCCCCTCCTGGGAGCAGAGTCGTAACAGACTGCGAGCCCCTCGGGCCAGGACCCGCCCCCCAAGCTGCTGCGGTCCCGCCACAGCTGTTTCCGTTTTTTATGACGATTTTCTCCGCCTTTCATTTTTCCAGGCCAACGAGAAGCTCAGGGGCCCATCTGTTTTTCTCTTGTGCGTTTTCCCGTTCCCAGAAGCGAAGCAGAGACAGGCAAATACACACAGAGCATGCCTGGCCCCACAAAGCCCGCTCGACCCACGAGGAACCGGAACCAGCCATGCACAGGCCCCGCCGACCACCCTCCGGGGGCCTGAAATGACAGGCAGCCGTGGGACAGGAGGAGGTGTCCGCAGACGGCTCTAAGAGAACAGTGAGACAGACACGTTACCATCTGTAAACTAGACAGCCGGGGGGTTGACGTATGACGCAGGGCACTCAAAGCTCTGACAACCTGGCGTGATGGGGTGAGGAGGGAGGCGGAGCGGGGTTCAGGAGGGAGGACTCGTGCACACCTGTGGCCAATTCGTGTTGCTGTATGGTAAAAACCACTGCAATGTTGCAAAGTAATTATCCTCCAATTAAAATATTTTTTTTTTAAAGGATGACAGCAGCCTTGGATATAGGAACAAAATCTTCCCCTGAAAACCACTGCTTTTTCTTCCTAGGAAGACTTGCAGTTTTGTTTTTAACTTTTCCATCAAAAGCAGAAAGAGACAAACAAAACCAGGCGTCGTGCTTTAAGCCCGAAGTGCCGATTCACTCAAATTCCGGAAAAGTCTAAGAGGAATGGCGCCAGCAGGTTTAAGGAAAGTTAGAAATGAATTGAAAGACCAACCTGCTCCTTAAGAGAGAAAGAAGTGGTGTCGTTCCTGCAAAGGAGGACACCATGCAAGCCAGCCAGTGTCCCCAAGGCCCCGAGGACAAAGCTAGGGCTTTGAGGACCTGGTCACGTTGAAGCACCCAAACGAGACTTGATAGTTTGAAAACATCTGGCTGTGCTGGGTCTGTAACACTGCTCGGGCTTTCTCTAGTTGCAGCAAGTGGGGCTCCTCTCTGGTTGCGGTGCCGGGCCATCTCACTGCAGTGGCTTCTCTTGGTGCCGAGCACGGGCTCTGGGGCCCGCAGGCTCAGCAGCTGCTTCTCCCGGACTCAGGGGTTGCGGCTCCCGGGCTCGAGAGCACACACTCGATGGTTACAGTGCACCGGCTTCGTTGCTCCGCAGCATGTGGGATCTTCCCGGATTGGGGATCGAAGCTGTCTCCTGCGCTGGCAGTCAGATTGTTAACCCTAGCCACCAGGGATGTCCCAGACAGGGCTTCTGTGACTATTTTTCCTTCACTCTGTGGCGGGAGGACCAACGGTTCTCTCTGAAGCTTGCCACCACGGAAGCCCAGATCCCCTTTGCTCTTCAGTCGCTCAGTCGTGTCCAGCTCTTTGCAACCCCATGGACTGCGGCACACCAGGCTCCCCTGTCCATCATTATTTCCCAGATTTTGCCCAAATTCATGTCCATTGAACCGGTGATGCCATCCAACCATCTCATCCTCTGTTGTCCCCTTCTCCCACTTTCAATCTTTCCCAGCATCAGCGTCTTTTCCAGTGATTTGACTTTTTGCATCAGGTGGCCAAAGGACTGGCATTTCAGCTTCAGCATCAGTCCTTCCAGTGAATATTGAGGGTTGATTTCCTTTAGGATTGACTGGTTTAATCTCCTTGCTATCCAAGGGACTCTCAAGAGTCTTCTCCAGCACCACAATCTGAAGGCATCAGTTCTTCATGCCCAGCCTGCCTTGTGGTCCAGCTCTCACATCCACACATGTCTTTGACTGTATGGACCTTTGTCAGCAAACTGATGTCTTTGCTTCTGAATACACTATGAAGGTGCGTCAAAGTTTTGTCGTTCACCAATAGTCACTAGGTATTGCCAAATACCCCCTGGGGTGGGAGAACAGTTGCCTTGGTCTAGAGTCATTGCTGTGGATCTATGTCCCTGTGGTTCTTGGTCTCGAACATACTCCTACCACTTCCCCTTATTTAAATCTCTGAAGACCTGAATCATGTGCTCCAAAGGCGTTGAGCTGGTATAGCCTATGCCTTTCCCAGTCTACCTAGATAGCACCCAAGTTATTTGATTGTATTTTTCGCTGCCGTTTCTTTCTTTCCAACTATTTTATGTGGATTTGTCTTTTTTACAGCAATTGTTTTCAAGCATAGATGAGATTTGTGCTTTTTTTTTTTGTAATCACCTTTGGCATTTAGCAATTAATAAGTTGTTCCACTCACCACAAAGTACATGGCACAGAGTAAGCCCTCAATAAATAACCGTGAAAAGAAGGAAGGAAGAAGGGGATGAAGGAAAGAAAGAAGGAAGGATGGGGAGAGGGAGGGCAGGAGCAAGGAGCGGAAAGGAGAGGGAGGAAGAGTACTTGGCGCCTTCTGGTAGAATGAGAGAACGAAGGGTATTTCCTAATTATTTTGTCTTTGCTGAGATATTCCTTTATCTTCTCACTAGTACCTGCTTCCCAAATCACTGAAATCATCATTAGAAAGCTGAAGTCTAAACTGCTCGGATCTGGCGCACTGGGAAGACCCAGAGGGATCGGGTAGAGAGGGAGGTGGGAGGGGGGATCGGGATGGGGAACACATGTAACTCCATGGCTGATTCATGTCAATGTATGACAAAACCCACTACAATATTGTAAAGTAATTAGCCTCCAACTAATAAAAATAAATGATAAAAAAAAGAAAGAAAGCTGAAGTCTAGGTAGCCCTGACTTCGGGCTTGGATGAAAAAATCAGTAGTCCTGATAGCTTTCTGATAACATCTGATTTGAAACCTCCCCAAATGCAACCATCTTAAACCAAAAGCAATAGCATCTGTATCTTGTTTTGTCTTTCCATCAGTGAGGGCGCTTAGCAGCTGCTGCAGCGAGTATGGTCCAGGCCTTGGGTCTCATCAGTATAAACTCGGAAGAACCCCCAGGTCGCCTGTGAAGGTGGGTCAGCGGTGCAGATAAAGGAGACAAGAAGACACCTGGAAACCGAGCCACTGAAACGGACCCTCACGGGCCGCACCTCTTACAAGGCACGTGCGTGTGGAGCTGAAGCGAGAAGCGGAGCCGGAGGGTGAAAACCAGAGCCGTCTCACAGAACTGTCCCCAGGTCGGCAGCCTGGAGGTTGCAGAGAGGAAAACAGAAGCAAATAACCAAAAACCCAAGGTGTGTGAGCCTGAGTCTTCCGAGACGCAGATGCCGAGATGGGTTTACGTGTAAGGACATCATTAGAGGCCACACGGGGAGGGCGTTGGGCGAGGTGGAAGAGCCGGCAGGCCCCAAGGCGCAGTCCCCTTGGGTTGGACATCTTCCTTTCATCTTGTCTGTCAGTCGTTAGAATAAAACACCGTATCAGAGAAAAGGTGATTATTGAAAATGATGCAGCGTTCTCACCAATATAGCATACGAACAGAGCATTCCATAACCTCCACATCTTACGCCCACTCTCCACTGGCTGTACATATTTTTGAACAAGCAGATGCTACCCCTGAACTGAAGAAAATAATACCCTGCAGGGATGCTGAATTTGGACCGTGTTTGCATTTGATCTTCTCTGCTTACAGGACTCTGGGAAGCTCCCACTTGCTTTTCTTTCCCACCTAAGGGATGATTGTGCTGAGTTGCCGGGGCTCTGAGTTCCTTATCGCCCCCAGAGGTCTCAAGCCATAAATTTCAAGTCGCTGTTAACGTGGCCAGACAGATTTTTAAGACTCCTATAGACAGCAGACAATTAACCATCTCCTGTCAGCTGGAAAATCAGCTCAACGGCTATTCAAGTTCATGTCCAAACTCCTTTATATTAAGGAAGGCTTAGCAAGATTCCTTCAGTCTCAAACTAGAATCCCTCTGAGGCTATGGACACAGGAAGAAGTCCAAAGTGGGGAGCCAGCCATGAGGAGGAAGGGTTATGCAAAGTCCTACATGCACAGGTTGAAAGTCAGTTACCATGGTTACTAGTTACTTTCTTTTTTACCCAAATCACTCTATGGGAGTCGTTGTGCAAGTTAAGTCCTACAAGTTACCAGCCCATACGTTATTTTCCAGTTTACCCTGTTCCTGGACATTTGTGTACAAGTGTGTACTAACCTGGGACAAGTAATAAAATGGCCAGATGGAGATGCCTGACAGTGGCTGGGGCCCCAGCCTGCATCACAGTTCATTCCTGTAGTGAAGAGGAAGGAAATATTGGTGCGTGGAGCAAGCGTTCCACCCTAGGTACTGGGGTCCTGGCCACCGACTCAGAAGGCAGGCACCATAAGCAAGCACCCCCTGGAGAGATGCTGAGAGCAGATTCTCGTGCTCCATCCCAGGGAGCAAGGCAGGCAGGACTGACCATTGCTCGGAAGGCCTCATGCGTGAAGATGGCGGGGAACTGACACAAATCAAAGGCCAGCAAGCAAGCCTGCGGTCGTGTGACGCAGTCTGTTGTTGATCTGGGGTCTCACCAGTCTCGTCTTCAATCGTTCTATGCTCCCTTCACACTGAGTGACCCATTCCCCCTCCCCAAGGCCCCTCCCTGTCTCTGTATGTTCAAATTCCATCTGTAGTTGGAGACCCATCTCAAATGTTATGTCCTCCACGAAGGCTTCCGTTAGCCCTCTTTCATTCCACTCTGATGCTTTCAAACTCTGGGGCCAGAGAAGACTCTTGAGAGTCCCCTGGACTGCAAGGAGATCAAACCAATCTGAAGGTCGGTCCTAAAGGAAATCATGTATGGATGTGAGAGTTGGGCTATAAAGAAAGCTGAGCACCGAAGAATTGATGCTTTTGAACTATGGTGTTGGAGAAGACTCTTGAGAGTCCCTTGGACTGAAAGGAGATCCAACCAGTCCATTCTAAAGGAAATCAACGCTGAATATGCATTGGAAGGACTCATGCTGAAGCTGAAACGCCAATACTTTGGCCACCTGATGCAGAAAGCCGACTCATTGGGAAAGACCCTGATGCTGGGAAAGATTGAAGGCGGGAGGAGAAGGG
Source organism: Muntiacus reevesi (assembly GCF_963930625.1). NCBI lineage: Eukaryota > Metazoa > Chordata > Mammalia > Artiodactyla > Cervidae > Muntiacus > Muntiacus reevesi. The sequence continues at coordinate 4,358,477 of NC_089266.1, forward strand.
GACGACAGAGGATGAGATGGTTGGATGGCATCACCAACTCAATGGACATGAGTTTGAGTAAACTCCGGGAGTTGGTGATGGACAGGGAGGCCTGGCGTGCTGCAGTCCACGGGGTCACAAGGAGTCGGACACGACTTGGCAACTGAACAAGAGCCATCCCCTGCATGAGGGCACCACTCTTGTGATTGAATCACCTCCCAAAGGCCCTGCCTCCTGATACCATCACACGGGAGTTAGGATTTTAACATATAATTTTGTAGGAACACAAACATTCATTCTATTCAGCAGAAGTATATCAACTTTCATGGACCCAGGTCAGGAAAGTCTTATTATGAGACAACCTCATTAGTGAGGCTTCATTTTTTTATTTTCCTACAACAAGTGACATGTGGAATCTTAGTTCCTCAACCAGGGATCAAACCCACAATCACCTGCATTGAAAGTGTGGCGTCTTAGCCACTGGACCAACAAGGAATTCCAGTGACAGATGGTTATTTTAGCCGTATTAAAAACTTAGGTGTCTCAAGAATTAGAAAGGAAAAAAGAAAAACGCTATAAAATATTAATAAAGATATCCACACTAAAATCTCCTCTCATTAAGAAAGTATTTGAACCCTCTAAAAACTAAAAACCAGGGTGAGGTTGCTATGATTTCTGCCCCCTTGCCTGGAAATGACAATGTTAACAGTGAGATCTAACAATTCAAAGATCCATGAAGGAAAAATAAAATACTATTAAGTCTTGAAATTCCAGTAGAACATAGTCTGGGCCTTGAACGTGTACCTTTTATAGGAAACCTATTTAAATGCAGATTATAACTTTCTACCTGGAGTTACTAATCTGTTTTGTAGCCAAAGAAAACAAGAGAGGCTTTTTCCAAACTGGAGCCGGGCAATCTTTCAGTTTGTCCTCTGCCTCCTTCTCTAGGACTTTCTTCACGGCAGCTGCTCGAGGGGTCACCTTTCCTCCTGCCTGTAGAGCCCAGCTGTTCGGGAACAAAGCAAGTGGGATGTATTGCATGACAGGAGAGCCGGGAAAGGAAGAGCAAGCTCTGGGGCAAAACAAGCGTCAGGTCTGGAAGGAGTTAGCCCGGGGTTGTCTTCCTGTCTGCAAAGGGGAATCAAGGTTATTATTTATACCTTTGCTCAGCTTGCTTTTAACTGAATCTGCATCAAAGCCTGGTGAACTGATGACAGTGCTTCTAGGGGAAAAACACATTGTGAATTCCAAACAAGGTTATTAATGAAGGTTTGGACAGTGGTCTGTTCTTCCACTGGAAATGGCATGTATCTTTATCCACAGACATCAAGATGCAAGTCAATATTTTTAGGTGCTTTCTCAAAACTTTTCGTACTTAACTGAGCTTGTCGTTCACCCAAATGTCTCATTTTAGTCCCATGAGAGGAAATCCCAGTTGATGGTTGATGGTTTCAGGACTTCTGACCCTGTGGAATTTCATTTGGTTTATTTGGATCCATTCCTGCTAAATCTCAGCTCATCCTGAATTTTGACTGGTGAAGCTATGAACATTAGTTATGCCCTTCAATTACTGACCATAAACACGTATCACAAGCATTTTTTTTTTTTTTATGGCTTCATCTAATTTTTCTTGATCAAAATGTGGAACAGGACTGAGGCAAAATAGAAACTAAATGTTCCTCTTCTGGAGATTTTTCTGTCACGTCAATTCCTATTCTGTATTAAACAACTCTGCTTAGTAGCTGTTGATGGCAAATGGCCATCTGAAGCGCAAGAATACACAGCTTTTACACCTGTCTCAAGTCAATTTTCTGTTTTATTATTTTATTTTCTAATTGAAGTATAGTTGATTTACGATGTGGTGTTAATTTCTGATGTACAGCAAAGTAATTCAGATCTAGGATTCTTGCCTGGAGAATCCCATGGACAGAGGAGCCTGGGGGGATACAGCCCATGGAGTCACAAAGAGTTGGACATGACTGAAGTGACTTAGCATGCATATTATACACACACACACACACACATATATAATTTTCAAGTCCATTTCCTGATATCAGTTTTGATGCTAGAGCTTCATGAGTCGAGACCAGACAGTGGTCTGGTCCTCTCATGATACCCCTTAATAAAGAACTCACAAATAGTATATTTAAAATTACTATCTCTTGGCTGCACATTTAGTGAAAATATTTTTCCTAAGCTATTAAAGGACAGTAATGGAAATCAAATACTGATATTTTTCAAAACTGAGCCTGAGTTTTTTTTGTTGATTTTTTTAACCATGAGAAATGCCGCTCAAGTAGCCTAGACGCGTCCTGTAAGCCCCGGCGGGGGGGAAGCCGTTGCTCAGCCCAGAAATGCCCTATCTCTTCTCTTCAGGGACACCGTGGGGGCAAAGCCCAGCCATTCAAAGTGACGACGAGATACGGTCATTCCAGCTCTGACACCCAAACCGTGTCCTGGGGAGGAGAGAACACGCCGTTCCTTGAGACACGCTGTAGATAAGCCTTCTAGAACTTGCAGCAACCACAGAGAAGTGAGTCCATTGGCCTCCTCAGCTACGCTATTCGATACAATGTGAGCAAGCAGGGCGCCATTCCCTCCCCGGAGCGCCCTTGGCTCCTGGTCGGCCAGTCTCACCAAACCTGCCTCCCCCACGGCGGTGACGGTGGTGGGGGACCGCAGCGGAGAGGCCGGTGGGGCTGTCCGCGTAACCAGACATCTCACGGTCTAAGGGCCCACCCGAGTGATTCTCTAAAGGGTCACGGAGGCAGAGCAGGCCACTGGGCGGAAGAACTAATGAGGGAAGAAAGAAAGGATGCTGATACCCGATGCTCATGGTCCTTACAATACGTCAGCATGTAGCATGTGCTCTCTGCTCAGTCGCTCAGTCGTGTCCGGCTCTTTGAGGCCCCATGCACCGTAGCCCTCCAGGCTGCTCTGTCCGTGGAATTTCCCGGGCAAAGAGTACTGGGGTGGGTTGCCATTTCCTCCTCCAGGGGATCTTCCGGACTCAGGATAGAACCTGAGTCTCCTGTGTCTCCTGCACTGGCAGGTGGGTCCTTTTTACCACTGAGCTACCTGGGGTTCCTAATGGGAAGAGGCATTAGGGTACCAATTTTACCTGTGAGGATCCTGGGGGGCTACAGAGAGTTAAGTCCCAGAGCCAAAGTCAGATGGCTGGAAAAAGAAGAGACAGGATTTGAACCTAGATATTCTGACTCCAAACCCTTCCCTTGAATTCCACAGCCTCCTAGCACACCAGTGAGGGAAGGGAGAGCAAAGAGCTGCATTGTGCTACATTTTAAGTCCTTCTTCACAGGAGCGCTGATGACAAAGCCACAAGAGTGAAGCTTGCTCCGAAACAGGCTTCCAGGTGCTGAACCAAGTCCAGGCCCCTGGTCTCCATCTCCCCATCCTTCTCCCTGGGCCCCGAGCCCACCCCAAGCCTTGGCACCTTCCACCCTATCTGCTTCCGCAGCGGCTTGTCCTCTGGTTGGCAGTTTCTTTCGAGGATCCATTTGGTTTTAATTAAACTGCAGCACACTCACACCTCCTTCTTGTTCCTTTCGTAAGAGGTGGGAGGGCGCACAAGGCTCTGGGGAGGTTCTGAAAAGGATTTCTTCCACCTCAGCGGACCCTCTCCTTCCCACTAGAAGCCCTGGCCCCCGGGGGATGGTTGGGGTGGGGGGTGGCGGGGTCCCACTGTGAGAAGGAGGAGGGGAGGAGGAGAAAGCGGGGAGGAGAAGAGAAGGGAGGAGGGAGGGGGAGGAGGGGGAGGGGAGGAGGAAGAGCTGGCCTAGTCAAAGGAAGACCCTTTTCCCATGGAACTGTGCTGGGGCTGGTACCATTAGCAACCCTATGCATAATAAGGGTTTGGCCTATTGTCATGCAAATTAATTCAGATGACAACACTCTCTCCTGGACAACACGCCCCAGCACGAGGAAGTTTCTCACACTGCCTGGGCCAATGCTAACCGGTGGCCTCTACACCATCTTTCATTAATTATTTTATCCCCCCCCCACCACCTCAAGATTTGTTTCCAGCGACAACCCCCTTCACCTCCCAGTTGCAGCTGCCTGCTTCTCATTCTGGGGCCGTCCACAACCTCCCCATAAACAAAGTAACACCTAAGAACAAGAAATAAAAATCAGAGAGGAAGATCCGCCTTTCATGTCAATGCTGGAAAAGAAGGGCTTGACCAAACAGACGGAGTTCTTGCCAGGCATCCACGGAGCAGTTGTTGCTCAGTCGCTCAGTCGTGTCCAAATCTTACGACCCCATGGACTGCAGCACGTCAGGCCTCCCTGTCCTTCTCCACGGAGCAGAGGCTCCTTTTTTTCCCCCCTCCGCTTCCACTGTGGTGAGCTTATCTGAGCAACATCTCTTCTCCCCAGCGAGCCTGGTTCTCTTCTTGGCCATCCAGGGATCCTGATAAGATGGATCCCAGGAGTTTGACTATAGAGGGGCTGACTCATCCCTGCCATTGTTTGGCCTGCCAACCTCTTTCTCCAGGCCACTGACCAAGTATTTCCCACTTGTCCACATCAGCAGACTTCAGCTCGGGCACTGCCACAGGCTGAGACCAGTTCCTGCCCTGGAGGGAGTTCACTGTCAAAAGAAAGAGTAAACCCCAGAGGCTTCTGACAAAGCCAGTGGAGAAGAGAGTGAAAGCAGAGCCCCTTGCGTTCACGCTGCCCCGGGCCCTGCACGTCTCTTCCGCCCCACCCCCACGTGTCCCGCCGATGTCTTGTCCCCAGTCCTCTCTCCCTGCCCGAAGGCCTAACCCCTGCGGTGAGCTCAGAGCTGGTCCTCTCTCTCACTTCCTGGACTCTGCTTTCTTGCTCAGTACACGGTGCAGGAGATTCCTTCCTGACTCTGGCTTCTCAAGCTGCAGGATCTCAGGCGCGTCACTTGTTTTCTGTGCGCCTCAGTTTACTCATCCAAAAAATGGGGGTAAGAGTTGTACTCACCTTGTAGGAATATTATGGTGAGCAAACACATAATCCATGCAAAGCAGGGGTCCCCAGCCTCTGGGATGATTTGAGGCAGAGCTGATGTCATAAGAATAGAAATAGGGACTTCCCTGCGGGTCCAGTGCTTGGGACTTCACCTTCCAATGCAGGGGGCATGGGTTTGATCCCTGATCTGGGAGGTAAGATCCCGAAGGCCTTGTGGCCAAGAAACTGAGACACAAAACAAGAAGCAATATTGTAACTAATTCAATAGAGATTTTAAAAATGGTCCACCTGAGAAAAAAATCTTTAAATAATAATAATAGGAATAAAATGCACAATAAATGTAATGCCTTTGAGTCAGCCTGAAACCCTGCCCTTCCTCCCAGTCCGTGGAAAAATTGTTTTCCATGAAACCAGTCCCCGGTGCCCGAAAGGTGTGGAGCTTCAGGCAGGGTGTGGAAAACAATATGAGGCATGCGGTACACACTCTGCAGGCGTCCTCTACTGTCATTAATTTCCCCAAACTTCACCTCTTGTTGGCTTGTCTGGCTAACTCTCCGCTAATTCTGCTGAGTGTTCTCCTCTACATCTTGCTTGCAACCTTCCAGGCAGCCCTGCCCCAATTTCGTCTGCTCTCCAGGATGTTTCGTGACAACAGAAATGTGTCGTGACATGCAGCATGGATGACCCAGAAAGTGTGTGACCCGAGGACTATGCTTGTCCGCTGAAAGTCCGGGCATTTCCACCATGTATCTGAGTGGACGGGGGTGGAGGATGGACAGGGGAGAGTGGGACTTTCTAGAAATCAACTTTAGCTTCAACATCATCTGAGCAACAGAAGGGCTTTGTAACGAGACCCAAATTACATGCAAATCACATGCAAATCTGAATGTAAATACTTAGGTCTTGGGGAGAAAATCCTCGAGGAGACATTCCCGTCTCTGCTTCCCAAGCTGCGCTCTGTTTTCTGATTGGCTCTTTTGGAATTCATTGTGAAGATTCAAAGGTGCATACCTTTCTCCAAAGGACTTCTATGTACCTGCCAATGAGTGGTCAGAGGCTGAAGAGACCTTGGAAAGCAGACAGGAATTGAAGGGAGCTCTGTCCACTCCAGCTCTGTCCACTCCAGCTCTGTCCACTCAGGTCCACTCCAACCTGAGCTGAGAGAGACTGAGCATCCACATCATGGACCAGGAGCCAAGGCAACTAGGGACATCTCAGGGGCCCAGCAGGGCTGGGGGACCACTTTCCAGCACCACCAGATGGCCCCGTGCTGACCTTTGATCACCTCTCACGTGATGCTCTGTCTACTCAGGGCTTTTTCACACTCTTTGTTTCTTTAACCAGATTTGAAAGGGAACATAAACCAGCTGGGGGCTTCCCTGGTGGATCAGACGGTAAAGACTCTGTCTGCGATGCGGGAAGACCTGGTTTGATCCCTGGGTTGGGAAGATCCGCTGGAGAAGGTACATGGCAACCCACTCCAGTATTCTTGCTGGGAAATTCCATGGACGGAGGCTCCTGGCGGGCTGCAGTCCGTGGGGTTGGACATGACTGAGCGACTAACACACGCCCCCACATAACCTAGCTGAGCTGGGCAAGGGGACAGGAGGCAGGGAGGGAAAGAAAGAACACAAGACTACTTCATTCGTTTATTCACTAAAATCACACTAGGTCTCTCCTGGGCTTCCGACGGTGCCCCGGCCCTTACACAGAGGATGCCACTCAAATTCTCAGAAGTAGACATTCCACCCATGAGACGACTTGGATTTGCAGAGCATCTCTGGCTCCAGCGTTCTCATCAGCACAGCTTCTGGGAGAAAATCGTGTAAGCAGAATGTGGTCCTTACACATTCACACTGCGTGTGTGCGTGCTCTGTGGCTCAGCCGCGTTCGACTCCCTGCGACCCCATGGCTGTAGCCCGCCGGGCTCCTCTGTCCATGGGATTCTCCAGGCGAGAATACTGCAGTGGTTGCCGTTCCCTCCTCCAGGGGAATCTTCCAGATCCAGGGATGGAACCCACGTCTCCTTCACCGGCAGGTGTAATCTTTACCACTGAGCCACCGGGGAAGCCCCTCAAAGCACTTTTGATGGTCACAACTAGGAGAGTCTGTGCGTTACTGGCCTCTAGTTAGTAGAGGGCAGGGAGGTTGACTTCCCACCTTCTCTCCGCTCCCCCTAGCATCTCAGGGGGAAATAAGTTGGAATTATGAAAGGCCGCCAGGCTTGGTCTACAGACTGGCCTCATTCAGTGGGCATAAACAACCTTGACCTCTCTCAGTGAGGGTCTCCCGGCTTTGAGAATTCCTCTGGCTTCTATGGGCCTAGTAACGGACTTCAACTTGCTTGTCCTTCCGTCTCCTCCTTGAATGAGATTGTCGGTAGTTGGAAATTTAGGTTCTGGAATGCTTTCCAAAAGCCATTTCCTTACCAAGGCAGCCTTCCACTTCCCCCTTCTTTCTTCTCCTTCCCCTTCTTCCTCTCTTCCTTCTTCTCCACCACCATTTCGCAGGTAGGCCTGCATCCCTGGCCTGCTTCTGGCTCCACCAGAAGGACTTTCAGTCCTGTGAAAACCTAACACAGAGGGGAAGAAAGGAACAGTGGAATCTAGCCCACTTCTTCCCAGTCTCAGATTTCCAATGGCCATTTTGCTGGCTTTCTCTGACAACCTGAGTTCTCTGAATAGTGTCCATTTCCAGTGATGTTCCCATGTGCCATCAACAAAGACCAATGATTGGAGCCACTGGCCGCCTTCCATGGGACTTGGTTTGCAAAATCCAGGGGACAGAACTGGGCATCGCTTCGCATCCTCTTATCAGTGGGGGTGGGTGGGCGGGTAAGACTTCCTAGGCAGAGTGAGGCAACGGAACCCTGAAGGCAGTGCTTCCATCCAACACCTCCTCCTTCTGATCCTGCGGCTCCCACGACACATCTCTCCACGCCTGCCGATCGCCACGCCAGGGGCGTGGGGGTGGGGTGGAGAAGGGAGAGAAGCACCATGGCCTCGTGGTCCCAGCGGCCTGTCCCCAGCCCGCCATCCCCCGTCCGTGCGTGGACAGCGCGCCTCTGTCCTCATAAGTCACTTCCCCGAGGTGTCACGGCGTGGAGGGCCAAGGCAGGCTTCTTCCTGGTTTCCCGAATCCTCCGGTGTCAAATAGCATATGCATCACGCCCTTACCCTCAACATGGTTTTGGCATCTTCTCCAGCAACATCTGTTGCCCAAGGTCTGCCCCACACAAGCTTCCCCTTCATCGGATGACAAGGGCCAGGAGGTAAAGCTCGCCTCTTCCTTCCTCTCCTGCCAGCTCGCAGCTTGGGGTCCCAGGGTCTGGCACTTCAGCCGTCAGACAAGCAGGGAACCGTCCCGGAGGCAGAGCCGGCTCTGGGATGGATCAGCAGAGACATCTTCCCCTCCATCCCCCAGCAGAACGACGCCCGGGTGACCTCCTCAACAGCATCGGTAATTTGTCTTGGAGAACGGCCATACCTACAGCAAACACAGGAAGGATTAGGACACCGCATATGCCGGACAGCAGCAGCCACGAGTGAAGGTCCTTCCCGAGTCTGACGGGTTATGGAGGGTGAGGCAGAGAGCGAGAAAGATGAATGCGGAATCAGAGAAACCCCGTTTCTTCCTCCAGGACTGGAAGCAAATGGATGCCTCCACACTGGGCGTGTTGAGGTCAAACCCAAAACGGGCTTTGAGTTGCAGCCGCTTGAAAGCCCATTGGTGACAGATGTGGACTTTGGCCAAGTCAACCGCAAAATCGGATCAAAGGAAACTGAAAAACAACTGGGCTCCCCAGCTAGAGGTTTTTTCTTTTTTGTTTTTGCTGCCCTTGGAATGTTAGCCCTGTGGACCTGGTGAGGAAGCGGAAGGGAGGCTGAGAAGCACTCAGTTCAAGAGAGTTGGGAAAATAGAGATCCAGAAACCAGTCTGATGCCTTGACGATGGGGGTGGGGGGTGTTCTCTGTCACAAGAAAGAGGCAGGAGACACTAACCAGGGGGAGCAGGGATACCTAGAACCAGCTCTGCTACTTGGACAGGAAATCTCCTCACCTTCATTCAAGAGAAGCAGATGTTGAGTCACGGTGAATGCATCTTAGAGGTGAAAGGCACAGGGACGCCGACTGGGTTTCAGCTTACTGCCTCTGAGGTCATCACGCTCGCTGAGTTCAAATCCAGGTTTTGCCACTTCACAGCTGTGTGACCCTAGGAAAGTCACTCACCCCCTATGTGCTTCATTTCTTCCTCTATATGTAGGGTTGTCTGTAGTACCTGTTCTCTTCAAGTGTTGTGAGAATTCAAGATATACATATATCGTTCACACTCAGCAAATGTTAACCACTATTTTGATTCCCAGCGGCTCAGCGAACCACTCCAAATATTCTTGCCAGGAAAATCCCATGGGTGGCAAAGAGTCGGACACAACTGAGCACGCATAAAGACGAAAAGACTGTTAATACCTTGACATTCGTTTGTAAGAGTAAATGTACATCTGCGTCCACCTTAGGGAAGACAAGGAAATCAAAAGCACCGTGCCCAGGTTCCCAGTCCTTAGACACAAAGAGTATCCTGTGACGGTAATTTGCAAATGAAAATTGTGTTGTACAAACAATAGGCGAGTTTCAAAGACCTCCTTCTTCACATCTAAAGCCAGGCCCAGCCACCCATCCAGGGAAGGCTGAAAACAACTAAAGTAACACAAATAATTGCCTTGAGAAGAAAAACAAACCCTGGAAAGGGTTAATGCATTTGCTCTGCCTGTCAGGTTGTGGCTGAGTCCTAACCTGTCCTCTGGCCAATGAGGGTGAAACCAGCCACTGTTTCATCATCTGGCTGCCCTTACCCTCAGTGGAATATCACCCCTTGTGTCCCTCTGCTGCCAACGGCCTCCTCCCTATTCTCACAAAATCTGATGATCTGGGATTCTCTGTCCTTTCAGCCTGCCTCCATGGGATCAGTTCCCCAGGTGTCAGGCTTAATTTCGGTGCAGCACTGTGGGAAAGGACACAACTGTCCTTGCTAACTCGGGGCAACGTCTCTTTGTGCAAAGCATCCATTCCACCCACCAACACATGTTCCCAGCTGTGGAAGGCGAGTGCAGCCTCTCCGCGTCCCCCTCTGGGTATTCCACTGTGCGGAGAAGTTGGCACCTCGCCTAAGAGTACCTCCAGGGCCAGCTGAGTGCACCCCAGGGGGACAATCACAGATTTCAGGGACACACGACAAATCGTCTCTGACTCAACAACTTAATAGAGATCTTTATAGTGGGGGGTTGAGGGAGACTTTATTTGAAGAAAATGTATCATGTATCGTCGTAGAAAGCAGTTAGACTGAATTTTAATGGAGGAATAGCATTCTGGTTTACGTTTGCACGCTCACTCAGTCGTGTCTGATTCTGCAACCCCACGGACTGTAGCCCGCTAGGCTCTTCTGTCCATGGAATTTTTCAAGCAAGAATACTGGAGTGGGTTGCCATTTCCTGCTCCAGGGGATCTTCCCCACCCAGGGATTGAACCTCTGTCTCCTACATTGGCAGACGGATTCTTCACCCCTGTGTCACCTGGGAAGTTTTTAGATCGGCTCAAAGCAATGGGAGATGTCTGTGACATGTGTGGCAAATAGGTTTCATCACATCTTGGCGACCAAACCTGACGGTTCGGTACTGGACTCTGGAAGCAATCTATTAAGAAGGATTATGAAACGGTAAACCAGCATTAAGTTTTTGTTATTTGACTGTGATTGATTAGCAATGTCTCCCATATGTGAGGGAGGAAGTTGACAATGATCAGTTAGCAATGCCTGGGCTGAGTATCTGCCTTGGGTATGTGCCTCTGATAATACAAAATAAAATTCCTAGTTTTTTAATATGACCATAAGGAATCTTTGAACAGTTTTTAAAAATTTCTGGACCTTCATTTCCATTTTTGTAGACTATAAAAAGGAGAGGAGAAGAATTAAGTTTTTAAAAAATGCTTGAACTAGTGTCTAAGGTCTGAAAGTGAGTGAAAGTTGTTCAGTCGTGTCTGACTCTTTTCGACCCCACAGACTGTAGCCCGCCAGGCCCCTCTGTCCATGGGATTCTCCAGGCAAGAGTACTGGAGTGGGCAGCCAGTTCCTTCTCCAGGGGATCCTCCCCACCCAGGGATTGAACTCGGGTCTCCGGCGCTGTGGTCAGTTTCTTTAACATCTGGGTCAGCAGGGAAGCCCTGGTGTGTCTAAGCTCAGTTTTTATTTATACATGTGAAAGCAGATATGAAAATGTCCAAATACCAGCCCCAATCCTAGGGAGGTTTGTAAAAGTCGCTTTCCACATCTGTACTAGTTTTCATTTTTTGCTTCCCTAAAACTATTTATCAATAAGCTTGACTTTCCAGTCACCTGCTCCACTGAGGACATTCTTGCATCACCACGTGAGAATCTGAAGTCTTACTATCAATGAGTGAGGTTCAGGATTTCTCTGGGGAAGTAGGTGTATTCTCAGCAAGTGATGCTAAAGATATGGCTGGAGAAAAAAGCAAAAGAAAGTGAGACAAACAAAAAGCATTAGTTTACGCTGACTGAAAAAGACCAACATACCTCTGTCTGCGTGAATAACTCCCTCTTTGTCTGCCTGTCTCTCTTGCTGCCTCTTTCTGTCTGTCTCTGGCTCTGTGTCTCTCTCTGGCTCTGTCTCCCATCTTTGGAAGTTCCCCTTTCCATCTATAAGAGATATGCCGGAGAAAATCAGATAGTGAAGGACAGGAAAAGCCTGGCGGGCTGCAGTCCATGGTGTCGCAAAGAGTTGGGCACGACTGAGCAACTGAACAACAAAGAGGAAAGGAGGAAAGCTTGGCTCTGACCTATGGTCTAGGGTTCCCTCTACAAGGATGTAAGGGAGGGGAGAAAAATTCCAGAAACATGAATGAGCCCAGAATTTGGAACTGACCTTAGATTGCATTGGCCTTACCTGAAAATAAATGTCAGCCCTGATCTATATTTTAAGATTGGCTTTTGTTGCCCTGATAGAAGGGACAGATATAGCTAGTACTAGTTGTTCCTCTTGCCTTGAATGCAGATGTAATGCCTGGAGCTGCAGAAGCTGTTTTGTGACCATGTGACAATATCCGTGAGGGTTAAAGGTCAGCAAATTAAGCTAGGGCAGTGTAGAAAGGTGGAAGGGAGCATGAATTTGGGGTCATTATTCAGCACTGAATTAGCCTTGCTCAACCATCCTCCAGACTTCCATGTGAGGTAATTAAATGTCCTGCATTTTGAAACCACCGCTATAAAAGTTTTATTATTTGCAGTCCACGGGATTTTCCAGGCAAGGATACTGGAGTGGGTAGCCTTTTCCTTCTCAGGGGGTCTTCCTGACCCAGGGATTGAACCCAGGTCTCCCTCTTTGTGGAGTCTTTACTGCCTGAGCCACCAGTGAAATCCCATACAAATGTTTACTTTACTACTATAATTTTGGATTTTTTTTTTTTTTTTTTTTTTAGGCATTGGACCCATATTGATTCCCGCAACTGCCTTACACTGGACCTTAAAAAGAAAAGAATGTTAGAGATGTAAATAAATCTAAATTGTCAAGGGGTCACAGAGAAAAAGTGAGTCATGCCCCCAGCATAAATGGGAGGCAGGGGAGTTAGGGGGTGAGGGTCCAGAGGAGGGGGATGGCCAGAATTTCAATCTGATGGACTTTTCTAACATATTCTAGCTGATGGGAACGCAGTCTAGGCCACCTGCCAACCCTTTCTAAACAGAGCATTTCTCAAAGCCGTGCCTTAGGTGTCAACACTTCTGAGACATGAGTCAGAAAGACAGCCATCTGTACACACAACTTCCGCCCACCTTCAGCTTATCCAGTAAGCAGAGCTTAATTGAGTCAGCGCCCAGCACCTGTGTTAATAACTCGGAGGGCCCCCGGCCTGCCTTTCTCTCTGAACAACTCACAAGAACAGCCCAGCAGACTGCTCTGGCTTTAGATGTCCGTGTTCAGAGCTGAGGGGCAGTACCCACTCTGTATCCTTACCGTTTCCAGCAGAGCCTGGAAACACAGCCACCGAAGCAGTCAGGACGGACTCAGCGTGGGCTGACAGTTTCTTCCCAAACAGCTTGATATTATTCCTTTGCCTTGAGAAGATCAGCAAGGAATGCAAATGGCATCTCCTCACCTCCTGATTTATCCGATTAAAACCATATGTGGGCCATCCTGCTTCCTCTTTTCCTGTGGGCTCCCAGAAACAAGTAACGGGGAGGAGGGGAAGGATTGAAAAGCAAAGGGAGCATTTCTTCAGCCTCTACTCAGCGCCTGGCACTGTTCTAGTGAATACTGATCTATGTCTTGTCTTATATAACCCTCGTAAGAATTCCAGGAGCTGGAGGTTACCTACCCCATCTTATGGATGAGGAAGTAAGGCTCCGAGGAAACAGGTGATTTGTCTGAGGCCCATAGCTAAGTGTGTATGGCAGAGCTCATTAAAATGTACTCATGTTTCTGTGTGTTTCTAAATTTCCCAGAGCTCTTGGCCCTGTGTCGATCATGCTATTGACAGAAGCGATGCACACCACCTCCAGCTGGGCGACTAAACCATTTGCACAGTCTTGCGCCGATGAGTGGAGGCCAAAGATTCCAGGGTGGTTGACCCATGAGGTAGAAGGAACCAGGATCTTTGAGTCATGACTTGGAGGAGAGATGACCATCATTTTGGATTGTGCAAACGGATATTCTTTGAGTTAGTTACTAACCCGTGATGTATACTACACTTATACAAAAGTCTTATTTCAAAGGGGGTCTGTGATACACTAAGGAGTCAAGCAGGAATCTTTGAAACAATGAGCACAAATATGACACAGGTCTGTCGTGTCTAGGGCAACAATCAAGCACGTAAAACGACCCCAGATTGAGTCAGAAGGATTGCATGTGGACAGATGTTTTTGTCTTCTTGGTTTTGGCTGCAGGGTCTTTTCTGCTGCATGCAGGCTTTCTCTAGTTACAGCGAGTTAGGCCTGCTCTGTGTTGCTGGGGTGGGCTTCTCATTGTGATGGCTTCTCTCATTGTGGAGTGTGGGCTCTAGAGCATGTCTCAGAGCTCGTGGCCCACGGGCCTAGTGGCTCCGCTGAATGCATCTTCCCAGATCAGGGATTGAGCCCAGGTCCCTGCAGTGACAGACGGATTCTTCACCACTGAACCACCACCAGGGCAATCCTGCACAGATGTTTGATGATCTCTCTAGAAGAGACCATAGACATGAATTCAATTTTTAAAAATTTACCAAGGCTGGATTAGTGACCAAGATGTGATCTATCCATAGAATGTTCCATGTGCACTTGAAAAAAAAAAAGTGAAGTCTACTGTTCTGGGATGAAATGCCTTCTAGATATCAATTAGGTCCAATTAGTCCAATGTATCATTTAAAACTTGTGATTCCTTATTAATTTTCTCTCTGGATGATCTGCCCACTGGTGTGAGTGGTGTGTTAAAGCCCCTCTCCCCGCTATTATTATTATGACTGCAGATTTCCCCTTTAATAGTTGCTAGCGTTTGGCTTATTATTGAGGTGCTCTTATATTGGGTGCATATAATTTATAATTGTTGTATCTTCTTGGATTGATCCTTTAATCATTATGTAGTATCCTTCATTGTCTCTTGCAACAGTCTCTTGTAACAGTCTTTATTTAAAGTCTATTTTATCTGATATGAGTATTGCTACTGCTTTCTTTTGATTTCCATATGTGTGCCTGCTTCCCTCTTCAACTTACATGCACTCAGACATAATAGAATCCAGAAAATGCATGTTGAAGCTAATCTTACTAAGCTAGTCTTGCTTCAAGTTGGGCTTGAACTTGGTGTAATAGCCTTTGGTAAATTCCTTCCAAGGTTCATGTCTCATTTTCTCCCTTTCTTCAGTGTAACAAAGCCCCCGAATCTCCTTCTGGAGCGTTCTATTTGAGAGTTGCACAGCAGACAGCCAATCTACAAGGAAATCCAGGACATTTTTGGTAGAAATGACTTAAAGAACCACATGTGTGTACAATTTCTGACTCAGGTACCTATTCCAGGTGGGGCTAAACTCCGAGAAGCCAAACAAGTGGGCTTCCTCGCTGGCTCAACAATAAAGAATCTGCCTGCAATGCAGGAGGTGCAGAAGACATGGGTTCAATTCCTGGGTCGGGAAGATCTCCTGGAGGAGGCATGACAACCCACTCCAGTATTCTTGCCTGGAGAATTCCATGGACAGAGAAGCCTGGTGGGCTACAGTCCATGGGGTCACAAAGAGTTGGACACGACTGAAGCAGCTGAGCATGCATGCATCTCAAGAAGATCCACCTCTGTTAAGAAGCTGTCAAAGAGAAGTAAGTGGTGAGATGGATTAGTGGACTGGAAAGACGCGAGAGGCTGCTTGTGAAAAGCAACAAAGATTTCCGGGAGAGAATTTTTGCATCCTTAGTCCTCTTTCTCATTATGTAGCATCTTCCATGGTATGTGACTGTTGATAAATATTCATTGAAGGGGGAATGGACCTAATGTGATGCAAATCACATGCAAAGCAACATGCAAATTGGGACCATTATGCGAAGTCAATAGTTGAGGGACTATGCATATTAAAAGTACAGGCCAACAGCTCCCAAAGCCCCAGAAGAGGCTCATAATACTAGCAGGGAGCCTTCCATTCCCAACGGAGGCTGACGGTCAAAGAGAGAGTGCTACCGCCAAAGAATGTCACCAAGCATGAAGCAGGGCCGGTGAAGCCAGGACCCAGGACAGTCTGCTGCCCTGCTCTCCCCCTCCCTCTCAGCGCTGTATTCAAAACAAGTTCCCATCCATCACCTTCTCATACCGATCAGGCCTGATACTGATTGATTGCTCAAATCCCCTTAGTGACAGGGAGACCGCCTGATCCGCTTGTCCATTCGCCACGCTATTCAGGAGGGCTCCCATGAGCCTTCCAACAAAAGAGCAGGGGACCCTGAGACAGCTCATGAGGCTGGTCACTTCGAACCTGCTGGCACCACGGGCAGGACTGTTACCAGCTTCTGCATCCCTCCAAGGCTCTCTTCGCTTAAGTGGCCTAGGCGCGCACTCAGGCGCAGTAAGCCCAGAATTGCAGGCCTCTGCAGATGGGCACCAAGTCCTAAGACAGGCCAGGCCCCGAGCTCTTGGGTGCACGCTCTTCGCCTCTACCCAAGTGCTCGCAGAGTTGCAGGAGCTGGACCATCGTGAATGCTCTGGGCCAGGAAGGTCACAGGCTGTTTCTGATCGGAGCTGTCTGCGGTGTTTGCTTTCTATGCCCCCACGGACCTCCTGACAGGACTGGTGGACATGGAAATAAGTCAGGGGTGACCCCTCTGCTGACCCGTAGCCTCGCCGGCCAACTCCTGATTGCAACCTTCTGCCTTCAGTAACAGCCTTTAATTCGGGACTGCTGGCTTCACTGAGGTCAGAGCTGCTACAGAGCTGGTGGGAGTCAACACCGCCAGGCTGGGGAGCTTGGTGGTTTCTCCCCACTCGTGAGACAACCCACGGTCGGTGTAATGAAGAGAACCACAGATGGGAAGGAACAGCTGCTGCTGCTGCTAAGTCACTTCAGTCGTGTCCGACTCTGGGCGACCCCATAGATGGCAGCCCACCAGGTTCCCCCGTCCCTGGGATTCTCCAGGCAGGAACACTGGAGTGGGGTGCCATTTCCTTCTCCAATGCAGGAAAGTGAGAAGTGAAAGGGAAGTCGCTCAGTCGTGTCCAACTCTTCGCGACCCCATGGACTGCAGCCCACCAGGCTCCTCCATCCATGGGATTTTCCAGGCAAGAGTAATGGAGTGGGTTGCCATTTCCTTCTCCAATGCATGAAAGTGAAAAGTGAAAGGGAAGTTGCTCAGTCGTGTCCAACTCTTCGCGACCCCATGGACTGCAGCCCACCAGGCTCCTCCATCCATGGGATTTTCCAGGCAAGAGTAATGGAGTGGGGTGCCATTGCCTTCTCCTGGGAAGGAGCAGAGGCTCGGGGAATATGGGAGAAGCTTCTGACTTCAGGGAACAGCTCATCTCCCCTTGGCTACTACACACCCTTCTGACTTCAATGTTAACACTGGCACCCAAGCTCAGACATGGGCTTCCCTGGCAGCTCAGACGGTAAAGAATCCGCCTGCAATGCAGAAGACTCGGGCTGGATCCCTGGTTTGAAACGGAAGTTTCCCTGGAGAAGGGAATGACTCTCCACTCCAGTATTCTTGCCTGGGAAATCTCATGGACAGAAGAGCCTGGTGGGCTACAGTCCATGGGGTCACATAGAGTCAGCCATGACTCAGGTGAGCGATCTGTAAGAAAGAAGCAACGACCTGATCAGAGTGAGTCACACCTGCTGAGTCATGAGGACGGCAGGGCTGGAATCGCAGGGACTGGACTTTCGGCCCGGACTCTCAGCCCAGTACCCTTCACCCCCACATGCAGCCCCAGATGGCGGGCCCATGTCTAGCGCCTCCAGCCAGTGCTTCCACAAGCCCTCCCTGTCAGATCCTCCTCTCTCCTATACTATATGAGACTCTCATAGGAGTATTTACAGCAGGCAGATCCTAAATAAATAGCAGTGATGACCCCCCAAGAGAGGTCCACATACAAAGCAGATTCCAGCAAAGAAGACTTGTATAGAGAAGACCCTACAGGGCTGGCAGCTTCTGGGCGGGACCTCTACCAGCCCAGAGCCCAGGTGTGACCCCTCCCCCAGCTTCACTAATCCCAGTGCAAACATATTCTATCTTTGGGAAAGCTTGCTTTTCAACTCCAAGGTCCTTTGAGGTTCAAGGAGTCGCAGGACAAATAGTATAAAAAGATGAAAGTTGCTGGAAGGAAGTCAGCATTGATAAGCCTTTACAGGGCTGTAAACCCAGCCCCCCTCTCTCTGGGGGCAGGAGCAGGATCCTTTTTGCAGTCTAGGCTGTGGCTCAACCCTCTTCCTGTGCAGCAGATGGTACCGGCGTACCAGTGGGAGAAAACCGCCTGTTACGACCCTTGCTGCTTGTACACATAGTAAACCCACCCTGTCAGGGAGATACGGGCCTTAACATGAACGTTCGACCTGCTTTCATTTTTCTTTCCCTTTTGCAAAAGCAGTGGTGAGTTTGCTTTTTAATTTACTTGTTTTGAAAACTTCCAAATGAAGGCGAGTTACATTATTTAAAAAGTAACTAGATAATCATTCTCATGGTTCCCTTTCAATGGTTGGTATGGTGTTTAGCCTAAAGGTTCTTTCGTTACTAAAAAAATGTCTTTAAAGTTAAAGAATAGTTGATTTACAGTGATTCAAGTGGACAACAAAGTGATAAATATATCACTTTATATATATAGCCTATATATTATATTTTATATATATATATATATATATAGCCTATACATATATAGGCTTTCCTGGTGGCTCAGTGGTAAAGAATCTGCCTGCTAATGCAGGGGATGTGGGTTTGATCACTGGGCTGGGAAGATCCTCTGGAGGAGTGAATGACAGTCCACTCCAGTATTCTTGCCTGGGAAATCTCATGGACAGAGGAGCCTGGTGGGCTACAATTGACAGGGTCACAAAGAGGTGAGCACAGCTTAGCAATTAAACAACAACAGCAGATATATATATATACACACACACATATATATATGTCTTCCTATATATATATGCAGTAACAATAGATATATATATATTCTTATACATATATTCTTCTTCAGACTCTTTTCCATTCTAAGTTATTACAAGACATTAAGTATAATTCTCTGTGCCACGCAGTAGATCCTTGTTTTCTCTTACATATATAGTAGCGGGTATATAGCAATCCCAAATTCCCAATTTAGCACTCTCCCCATTTCCCCCAGTAACCATAAGTTGGCTTTCTATTTTGTGAATCTATTTCTGTTTTATAAATAAGTTCCTTTGTGTCATTTATTTTTTAGATTCCACATGTAAGCGATATCAGATGATATTTGTCTTTCTCCATCTGACTTCACTTAGTATGATCATCTCTAGGGCTACTAAATGCTCTTTCAAATGCATGCCTTGCTTTTACAAATTGGACCCTCTTCTGTCCCTTTTTGTGGGGGCCTTATTTACTCAAAGCCTGAGACTCGGCCCCACACTCAGAAGGCTCCTGGAGTAACTCCTTTCCTGGAGATCAAGACCTGCAGTTACCATGTCTCCACGGGATTAAGTGTTTCCAAGACATCGTCTCCTTTTGAAAGGAACATTCAACCTTTTCAGTCCTGGGTAGTTTATTAGCAAAGGACTTCTCTTTGAATCCCACACTGGAAGACTGAGTGGCTGAACATGACTCTAGGGTAGTTTTCCAAATGCAGCCTTCCTGAGTCATTCACCCATCTATCCATTCAGCCATCCATTTACGCATTAATGATGAACATGGTGGGCAGATAAATATGACCCCTGACTTCATAGAGCTCACAACATGGTCAAGGAAACAGACAATGATCAAGGGCCAAAACGGAAGTAAGTGAAAGTGAAAGCTGCTCAGTCGTGTCCGACTCTTTGCGACCCCATGGACTGTAGTCCATGGGATTCTCCAGGCCAGAATACTGGAGTGGGTCACCATTCCCTTCTCCAAGGGGTCTTCCCAACCCAGGGATCGAATCCAGGTCTCCTGCATTGCAGGCAAATTCTTTACCAAGTGAGTCACAGGGAAGCCCAGGACCAAAACTGGTGGAGCTCAAATCCTAAAGGAAATCAGCCCTGAATATGCTTTGGAAGGACTGATGCTGAAGCTGAAGCTGCAATACTTTGGCCACCTGATTCGAAGAGCAGATACATTGGAAAAGATTGTGAAGCTGGGAAAAATTTAGGGCAAGAGGAGAAGGGTGCAACAGAGGACGGCTGGTTGGAAGGCATCACTGATTCAGTGGACATGAATTTGAAGAAACTCCAGAAGATTGTGAAGGACAGGGAAGCCTGGCGTGCTGCGTCTGTGGGGTCGCAAAGACGCGGATACGACTCAACGACTAGGCACCACCAGCAAGCGCCAAAGGGAGGAGATGAATCTGAGGCGGGCAGAGGCTCCCTCCGCAGGCCAGGAGGCCCCAGAGGCCATCCTCTGGTGGTGTTGTCCAGCCTGGGCACAGAGGGAAGCCCCGGGGACCGCCTCCTCCGTTCTCCTTTCTTCATGCTCTTCCAGAGAAGACACACCCTTCTGCGTGGAGTTAAACTTTTACTTCTATCCACACTAAAAGTCTTCTCCCAAATCAGAGAGGGTTTCATGCCGTGCCACCCACAAGAGGCCCTGATCCCACAGGCACTGCGTGAAGAAGATGGAGTTGGGGGGTCAGAGTCTGCGGATCAACCTTGGGGAGGATGGAGGCCCCCAGCCTGGTTAGGATTTCACCCCAGCTGGACACAGGTGTGACGGTGACCACGCTGTAGGTGGGCCAGCCGCTCTGGTTCTGTTTGGAAACGAATCAAGATCACGCAACGGTAGCGCTTGGAAGCCAGGATGGGTCGCTGACCGGCCCGGCGTGGGGCAGCACCCGCAAAGCCAGCCACTCCCGCCCGTACTGACGCAGGCTCCTGCCCTACGGAGGAGTAGTTTTGCTAAGAGTCGCCCTTCCCAGCTGAACAATTGCACAGCAGGCAAAATAAGCCACGGTGTAATTAGCAAAATGATGGGAAAGTATGTCAGCAATTCAAGAACCATTAGCGTCCCCTTAAGTGAACACATGAACAGCCTTCAGGGCACGGGTAAAGGGGGAAATGCGAGTATTTGACCCCGTTGGACAGTTGCGCAATGATCTCTCAGAAATCTTTACTTTTTTTTAAAGTCAACAAAGCCAAATTATTTTATTTTTTAATTAATTTTTATTGAAGCTGTTGTTTAGTCGCTCAGTCGGGTCCGACTCTTTGCAACCCCACTGACTATAGCCCCCCCCCCCCCCCGAGTTCCTCTGTCCCCGAGATTTCCCAGGCAAGAATACTGGAGTGGGTAGCCATTTTCTTCTCCAGGGGATCTTTCTGTATAGAGGCTTTATTATAGCTGATTCATTTTGCTGTACAGAGATCTTTAAATTGTGACAACACTTTGGTTTAAAATCTTCTTCAAGAATCCAGATCACGATTTTCTGAGCTTAATTTTTATATCTCCTCACATCTAGAAGAGCACTAAAATCCTTCCTGGTGACAACTGTTCCTTGTGACTAGCAGAAAGCTTCTCCAGACTAGCAGAAATCTTCGGGAAAAAATATCTGCTTGATTGCATGCACTCTCGCTTCACCAAAATCACATACATACTGACCTCCCCCTTCCCTGCCTCTTTTGAGCAGCTTCTCAAAGCTGTCTCCCGGCACCTCTCTCTCCGGCTGCAGCCCTCATTTTGCCCCAAATAAAACTTAACTTGCAACTCAAAAAAAAAAAGAATCCAGCTCAGAAAACTAGTTGTCACCTATTTCTAGATAGACTGAAATTGTCATCAATTTTATCATTTTCTGCTGGTCTTCAGAATGCAGGAGCTGCTTAGAATAGATTTCAGGTCAGGCTGATGGCCAGACTGTTTGTCTCCAAACCTTTCTCTCTGAGTAGCAGAGGCCGGTCACCTAGAAACAGACTTTCTCCTTTTCACACACTGTCTGAATTATATTCTTCTAAGGTATAGGAGGGGCCTCCCAGCTGGCTCAGCGGTAAAGAATCCACTTGCTAACGCAGAAGACACGGGTCCTATCCCTCTGTTGGGAAGATCCCCTGGAGAAGGAAATGGCAACGTGCTCCAGCATTCTTGCTGGGGAAATCTCATGGACTGAAGAAGCCTGGCGGGCTACAGTCCATAAAGTCACAAAGACGAACGCGACTGAGCATGAATTCTCTTCTTGCTGCTGAGTGCTGGGGCTCTCCCACCCCTGTCCTGCCCTGATCCTTGCTATCTCACCCTCTGAAAGCCAATCCAGTTGGTGTCGCTCGGCTGAGAGAAAGACAGGAGCTGGAACAGATTCTCTGAGCATTTGCCTTAAAAGTCTATAACTCTGTTCTCTTATCTAAAGCATGGAAGACTTGACTCTGCCTAGGAAGTGGTCTCATTCAGTTAAGTTCAGTTCAGTTGCTCAGTCGTGTCCGACTCTTTGCGACACCATGGACTGCAGCACGCCGGGCTTCCCTGTCCATCACCAACTCGCAGAGCTTGTTCAAACTCTTGCCCATCGAGTTAGTGATGTCATCCAACCATCTCATCCTCTGTCGTCCCCCTCTCCTCCTGCCTTTAATCTTTCCCAGCATCAGGGTTTTTTCCAATGAGTCAGTTTTTCCCACCAGGTGACCAAATTTTTGGAGCTTCAGCTTCAGCATCAGTCCTTCCAATGAATATTCAGGACTGATTTCCTTTAGGATGGACTGATTGGATCTCCTTGCAGTCCAAGGGACTCTCAAGAGTCTTCTCCAACACCACAGTTTTCAAAAGCATCAATTCTTCGGCACTCAGGTTTCTTTATGGTCCAACTCTCACATCCATACATGACTACTGGATAAACCATAGCTTTGACTAGAGGGACCTTTGTCAGCAAAGTAATGTCTCTGCTTTTAATATGCTGTCTAGGTTGATCATAGCTTTTCTTCCAAGGAGCAACTGTCTTTTATTTTCATGGCTGCAGTCACCATCTGCAGTGATTTTGGAGCCCGAGAAAATAAAGTCTCTCATTGTTTCCATTGTTTCCCTATCTATTTGCCATGAAGTGATAGAACCCGATGTCATGATCTTTGTTTTTTGAATATTGAGTTTTGAATACTGAGAGGTCTCATTGGCTGGAATCAAAAAGTAAAAGGACTGGACTGCTGCAAATGCTTCCATTCGGTCCAGTCACCAGTATGTCTCCATGGCAACCATGGAATGCATGGCCTGACCCCATGATTTCTCCAGCCTTGTCTCCATGCCCCCTGCAACTCCCTAGGCCTTATTCACCCAACACGCCAGCCGTGAGCAATGACTGTGGGCTCCACAAATGTGCCATGCTCTTCTTGCCCTCATGCCTGCATGAAGGGTACTTTCTAACCCTCCACTGGGCTTTTACTCCCTTTGACTGCCGGGCAAACTCTGAAGAGCCATCCCTTATTCCCTAGTGTCCCCGGTACAACACTTTTATTGCAGGTTATAGGACCTTGCAGAGTCCAGAGTGTGCACTTGTGTACAAGTCCATGTCTGCATGCTTCCTTGGTCTAGGAGCAGAGACCATCTCAGAATCATGCAAAGGGCCGACTCACTGTGAAAGATCCTGATTTTGAGAAAGACTGAGGCCAGGAGGAGAA
Source organism: Muntiacus reevesi (assembly GCF_963930625.1). Lineage (NCBI taxonomy): Eukaryota > Metazoa > Chordata > Mammalia > Artiodactyla > Cervidae > Muntiacus > Muntiacus reevesi. The sequence continues at coordinate 4,381,660 of NC_089266.1, forward strand.
GGGGCAACAGGGGACGAGATGGTTGGATGTCATCATTGACTCAATGGACATGAGTCTGAGCAAACTCTAGGAGATAGTGAAGGACAGGGAAGCCTGGTGTGCTGCAGTTCACAGGGTTTCAAAGAGTCAGATATGATTTAGCGACTGAACAACAATGCTTCTAGCATTGGAAAACTCTTTCTTATTTGCATTCTTATAAAACAAAGCTTGTGAAAGAAAAAAGAAAACTCTCATTCTTTCAACTCTAGTTTTTACATCCCTCTCTTGAGATCTCTTATTTTATTAAGAAAAAAAAAATAGAAATTTCAAACAAGAAAAGAAAAGAAAACTAAAGAGACTAGTAAGAGATGAAATTTTCAGCAAAGTAAGAAGAAAAGAAAGAACTGGCTTTGCTTTCTGTTGCGTTGATTACATAACTGAAGCCTGAACTCAGATGACAGAGAACTTGGCAGAATGACTGTCCCCACCGCGGAGAGCTGCTGGGCAGGTCCAGTGGATGCAGATGGCGAGAAGCCAGACTCGACTGGACATCACTTTGGGCTCTGACTTCTGTTTCTCTGCAGCGATGGGAAGGCTGAGCTGGGAGATTAGGAGGCCTCGGGTCCAGCCCAGGCCTTGGCGCCCCCACTGCCAAGCCCGTGCAGGAAGCCCGGCATCAACCCAGCCCAGCCTTCAGCCCCTGCCCCACCCCTCTCGCCCCAGTTCCCAGCTTTCCTACTAAAGGGTTCCGTCTGTCCCCAGACCAGTTTCCTTTTCTTTGCTCTGTTTTCTTTGATGAGCTCACACTGAGTGGGGTGGGCGGGGAATGCTAGGAACACTGACCATGGTGAGCAGGACTCGAGTCACCCTTGTTACGCTGCTCCCACCGCCCACAGTAGTGAAAGTGAAAGTTGCTCAGTCGTGTCTGACTCTTTGCGACCCCATGGACTATACAGTCCATGGGATTCTCCAGGCCGGAAGACTGGAGTGAGTAGCCTTTCCCTTCTCCAGGGATCCCTTCTCTCTTCCCAACCCAGGGATCGAACCCAGATCTCCTGCACTATAGGCAGATTCTTTACCAGCTGAGCCACCAGGGAAGCCCAAAGTAGTGAAAGCAAGATACAAAAAATAAAGCAAAAAGCACATTTCACTTCTGGGCATTAAAGCTTTACGGGAGAAAAAAGCCTGGACTGGGACACCCAGTGGCTGTGGGCTGCTCCCGTAAGCTGGATGAATCTGAGGGCCGTCATCAGCTCCAGCCTCTCATAAGAGCAGGAAAAGCGGGGTGGAAGGGGGTGCTCGAGGCTGGGACCCCTCCACCCCAGAAAAAAGAGACCTTGCAGGTGATCATGACAATTTGACTCAAGTATGTTCCCTGTTCCATGCATTTCAGCAGGCAGCTCTTCCTCTGTCTTGGAAACTTAAGTGTCAAGAACTCTGGTTTGACCCTTGTTACCAGGTTTCCTAGAAAAATTTGGAAATGTAGCAAGTGATGTCCCTAAGACTCCAGAAAATATTACAGGGGGACCAGGCTGGCCCAGAAGGGACATCCACTCCTTCACTCAAAAAATGCAGTGACTGTTATAGACTCTGAGATGTGGTGGTACACAGCCCCCCTGCACACGCACACACACACATACACACACACACACACACACACACACACACACCACCACCACCACAAATCTCGCCCTCTAGGAACTTATTTTCATTTAAGGGGGAAAGGAGAACAGCAAAACTTTAAAAAAGAAATAGTTCAAATATATGGCAAAGCAGATAGTGAGGGCTTGGGATTCCCAGGTGGCTCAGTGATAAAGAATCTGCCTGCAATGCAGGAGAGGAAGTTTCAGTCCCTGGGTGGGAAGATCCCCTGGAGGAGGAAATGGCAGCCCACTCCAGTCTTCTTGCCTGCAGAATCCCATGGACAGAGGAGCCTGGCCGGCTACAGTCCACGGGGTCACAAAAGAGTTGGACACAGCTGAGCAGCTGAGCAGGCACTATAGGACAGGAGGGCTAAGGAGGGAAAGACGGAAGAGGGAGGGGCTGTGGAAAGCTGGGAAGTTCATTGCTTTGGGTCCAAGAGTGCTGCCCGGGAGAGGTGACACGTGAGACCCACACCAGGGAGAGTGCAGATCCGCAGAGCGAAGGCTGGGGGTTCTAACAAGGCTTTCTGGGGGCCTCAGGTTCTGTCCTACCCCGAGGCGAGAGGAGCAAAGAGAAATGAGAAGGGAGAAGGAGGACGGGAAGCCGCATCGCCCGCTGTCCTCGCTGCAGAGCCCTGGAAATCATCAGTGCATTTGGTTACTGTGTTTACACAGCCGGCAGGACGCACACTGCTCTCAGCGCTCCCCGGGGCTGTCGGGATGGTCCCCGCTTCCCTGATTCCTGAGGCCCCCGCATCCGGGAGGTGGGGCTCCACCTCTCAGAAGGCTTCAACATTCCCTTGGGTTATCAGAAGGCAGGGGCTTCCGGGCACTCCCCAGCCCAGGTCCAGAATTTATCTAGACTGAGCTCTGGGCCTGGGGGTCAAGTTGGGAAGGAGGGCTTTGGAAGCTGTTTGCTCAACCAAGAGCGGAAATGGGAACCAAGAAGGGAGGCAAGACGGGCTGAGCAGGTCGCTGGGTTGTGCATAAATGAGAGAATGAATCACGTGACATCTACCTGCCGCGCTAACGCAGGAGAAAGTCCACTGGATGCTGGCTCTTACTAATAAGCATCACAGCTACGACTCTGTTCCAGATACCTGAAGTCTATACCTGCATCCCAAGGGTGTTGGCAGCTCTGGTAGCCCAGATGGTTAAGAATCTGCCTGCAATGCAGGAGACCTGAGCTCAGTCCCTGCGTAGGGAAGATCTCCTAGAGAAGGAAATGTCTCCCCACTCCAGTCTTCTTGTCTGGGAAATCCCATTGACAGAGGAGCCTGGTGGGCTATAGTCCATGGGGTTGCAAATAGTTGGCCACGACTGAGCAACTAACTCTTCTTCTTCTTCAGGCATGTAACATGCAGGTTTGTTTTCCCATGACCTTCTATTTTTGACGGATTTTAGAGCATAGATACTGAGATTTAGAATGTTCCATACTGTTCACAACTTGGCACAGTTAATAAGAGGTGGCCAGAATTTGAACCCAAGCATCAGTCTGAATGCTTTAGGCTCTAACTACATTTAAGGAATAAAAGCGAGGCAGCATCTCTCAGTCTTATGACAAGCCTGACTCTTCCCAACTCAGAACATTGGGAAGATGACACTTTATACAAGAAAAAATCAAGGAAGGGTGATATCCATGAAACGCAACAACTTCTAGTGCTTGTTTTCCAAGAGGTTCTATTTCTTTCAACTGCTAAGAATAGTACTAAGGATGTTGTGATGAACAAGCAGATGGTTTAGAGTTTAAACAAGTACGGGACCCATCAGAGGCCTTAATCTTGTAAACGCAGTGGCCTCTGTGAGCCTGGAGCAACTGCATGGTTGGCATCGTGTCTTGGATGAAATATTTGTAGTAACCTATGACTTGTTTCTCCTTTCAGTGACATGGAAGGCCGCCAGCAGGAAGGCTCAAACGGGCCGTGGTTTCTGTAAAAGTAAGACACTGAGGAAGTGAGAGGTCCTATCTGACGTCACTCATCAAGTTCGTGCAGAGCCTGAAGCCAGGGAGGATCCACTTCATTCCGGGCATTATGGGCCATCGGGCTGAGTGGATGGGTACCAAACAACCTTCTAACCAAGTGGGGCTAAATCATCAGGCCAGCATATAAAATGCAGATTCAGATGAGGAAATATGTTCCAGCTTACCACCAGCCACCCCAAACCCCCAGACTCAGAGCTGCTGCATCCGACACAACCAAACAGACCTTGAGGCCAGGCTGGACCTGCTTCCCAGGTGGCGCTAGAGGTAAAGATCCGGCTGCCAATGCAGGAGACATAAGAGATGCAGGTTCGATCCCTGGGTCAGGAAGATCCCCTGGAGGAGGGCATGGCAACCCACTTCAGTATTCTTGCCTGGAGAATCCCAGGGACAGAGGAGCCTGGCGGGCTACAGTCCACAGGGTCGCAAAGAGTCAGACAGTGAAGCGACAGAGCACACACTCAATTACCCGAGACGGCAGAAGTAAACACTTTCCTCCCAAGTGGGCCAAGTCAGGCAGGGACAGGCCATCGGAGGTGTTGTTGACAAACTGGGTGTGTTCCTGGACCAGAGGGTGACGATGGACGCTCCCTGGAGAGGAGAGGAGAGAAGAGAAAAGGGCTTCCAGGACCCCCCCTCCAGCCCCCAGCTCCCCAGCTAGGACCCCAGGTGTTTCGCCTCTCTTCCCCCCTCCCCGCTTTCTTGCTGCTACTCAGAGAGCCGGGCGTTCCTTCGGGCTGGCTGTTTAACGAGGCAGGTTGAGAATTTTCAGCCTGGAACTCATGTGTTCTAATCCTATTAAATATGCACCGGCTTCCAAACTCAGCTTTTCAAAACCTTGCCTCCCCGCCCCCACCTCCCTCACAGCTTCGCCTTCCTCCGTCCGGCTTGCTTGCTCCCTTCCAGCTTGAAAAGCCATTGCTCAGTTGTTGGCAGGGGTCCCACCAGCGTTTCTGCAAGGATTTGGGCTGAAATTCAGCTACCTGCAGCTGTTCCCCGGTTACCACCCACGTAAAGGAATCTCTGATATTAAAACTTCCTCCCCCCACCTTCCCCCAACACATCAGCTTGACTGACGTCCACAGTCTAAGTGGCCAAGTTCACTCACATTTGGTTCCCCATGTTCACTTGATAACACATTTAACTCCACCCAGCACCACCCTCTCCAACGCCTTATACACACGTCCCCCTACCCTGAAGGATGCTCTCTAATAAAGACCATTGACACACCATTTGGGGGGATTTTTTTTAAAAAATTGTGGTCACACCTCACGGCGTGTGGGACTTTAGGTCCCTGACCGGGGATCAAACCCCCGGCCCTGGCACTGGAAGGTGAAGTCTTTAACCACTGGACTGCCAAGAAGTCCCCCATTTGGGGGCATATTTTGAAACACAATCTACTAAATCTCTCAAGAACTCAATTTTCTCCTCACTTAGTTATCTTTGGAGAAGGCAGTGGCACCCACTCCAGTGCTCTTGCCTGGAAAATCCCATGGATGGAGGAGCCTGGTGGGCTGCAGTCCATGGGGTCGCTAAGAGTCGGACACGACTGAGCGACTTCACTTTCACTCTCATGCATTGGAGAAGGAAATGGCAACCCACTCCAGCATTCTCGCCTGGAGAATCCCAGGGACAGGGGAGCCTGGTGGGCTGCCGTCTATGGGGTCGCACAGAGTCGGACACGACTGAAGCGACTTAGCAGTAGCAGCAGCTGCGGTAGTTATCTTTAGCATCTTTCCACCATCGCAGGAAATCTTCTTAATTTCTCCCCCAGTGCGGAGTGTCGTCATGGGAGTGAGGAGAGGCAGGGAAGAGGGGTCTGAAGCTCCAACTTTGGAGAGTTCCATGGAGCCTTTGAGAGCTGACGCGGGACCACCTGCTTCCCTTGGACAGCACAGAGATGCGGGGGCCTTCTTTGGACCTCCAGCAGGGCGCCCTGGAGGCACCCCCAAATCTGGGCACAGGGCTGAGTCTCCCAGGGCCCTTTGTGTGTGTGCTGGGATTGGGAGTGACGGCCGGGGGTGGGGGCATGCAAACAGCGCAGATGGCCTTGCAGTCAACCGCCATCCTGCTCTGGCCGAAGTCCCGTCCCAGCCTGGGCTCGGCAAAGGAGGAGGAGACGGAGGCCAGCACAGCACCCACATAAAGCAGTGGCACTTGGCATTCTCGGGACCCACCTTGAGAACAGACACTCAAAGGCGGGCTTCTGAGCACTCGTTACACCGGAGCCCCTGGACGGATGCCCAGAACCTCGGCTTTGTCTGAGTTTCTCTGTGCTGCTTGGCAGACACCCTGAGGAGAATAACAGAAGGGTCCCACCCGTCGCATCCACCCCGAGGCCGTGTCCCCTTGCTTCTGGGCAGTAGCCAGTAACGCGATCCTTCAAGGCCGCACCAAACCCCCCTGTTGGGAATTCAGCCAATCTTGAGGCTCTTCAGGGGAGAAAAATTCCTTTCTCTGACCTCTGCAGGTGATCGGATTGAGGTCCCCGCAGCTTGAAATTTGATTTGATCTTTGATCTCTGCTTGCACAGCTGCGATGGTTATTACGCACCATAAAGGGTCCCGACAGCCTTTTCTCACTCACCTGCCCTTCGTGGCCAGAGTCGGGGCCAGGTATTCCTGCGCTCGGGCGGAGGATGACTTCTCTGCTTTTCTCATACTGCCTCCCCCGATTCAGTCCTGCTTTCTCATTCCCCTCATTCCCAGGACTTAACCCCAAATTCCTAGACCCTGGACATTTTCAAGTCCTTCTAAATGAGAGCATGTGGTTTCACGGGAAAAAAAAAAAACCCTGTGTTTTAAAAGCTAAATATTTAAACAAGGTCATAGTCTCAGAAGAACGCAGCATGTGTCTCAACAAGTTCTTAGCGGTCCTCAGAATGAGCTTTCCTGGATTTAGTCTGCTTCTCAGTAATGGTTAGATCATCCCCTGCAAAGAGACATATTTAAGGCTGCAAGTTTGATGCAATCCGTCAGACCTATTTTCTCTTTGTATTAGTGGTAAGTGACACCCACTCCAGTACTCTTGCCTGGGAGAATCTCACAAACAGAGAAGCCTGGTGGGCTGCAGTCCATGGGGCCGCAAAGAGTCAGACATGGTTGAACAACAGCAACAACAAGTGACGTATTAACAGGTGAGATTCATTGAAAGCTGACTGTGTTTTGGACGTTATGCTAATGCCTTTACCTGTATGGACACCTCCAGGCCTCGGGAACGCTTTGAAGAATATAATTTATTCTCTCATTTCACAGATGAGGAAACTGAAGTTTGCAGGGGGTTAAGTAGCTGGTTTAAGATCAGACAAGCAGGGTGCAGAGTTGGGATTCCCTCATGGGCCTGTGAGAACCTGAGCTCAAATTCTGAATCAAGTTCACAGACTGTCCAGCTTAGCGAATTGTGTGATCAACAGAACCTTGGTGCCTTGTCTACACTGCTCCCCCAAGAAAGCCAATTAAAGCTTTGTTTTGTGGTTACCTCGATTCAAATCTGAAAACAAGATCAGAATAAACGTATTTCACCTCTTATCTTTTGAAATTAATTAGGAGTTTGGGGTTGACATATACACACTAGTCTGCATAAAACTGGGCTTCCCAGATGGCGCTAGTGGTAAAGAACCCGCCTGCCAAAGCAGGTGACGTGAGAGGCACAGGTTCGATCCCTGGGTTGGAAAGGTCCCCTGGAGAAGGAAACGGCAGGCAACCCACTCCAGTATTCTTGCCTAGAGAATTCCATGGACAGAGGAGCCTGGTGGGCTACAGCCCATGGGTTCTCAAAGAGTCGGACATGACTGAACGACTAACATACAGCTGCTTTAAAGCTTAAACTGTCTTCTATTTACTTCAAAGAGCAGAATCAGCCCTGGGCCTGCTCACCAGCCCCTCCAATCCACTCCCCCTGTGGTGGTTTTATTCCCTCCACTTAGCTGCTTTTTCTTCCATGAAGAAGAAGCATAAAGAGAAATCTGTTGTGTTTTGTCTCTTTGTCTGCATGAGCCATAAAAGATCATCTTTCCATTCACCAGCCATCTCCCAGCATCTAGCCTTAACCTTCTTCTTCCTTTTCATTTTTTACTGGGTGGAGATTCGTGTTAGGTTTTCCCTGCCTCTGATGGATAACTTCAACAGGTCTTCACTTACTAAAATATGAGCATATGCATACTCTTGATATCTGGAAACCTTTACAGCTGAATTGAGACAAAGAACTGAGTTACCAAATCTCAACTTATCCAAGACCCTGCATCCTGAAAGAGGAGGTGATGGTAATCTTTCCACGCAAAAGCTTTTTCTCAGCCTTTATGGTAGAAACTTGCAGGAAATGAGAAAGAACAGTACAGGGAGCATCTATAGAGTTGGTTCCCTGACTCAAACGTTGTTCATATATTTGCAGATTTGCTTTGTCTCTATGTGTCATTTCTTAAATCAATTAATTATTTTTGGTGGAGCTGGGTCATCCTTGCTGCTTTCTCTAGTTGCGGTGAGCAGGGGCGGCTCGTCACTGTGGTTCATGGATTTCTTGTTGCAGTGACTTCTCTTGTTGCAGAGCACTAACTCTAGAGCGAGGGCTCAGTAGTTGTGGCATACGAGCTTAGTTCTTCTGCGGCATGTAGGGTCTTCCCGGACCAGGGACTGAACCTGTGTCCCCTACTTACTTAAAAGTAAGGTGACAACTGTCTTGGCCTGCCTGCAATTTTGTCCCATCCTAGGGAGAGTCTGGGGGAAACATCCCCCCTAATTCCATCCTAGGGAAACGAGAACGGTCAGTCCTCTTCACTGGGAGCCAGTCAAATTTTCTACATTGCACTGGATTGTTGTATCAATTTCTTATCGAGTCTCTTTTACTTTTTTTTTTTAATTTGGCATGTGGGATCTTAGTTCCCCAACAAGGGACCACACCTGCGGGGATCGCGCCCCTGCATTGGAAGCACAGAATCTTAAACAGCGCACTGCCAGGGAAGCCCCTATTGAGTCTCCTTTAGCCACATGCGTCACCCGATTGCACTCGGAAATTTCAAAATTTTAAATTAAATATCTAATGAAATCTCCTGACAGCCAGAGCAAGAATTTTTTAGGGAGTGAGAGTGGTTTTTCGACAGAGAGCTGGCACAGGCATCCAACAGATCCGGTCTTCCCAAGAAAAACCTTCGCAAGTGAAAACAATTGATTGCTACTTTCCAAAATGGTTTTTCTTTTGTTCGCTTTGTTGTCTTCAGTCTGGTTTATTTTTATGTTTCAGAAGGGTTTGCAGGTGAGCTGATGGATGGATTCATAGGCACAGGCAACACCAACAGGAAAATGAACTGTTCAGATGCTGGACCACTGGCCGCGAGGTCACTGGCCGCTAACGCTGAGACCCCTGAGTGCTCCTGCAACTCTTGTCACAAGAGACGGTCGAGGAGGCATCACGGGGTGGATATCAGACCTTCGACAGTACACTCAAGATGTTCCTGTCCACAAAGCCCTCGTTGAAGAAATGTGGGAACCAAGGTGACATCCAAGATCAGGGTCCCGCTCTGCATGCAGGTGAATAGGACACCTTGGCCCAAGCATCCCTCCTCTCTGAGCCTCTGTTTCCTCGTCTCCGATGCCATCGGCTGCTCTGGCCACCTTCTTCCTGGCTGACTTCATTTCAGGCTCCCCCAGGAATGGACACCTGCGGCTCCAAGCGCTTCCTCAGATAATAATTAGAATTTCCTTACACCATCTCCAGGAGATCAGCTTTCTGACACAGCCCTGATAAAAGCAGTGGAGGATCAGGAGATGGGCCACGAACAGGATTTCAGGGTCTGCTGTACCCTCTTCCTGCCCCAGAAAAGTACAAGTGATACCCCTGGCCCTCAGCCCTCGAGAACAGCCCCATCTCATCCACTATTTTAGTCCCCATGTCCTTCCTATGGATCGGGAAGGCCTCGCTTCACTTCTTTCAGCATCTTTATGAAACGATGGGAAATATGCTGGAATGAGGCTTCAGAGACTGGCTGTAAATGAGGAGAGTACTCTGTGTTCTAAGCCTATCAGCTTCCTTCTCATCATCTCCAGTCGGACAGCCAAGGAACGTCTCATTCTCAACCTTCATTATATCTTCAACACAACTCTTAATGCCCTTTAAGACATTCCTCCCCTAACTTTTCCCCACAGCATTAACCACATCACTGTTTATCCAGTTGCTCAAGACAGAAACTTGGGATTCATTCTTGACGCTTTGATTTCTGCCACACCCCACATCCAATCCATGCACTTGTCAGGGGAACTCGACCTTCGAAACACGGCTGGGCTCTCCTTCCCACAAGCTTCTCTGTCGTCCCTCTAATTAAAACAGCCACTGCCTCGTGCCTGAGCTAATCAAGCATCTTCTACATCTCCAGCTTCCTCTTCACCCTCCTACTGTCTAGTCGCTATTCAGCAGCTAATCAATAATCTTTTCAAAGACATCAATCAGACCAGATCTCTCCCTTACTCAAAATCTGCCAAGAGTTTCCCACCGCATTTATAATTAAACTCTTAACATCTCGCCTTGGTCCTTCTCTTCTCACCTGGGCCATCTTGCCTCACTCCACTTTCTCCCTTCCCAGCTGCAACCAGCTGTGAAAGGCATCCCGCTGTCCCTCAAACACACTAGGTCCATTAGACCTCTCACCTCTGCTGTGCTGATCCCCTGGGCTGCGCTTCATTCAAACACCACCATTGCCACCGACCCGTCAGCCCACGCCCACCAGCCCTGCCCCGCTTACCCCTCTCTGCCCTCTTGCACACATCACGGGGTGTGTCCTACCCACGTGCGTGTATCTGCGTGTGCCCAGTGGGAGCAGGCGCTTGGCTTGCTCTGTCCAACACTGAATCCACAGTGCTGAGAACACTTCCTGTCTGGAGTAGGCACTCAGTCAATCCTTATAAAATTTATTAAAGGACAGAACATCGTTATTCCAATTAAGACAAACGAAGATGCCGATGGGGTGGATACACAAAATTACCTTCTGTACTTTGCCGTTTTGTGTAACTGCTCTTCATTGGCTTCAAAAGAAGATTTAGGGACTTTCCTGGTGCTCCAGTGGTTGGGACTTCGCCTCCCAAGGCAGGGGTGCGGGTGCGATCTCTGGTTGGGAAGCTAAGGTTCCACGAGCCTCCCAGTCAAAAAAACAGAACATAAAACAGAAGGGATTTTGTAACAGATTCAGTAAAGACTCAAAATGGTCCACATTAAAAAAATATCTTAAAAAAGAAGACTTAACTGATAGACAGTTTTACCAAACTGGTCACCAGCACATTTCTATCCTAGTAAAACCACTCTGTTCCTTTTCTTCTGGGCCCTTATTACGACTCATAATTATCTTATTTTATTCGTCACTATCCCGTTCTCATCTGTCTCGTCTATTTTAAGATGTAAGCTCACCTAGAGCAGGAACTTTCTCATACTTATTCCCGGCTGTATCCCCAATGCTGAACTGATGGCCTGGCACCCAGTGGGTGCCCAAAATACCATGTGTTGAATGGATAATTGAATAAGAAAGTAACCAGAGCTGGAAATCTCATTAGAAGAGATCATGAGGAGTATTCCATTGTATATGCCTACCACGTGTTACTGTCTGGACGTGTAGGTTGTTTCTGTGTCCTGGCTACTGTGAATGGTTCTAGGATTGCATGTATCTTTTTGAGTGCCAGTTTTGTCTGGGTGTGTTCCCAAGGAGGGGGATGGCTGGATCATATGGTAGCTCTATTTTTAGTTCCCCGTGGAACCTCCCTACTATTTTCCTTAGTGGCTGCACCAGCTTATGTTCCCACCAGCAGTGAAGGAGGGTTCCCTTTTCTCCACTCCCTCTCTAGCATTTGTCATTTGTAGACTCTGTCATGATGATCCTTCTGGCTGGGCGAGGTTGTACCTCACTGTCGTTTTGATGTGCATTTCTCTAACAATTAGTGATGTTGAGCGTCTTTTCACATGCCTGCTGGCCATCTGTATGTCTTCTTTGGAGAAATGTCTATTAAGGTTCTCCTGCCCATTTTGGGGAATAAATGCGTGTATAACTGAGTCACTGTACTGCACAAGAGAGCTCGGCACAACATTGTCCATCAACTATACTTTCATAAAAAAATAAAATTTAATTTTGAAAAAAGGTCATGAGCTCTTCAAGAACAATAACTAGATTTTTTTTCTTTACTACCCAACAAGAGCCCAACCCAGTGCTTTGCACTTAGTAGGAGTACAATCATCATATTTATTGAGTTGAATTTCACTGAGCAAGCCACGTTTCAGAGGCTCCATGCCCTAATTAGAAAAACTCTTCTGGAGAGGATAAAGGCTTGGAGGAGGAGGTTGTCAGGAGACCCATGTTCCCAGCTTGGCAGGAGACAGACAAAGGGTTCAATGGACTCATTTGCATTTGTTTTGCATAAATATGCGAGCTGAGTGGCTGAGTTGGTGTCTCTAAGTATGTCAAATGGCAACTGACTGTGTTTTCCAGTAGGACATTCAGGATCTGACAAACAGACTCCCACCCCGAAAGAAGACTCTCCATCTGTACTGGTTATGGGGAGACACCCTGAATCTGGCTGAGCAAACGTCCCTGGACCGGGCCCCCCTATGCCCTGGTCACTGCCAGCCACTTCCCCGCGCTCAACCCCCACCGAGACCTTGGCAAGCCTGCCTAAGGTGTGGCGCCTTCCAACAAGGCCCCGTTGACAGAGCCTAAAACAAACCTCCCTGTTCACACAAGAGTTTGGTGCGTGGAAGGAGCCAACTTGGTGTATTGGCTAAGGCTCCCAGGGCAGAAGAGAAGTTTCTAAGAGAAAACAGCACTTTAAAACATAAAAAATCATCTTTTCTGGAGCCAACCAGACTGCTAGGAAGGCTCAGACACACCATGCTATTTTTTTTTTCTTTCCCAGTTAATCCAGTCACCCTGATTTGCATGGGATTTACATAAACAGCACGATGTATTCAAGCAGCTCTCACTTCAAGAGCCAAGATTAAGGTTATGGATTTGTCCCACCCACGGTAGTTTTGTTCAACTTCCACTGTGGAAAAGCTCAGGGGCACCTAAAATAGCTCTTTATATACTGAAGGGGGTGAAAAGGATACAGATGATGATGGAGAAATGGAGGGGGCCTGGGGCCAGGGGGTGGGGCACCCTGTCCTGCCTCCCAGGAGGGGAGGTTGAACAATATGAATTTTAAAGTCGCTCCCAGCTCTGGAATTCTATCAGTCTCTGCAGGGTGCCAGGCACCAGAGTGCTGGCCTCCCCAGAGCCTGGGATGACCCTGCGAGGGAGAGGTCCTGAGACCAGGTCCAGGCTGAGCTAATATTTGTGGAAGGCTTTCCTGTGACTGCCACTGTCACGTGGGGGAAGGGAGGAGACGTGACCGGGGTGGACAAGGGGCGGGATGGGCAGGGAGGAATGCGGATTTCTTCCACGGGCCCCACCACCATCACCCTCTGCCCACGAAACCGCGATAGGAACCTCCTTCAACTCGAAGCTATCAAGCCTTACCTGGTCCTCAAATAAGGGACAGGGACTCCTTGGAAGAAAAGCTATGACAAACCTAGACAGTGCATTAAAAAGCAGAGACACCACTTTGTGGACAAAGGTCCACATAGTCAAAGCTATACTATTTCCAGTAGTCATGTGCAGATGTGCGAGTTGGACCATAAAGAAGGTTGCTGCTGCTACTGCTAAGTTGCTTCAGTCATGTCTGACTCTGTGCGACGCCATAGATGGCAGCCCACCAGGCTTCACTGTCCCTGGGATTCTCCAGGCAAGAACACTGGAGTGGGTTGCCATTTCCTTCTCCAAAGGAAGGTTAGGTGCTGGAGATTGATGCTTTTGAACTGTGGTGCTGGAGAAGACTCTTGTGAGTCCCTTGGGCTGCAAGGAGATCCAACCAGTTTATCCTAAAGGAAATCAGTCCCGAATATTCGCTGGAAGGACTGATGCTGAAGCTGAACCTCCAATACTTTGGCCACCTGATGTGAAGAGCTGACTCACTGGAAAAGACCCTGATGCTGGGAGGGATTGAAGGAGGGAGGAGAAGGGGACGACAGAGGATGAGATGGTTGGATGGCATCACCGACTCAGTGGACATGAGTCTGAGCATCTCCGGGAGATAGTGAAGGACAGGGAGGCCCCATGTGCTGCCGTCCATGGGGTCGCAAAGAGTTGGACACAGCTTAGCAACTGAACAACAACTCAGAAGCACTTGGCACGGGTCAATAGTCACGTTGCAACTCCCAATGTCAGGCCTGACTTGGGGCACTTCCAAATGTGCCTTCCCACCCGCCACTGGTTCTCCCAGTGCCAATGGGGTCTGTGAAATTTCCTGTGTTTTTGACTTGGAGGTAGTTGCCTTGGCCCAAGCTCTCAGAGTGCACACCCGGATGACCCAACCTTAGCTTCTGCATTGTACCTAGAAAGATCCTGGTAAAACAAACAAAGGAAGCATGCTTCCAAGAGCTGAGTGGACATCCCGCAGGACAGTGAAGAAGCGGGATGGGAGAGCAATGTCCAAGGCCCCTGTCTCCTTCTCCCCAAGGTCGTCTACGTGTGCAGCGTGCATCATGCTGAGTGCTAAGGGCTCAGCTGGGCACCTGATACACCTAGCTTCCAGGGACGCCAGCCCCGAGAGGAGGAGAGAGGAGGGCAGTGAAGGGGAAGGACTGGAACCCCAAGACCTTCCTGGCTTGGCTTCATTGGGGACTCCTCACTTTATCTTCATAAAATCGAGTAGGTCATCTCTCTACTCCAGAGCCTCATGGCCGAGGGAGGAGAACTGCACGGGAGGACAGCAAACAAGCAAAACCAGACCGGCCTCTAGGCTCAACCCTACGGGCTGGAAGCCATGGTACTTGTTCAATTCATTTTCATTCTCTCGGGGTTTTGCTTGTCCCTCTTCCTGATGAAATGGAGATTTGAAAAGTCTGCCTTACTTATCCTCCCAAGGTGGTCGTGAAGCACAAGGGGTCTCACAGGTGCTGACGGGAACAAACAGCTATCAAGCAAGGCCCCTGGCTTAACTCATGCCTCTAAAAACAGATGTCCCTAAAATTTCTTTCAACTTGTCCACAAATTCTGAGTTCTTCTGATCATCCTGAATTTGATTTCCCTTGAACATGCTATGATCCATTTCATTTTCTTCTTTTATTTCCTTTTTTTTTCTTTCCTAAAGGATACTGGAAAAAAAAAAAAAAAAAAAAAAGAACTAGGGATTCCTGGTTTTTTTCCTATCTACATGCAGCTTCTTTAACAGCTGGTAGGATATACACGTCTGACCCATGGGAGCAATAACTCATCATGACCTTATGGCTTAAGAAAGCCCTTTGTGATTTTCCCCAAAGGAGTAGGGTTTTGACTTTCTGTGGTCTTACGATGCCCAGGAACCAAACTTACGTATTAAGATGTGAAACAGAAAGTCCCGTTCCCATTTTGGATGCCGGCCTCCTGTCAAGTTTTAGATGCCGGTGGATTACTTAGCCCAACTTTAAACAGTTTCTAATAATTTTAATGATCCTGCTTCACTTCTCTCTGTCTTTTTATAAAGTAGCCAGGAGGCCCAAAAAATTAAACCCGAGGAGCCTTTCCCAGTGCCCTTCCGCTGGTTTCCCACTTAGAAGCCCATTTTCCTCTCAGATCCTTGGATCTCCACGGCTGTGCTCAGTCGGTTCAGTCCTGTCTGACTCTCTGTGACCCCATGGACTGCAGCTCACCAGGCTCCCCTGTCCGAGAGATTCTCCAGGCAAGAATACTGGAGGGGGTTGCCATTCCCTTCTCCAGGGGATCTTCCCCACCCAGGGATCGAATCCTCATCTCCTGCATCACAGGCGGATTCTTTACCGCCGAGCCACCAGGGAAGCCCTGAAACCAATGAACCCCGGTTATTTATTTACAGAAGGTTGGGATGCTCTTCTTTTCATCATGAAATGTTGCCAAAGTCCAGGAACAGGGGGATATGGGGAGGGAAAAAATAAACCCCATATTGTTGCAATCCCCGCCTCCCCCTTGGTCATTAATCGTATCCTGCTGGGAGCCCTCCCTGCTGTCCGGGTGAGCATGTGTCAAACACATTTCCCTCTTCTCAGCACTTGCCAAGGGTGTGTTAACCTCTTAGTTTTGAAACCCCCTCTCTGAGACAGAGATAGAGACCAGAGGAAGGAGCCGGGTGCGGTGGGGGGAGATGTCAGCCGTGAGGCAGCCTGGGGTCAGGCTCTGGGCTAAAGCCTGCAAGTCAGAGGAGCGGAGGGCGGTCAGCCTTTCTGCAGGGAGCAGCCGGTGGCTGGGCAGGCCGAAGGGACCCACCGTGGCGGCCGGAAGTGAGGAGGCTGCAGACTCAGCTGGGGGTCTCCTTGCATGTTGCGGCAGCGATCTTCACTCCACCCCCACCCTCACTCATTCTCAGTGCCCCCCCCCATCAACAACCCCCAACACGGCTGCTTCCCCTCCCGGCTGTTTTGAATTCTTCCCAGAAAGCAAAGTTGAAAAGTCCTTCCTGGATGTGGATTTCCCCTGGAGGGACCACAAGGTACATCACCAAGGGACCAGGACCAGGAGGTTCTTTTCTTCTTCAAAAAATTTCGTTTATTTATTTACCTTCGGCTGGGCTAGCTCTTCACTGCTGCGTGGGCTTTTCTCTCGCTGAAGTGAGTGGAGGCGGCTCTTGTTGCAGAGCACATGCTCTTGGGCACACGGGCTTCAGCAGGTGTGGCACATGGGCTCGGTGATTGTAGCTCAAGGGCTCAGAGCACTAGCTCAGGAGTTGTGGTACACAGGCTTAGTTGCTGTGAGGCTTGCGGGATCTTCCCAGATCAGAGATTGGGCATCTTCCTGGATCAGGGATCGAACCCGTTATCTCCTGCGTTGGGAGTTGGATTCTTAACCCCTGAGCTACCAGGGAAGCCCTAGTCTGCTGTTTGGGGCTTCCTTAGTCAGCCCTGCCCAGGGGCAAGAGTCTGGCATCTCAGAGCTGTTCCCCACACGTGAGATCCCAGTCAGCTTCAGCAACTCCCCTCAAGGAACTGGAGGCAACAGGTTGTCTCTGCTGCCTGACTTAGCCCTCTCTTCCGTCTGACCCAGCAACACCGAAAGAAATCAGATTCTTCCCACAGATCAAGATGGGCTCAAAGAGATGCTGTTTCTCCGAGATACTGGAGAATATTCCCAGGATCTGGAATGGAAGTCATCAAGCCTTCCTTTGGTTTCAGCCCAGTTTCTCCCCTTTGTAGGATTATACACAGTGTCTCCCCCCCTTCACTGGTCTCATCCCTGATTGGTCCTTGGAATGCACTGTAAAACTGGCTAGAAAGTGATGATCAACCCCTAGTACAGCATAACAGTGCTACTAAGATGCCAGGCTTAGAGGCAGAGAGGTCTTTGTGCAAATTTTCTCTCTTGGTCATTTTATCTGCATGATCCATCTTATCTGAACATCACAAGCTTTAGGGTCATCATCCCTAAAGTTATTTTTTAATTTTTAAAAGACAGAGTGAGGTTATGTGTGTAATCATGTTGTAAAATATGCAAAGTGCACACAGGCACTCAAGATATCTTACTTTATTATTGCAAACAAAGTTAAAAGTGGTTATGTTCCCAACCAGGGTTCTCGGCCTTTCGTAACCCATAGACATTGAGCAGAAGCCAGACAAGAAATTCAGGCAAGGCTTTTCGGGGGCCCCTGCTACTGCAGGAGGGAGAGAAAAGAAACAACTCGTCCTCTTGTTTGTTTCCGGAGATGGTGGGGGGAGCCCGTTCCCTTTACGGGGAGTGGGTAGGGGTGTGTCCAGGGGTCAGGCTGGAGGAGGAGCTTAGGTGGTTTGTCCACCGATTTCATGGTGTTATGTGCAGTAGGCACGCACAGGACCCTGATTTTGCTCCTAGCTCTTCAGAAGTGGCAGTTGGACTTTTTGGTCTTTTTGTATCTTGTTATGCTGTGATGGTTGTGGTGGTTTAGTCACTCGGTTGTGTCCGACTCTTTGCGACCCCATGGACTATAGCCCGCCAGCCTCCCCTGTCCCTGGGATTTTCCGGACAAGAACACTGGAGTGGGTTATCATTCAGAATCTGCCACAAACGCACGTGCACGCAGTTATTTTTAGTCCCTAGTAGTTTCTTTGCATTTTGTTGCTGGAGGAGACATTTGTCCAGGTGCAAGCGCTGCAGCTAAAGGGTCCCGGGTCCCAGCCTGCCTCCGTAAGAGTGACATCTGGAAGCCCCTGTTGGATCCTCTGCGTTTCCCAAGGCCATCTCCTGGCCATATTGTTCCTCCTCCCTCATTCAAGGTCATCTCCTCTCTGGGCCAAGAGCATCCACGTGCCCACCAGCCACAAGCCCTTCACCATCCCATGAAAACTCAATCCAAATGGAGACAGACAAAAAAAAAAAAAAAAAAAAACCCAAACACAAAAAGCCAGCATCTGGCTCTCCATGGATGCTTGCTTTACTTCCATCCGGCCTGTCGCCCACCTCTGCACTGACCACACAGCTGTCCACACTCAGCCCCAGCATCGTGCCTGTCCCCCCGGCCGGCATCTCAAACCCCAGTCCCAGCCGGCTCCTCCAGGCAGCCCGAGGCCCGACACGACCTGGAAAGAAAATTCTTCTCTCTGTGGAAACGGCACGGGCCGCCCCTGCCCCGTCCCTGCCGCCCCCCCCCACCCCCCCACGCCATCCAACTACTGTTCCCGTGTGGCGCATCGGGCCAAAACAAACAGCTCTCGGGCCAGTGCTCCCACGAGCAGCTGCAGCACTGGGTTGGCAGGCTGTTTCAGGAAGCCGCCACCTCCCCCACCTCCTCGCCCAGGGAGCCCTCCTGGAAGACTCCAGAATCCGGGCTGAACCTTCTCATTAGACCTCACCTGCAGCCTGACCTCATGCCCTGCGGGATCGGGCACCCCCCCCACACATACCCCCACTCCATGCCCCTTCTGCGATTCTCATCCATCTTCTGTGTGTTGGGTGCCTGAAGCCTGGGATTCACTCTGTCCTCTTTGAGAAATAGGAGGGTGTTCTGTGGTGCTGGAGAAGACGCCTGAGAGTCCCTTAAACTGCAAGGAGATCCAGCCAGTCCATCCTAAAGGAAATCAGTCCTGAATGTTCATGGGAAGGACTGATGCTGAAGCTGAAGCTCTGATACTTTGGCCACCTGATGCAAAGAGCCGACTCATTGGAAAAGACCTTGATGCTGGGAAACATTGAAGGTGGGAGGAGAAGGGGACGACAGAGGATGAGGTGGTTGAATGGCATCACCAACTCAATGGGCATGAGTCTGAGCAAACTCGTGGAGATAGTGGAGGACAGAGGAGCCTGGCGTGCTGCAGTCCATGGGGTCGCAAAGAGTGGGACACGACTGAGCGACTGAACAACAATAAGTCAGATAATGTAGAAAACGGTTTACTTGTGTTTTCCCTTTTGAACTCTATAAACCCATAGGTATTGATTATACCCATCTTATATCTAAGACACCGAGGCCCCAAAGACAAGTGTCTTGCTCAAGGTCACTCAGTAGGTAACAGGCAGAACCTGAGCCTTCTGGCTTCAGGGTCAGAAACTATCCATCAAGTGGCTGCCGCTGCCAGTAGCTTTGGGACTGCCGCTATAATTTACATGCTTAGTCCCATCATCTAAGCCATCTATAGGCTCAGGGGCCCCCATCTAAATCAGTTAAACAATCTGCATGCGTCATTTTGGCTGAGGTTGGCAGTCCTTAACTTTGATGCTCTTAGGAGCTACTTGCTAGTGGCAATCGGGGTGGACGAGGTGGGTGGAGACGGAGTGTCAGCGGCGGTGATGGTGGTGGTGGTCAGGTTGGTGACGGTGGGCATTAGTGATGATGGTGGTGATAATGCTGGTGGCGACTGTGGTGGTGATGAGCTGATGGTGATTGTAATAGTGATAGTGGTGATGATGGTGGTTGTCATGGTAACAGTGATGGCGGCAGTGATGGTGATGGTGCTAGTGATCATGGTGCTCATGGTGGTCTAACGAGGATGAAGGTGGTGATGGTTCCGTGTTCTTATTACAGTGGGAATAATCCAAGGCATAAATAAACCAGCTCGTTGGCCTTCTCTATCTCGAGAATCCTCCCTTGCGCCCCACACTCCACCTCCTCATCTTTGGATTTTGTAAAACATGTCCTGAGTTCCGAATCTTTGTGTGCTGGTAGGAGCATCTGTAAGACGATACGACAGCCTTATATTTATTTATCTTTGGAAAGACGTAAGGGAAACAGCTTCTCTTATTTAAACAAAACGGAGTCCCCAAAGCCTCAAAACTGGAGGCCCGCACTCCAGGCGGGAAGGGAGGGCTGAGCGGGGAGATGCGGGTTCAATCCCTGGATTAGGA